>NC_136524.1:725005-815005 GCF_053919585.1 Euprymna scolopes
TTTGCAACATAGCAAACGCATAAAATCAAGGGAAATTACTGTATGAACGTAATCTAAGTTTTACTAGATTTAGCCGCATTTTTTAGCCTTTTTCCAACATTCCAATAGCCTAAATCTAAGTCTAAGTCTGTCTAAGCCCAAGTACAAGTCTGTCTAACCTTAGTCTAAGTCTAAGTCTAAGTCTAACCTTAGCCAAAGTCTAAGTCTAACCCTAAGTCCTAGTCTAACCCTTAGTCTTAGTCTAAGTCTAAGTCTAACCCTAAGTGGAAGTCTAACCCTTAGTCTTAGTTTAAGTATAAGTCTAAGTGTAACCCTAAGGCTTAGTCTTACCCTAAGTCTAAGTCTAAGCGTAAGACTGAGTCTAAGTATCACCCTAAGTCTAACGCTAAGTCAAAGTCTGACTCTAAGCCTAAGTCTAACCCTTAGTCTAAGTCAAACCCTAAGTCTTAGCCTATGTCTACTTCTGACCTAAAGTCTAAGTCTAACGCTAAGTCTAACCCTACACCCTAAACCTAACACTGACTATAAGTCTAAGTCTAAGTCTAACCCTGAGTCTAATGTTAACCCTTAGTCTAAGTCTTACCCTAAGTCCAAGTCTAAGTCTACCCTATTAAAATTACTGTATTAACTTAATCTAAGTCTTACTAGATTTAGCTGAATTTTTTAGCCTATTTACAACATAAAAATAGCATAAAATCAAGGAAAATAACTGTATCAACTTGATCTATGTCTTACTAGATGCAGCCGCTTTTTTAGCCTATTTCCAACATAAAAAGGGCATAAAATCCAGGAAAATTACTGTATTTACTTTATCTAAGTTATACTAGATTTAGCCGAATGTTTTAGTCTATTTCCAAGATAAAAATGGCATAAAATCAAGGAAAATTACTGTATAAACTTGATCTAAGTCTTTCTAGATTTAGCCGCATTTTCTAGCCTATTTCCAACATAAAAATCGCATAAAATCAAAGGAAATTACTGTATTAACTTAATCGTAGCCTTACTAGATTTTGCCGCATTTTTTAGTCTATTTCCAACATAAAAATGGAATAAAATCCAGGAAAATAACTGTATTAACTTAATCTAAGTCGTACTAGATTTAAGCGCATTTTTTAGTTTATTTTGAACATAAAAATAGCATAAAATCAAGGAAAATTACTGTATGAACTTAATCTTCGTCTTAGTAGATTTAGCCGCATTTTTTAGCCTGTTTTGAACAGAAAAAGGGCATAAAATAAAAGAAAATTACTGTATTAACTTTATCCAAGTCTTACTTTATTTAGCCGCATTTTTAGTCTATTTCCAACATAAAAATCCATAAAATCAAGGAAAATTACTGTATTAACTTAATCTAAGTCTTACTAGATTTAGCCGCATTTTTTAGCCTATTTCCAACATAAAAATAGCATAAAATCAAAAGAAATTACGTTATTAACTTAATCTAAGTCTTACTAGATTTAGCTGTATTTTCTTGCCTATTCCCAACATAAAAAGGGCATAAAATCAAAAGAAATTACTGTATTAACTTCATCTAAGTCTTACTTGATTTAGCCGAATTTTTTAGCCTATTTCCAACATTAAAATGGCATAAAATCAAGGGAAATAACTGTAAGTACTTAATCTTAGTCTTACTAGATTTAGACGCATTTTTTAACCTATTTCCAACATTAAAATGGCATAAAAACAAGGAAAATACTGTATTAACCTAATCTAAGTCTTACTAGATTTAGCTATATTTTTTAGTCTATTTCCAACATAAAAAGGCATTAAATCAAGGAAAATGACTGTATTTACTTAATCTAAGTCTTACTAGATTTAGAATCATGTTTTAATCTATTTCCAACATAAAATGGGCATAAAATCCAGGAAAATTACTGTATTAACTTAATTTAAGTCATACTAGATTTAGCTGAATTTTTTAGTCTATTTCCAAGATAAAAATGGCATAAAATTAAGGAAAATTACTGTATTAACTTGATCTAAGTCTTTCTAGATTTAGCCGCATTTTTAAGCCTATTTCCAACATAAAAATAGCATAAAATCAAGGGAAATTACTGTATTAACTTAATCGTAGTCTTACTTGATTTTGCCGCATTTTTTAGTCTAGTTCCGATATAAAAATGGCATAAAATCAAGGGAAATTACTGTATCAACTTGATCAATGTCTTACTAGATTTAGCCGCATTTTTTACCTGTTTCCAACATGAAAATTGCATAAAATCAAGGAAAGTACTGTATTAACTTAATCTTAGTCGTATTTTATTTAGCCGAATTGTAAAGCCTATTTCCAACACAAAAATGGCAGAAAATCAAAGTAAATTACTGTATTAACATAATCTAAGTCTTACTAGATTTAGCCGCATATTTTTGCCTATTTCCAACATAAAAATTGCATAAAATCAAAAGAAATGACTGTATTAACTTAATCTAAGTCTTACTAGATTTAGCCGAATTTTCTTGCCTATTCCCAACATAAAAAGGGCATAAAACTAAAAGAAATTACTGTATTAACTTATTCTAAGTCTCATTAGCCGCATTCTTTTCATCTATTTCCAACTTAAAAATGACATAAAATTAACGTAAAAACCTTTATTTACTTAATCTAAGTTTTACTAGATTTAGCCGCGTTTTTTAGACTATTTCCAACACAAAATGGCATAAAATAAAGGAAAATTACTGTATTAACATAATCTATGTCTTACTAGATTACGCCGCATTTTTTGCCTATTCTAACATAAAAATTGCATAAAATAAAGGAAAATTACTGTATTAACTTAATCTGAGTCTTACTAGATTTTGCCGCATTGTTTAGCCTATTTCCTACATAAAAAAGTGCATAAAATCAAGGAAAATTACTGTAATTACTTGATCTAAGTCTTCAGCTAAATCAAGTAAGACATAGATCAAGTTTATACAGTAATTTACCTTGATTTTATGCCATTTTTATGTTGGAAATAGGCTAAACAATTCAGCTAAATCAAGTAAGACTTAGATCAAGTTTATACAGTAATTTACCTTGATTTTATGCCATTTTTATGTTGGAAATAGGCTAAACAATTCAGCTAAATCAAGTAAGACATAGATCAAGTTTATACAGTAATTTACCTTGATTTTATGCCATTTTTATGTTGGAAATAGGCTAAACAATTCAGCTAAATCAAGTAAGACATAGATCAAGTTTATACAGTAATTTACCTTGATTTTATGCCATTTTTATGTTGGAAATAGGCTAAACAATTCAGCTAAATCAAGTAAGACTTAGATCAAGTTTATACAGTCATTTTCCTTGATTTTATGCCATTTTTATTTTGGAAATAGGCTAAACAATTCAGCTAAATCAAGTAAGACATAGATCAAGTTTATACAGTAATTTACCTTGATTTTATGCCATTTTTATGTTGGAAATAGGCTAAACAATTCAGCTAAATCAAGTAAGACATAGATCAAGTTTATACAGTAATTTACCTTGATTTTATGCCATTTTTATGTTGGGAATAGGCTAAACAATTCAGCTTAATCAAGTAAGACTTAGATCAAGTTTATACAGTAATTTACCTTGATTTTATGCCATTTTTATGTTGCAAATAGGCTAAAAATGCGGCTAAATCTAGTAAGACTTAGATTAAGTACATACAGTAATTTTCCTTGATTTTATGCCATTTTTATGTTGGAAATAGGCTACAAACTGCGGCGTAATCTAGTAAGATTTAGATTATGTTAATACAGTAATTTCCCTTGATTTTATGCCATTTTTGTGTTGGAAATAGGCTAAAGAAGTCGGGTTTATTTAATACGAGTTAGATTAAGTTAATACAGTAATTTTCCTTGATTTTATGCCATTTTTATATTGGAAATAGGCTAAAAATGCGGCTACATCTAGTTAGACGCAGATAAAGTTGATACAGTAATTTCCCTTAGGTTTATCCTATTTTTATGTTGAAAATAGGCTAAAAAATTCATCTAAATCAAGTAAGACTTAGATCAAGTTGATACAGTAATTTACCTTGATTTTATGCCATTTTTATGTTGGAAATAGGCTTAAAAATGAAGCAAAATAAACTAAGACTAAGATTAAGTTAATACAGATATTTTCCTTGATTTTGCCATTTTTATGTTGGAAATAGGTTAAAAACTTCGGCTAAATCAAGTAAGACTTAGATTAAATTAATACAGTTTTTTCCCTTGATTTTATGCTATTTTTATGTTGGAAATAGGCTAAAAACAAGTCGGCCACGACTAGTAACATTTTGATTAATATTATACAGGTATTAATCCTGTATTTAATGCTATGTTTATGTTGGAAATAGGCTAAAAAATGCGGCCTAATCTAGTAAGACTAAGGTTAAGTGATACAGTAATTTCTTTTGATTTTATGCAATTTTTGTGTTGGAAATAGGCTTAAAAATGCCGGTAAATCTAGTAAGACTTAGATCAAGTAATTACAGTAATTTTCCTTGATTTTATGCACTTTTTTATGTAGGAAATAGGCTAAACAATGCGGCAAAATCTAGTAAGACTCAGATTAAGTTAATACAGTAATTTTCCTTTATTTTATGCAATTTTTATGTTAGAATAGGCAAAAAATGCGGCGTAATCTAGTAAGACATAGATTATGTTAATACAGTAATTTTCCTTTATTTTATGCCATTTTGTGTTGGAAATAGTCTAAAAAACGCGGCTAAATCTAGTAAAACTTAGATTAAGTAAATAAAGGTTTTTACGTTAATTTTATGTCATTTTTAAGTTGGAAATAGATGAAAAGAATGCGGCTAATGAGACTTAGAATAAGTTAATACAGTAATTTCTTTTAGTTTTATGCCCTTTTTATGTTGGGAATAGGCAAGAAAATTCGGCTAAATCTAGTAAGACTTAGATTAAGTTAATACAGTCATTTCTTTTGATTTTATGCAATTTTTATGTTGGAAATAGGCAAAAATATGCGGCTAAATCTAGTAAGACTTAGATTATGTTAATACAGTAATTTACTTTGATTTTCTGCCATTTTTGTGTTGGAAATAGGCTTTACAATTCGGCTAAATAAAATACGACTAAGATTAAGTTAATACAGTACTTTCCTTGATTTTATGCAATTTTCATGTTGGAAACAGGTAAAAAATGCGGCTAAATCTAGTAAGACATTGATCAAGTTGATACAGTAATTTCCCTTGATTTTATGCCATTTTTATATCGGAACTAGACTAAAAAATGCGGCAAAATCAAGTAAGACTACGATTAAGTTAATACAGTAATTTCCCTTGATTTTATGCTATTTTTATGTTGGAAATAGGCTTAAAAATGCGGCTAAATCTAGAAAGACTTAGATCAAGTTAATACAGTAATTTTCCTTAATTTTATGCCATTTTTATCTTGGAAATAGACTAAAAAATTCAGCTAAATCTAGTATGACTTAAATTAAGTTAATACAGTAATTTTCCTGGATTTTATGCCCATTTTATGTTGGAAATAGATTAAAACATGATTCTAAATCTAGTAAGACTTAGATTAAGTAAATACAGTCATTTTCCTTGATTTAATGCCTTTTTATGTTGGAAATAGACTAAAAAATATAGCTAAATCTAGTAAGACTTAGATTAGGTTAATACAGTATTTTCCTTGTTTTTATGCCATTTTAATGTTGGAAATAGGTTAAAAAATGCGTCTAAATCTAGTAAGACTTAGATTAAGTACTTACAGTTATTTCCCTTGATTTTATGCCATTTTAATGTTGGAAATAGGCTAAAAAATTCGGCTAAATCAAGTAAGACTTAGATGAAGTTAATACAGTAATTTCTTTTGATTTTATGCCCTTTTTATGTTGGGAATAGGCAAGAAAATACAGCTAAATCTAGTAAGACTTAGATTAAGTTAATAACGTAATTTCTTTTGATTTTATGCTATTTTTATGTTGGAAATAGGCTAAAAAATGCGGCTAAATCTAGTAAGACTTAGATTAAGTTAATACAGTAATTTTCCTTGATTTTATGGATTTTTATGTTGGAAATAGACTAAAAAATGCGGCTAAATAAAGTAAGACTTGGATAAAGTTAATACAGTAATTTTCTTTTATTTTATGCCCTTTTTCTGTTCAAAACAGGCTAAAAAATGCGGCTAAATCTACTAAGACGAAGATTAAGTTCATACAGTAATTTTCCTTGATTTTATGCTATTTTTATGTTCAAAATAAACTAAAAAATGCGCTTAAATCTAGTACGACTTAGATTAAGTTAATACAGTTATTTTCCTGGATTTTATTCCATTTTTATGTTGGAAATAGACTAAAAAATGCGGCAAAATCTAGTAAGGCTACGATTAAGTTAATACAGTAATTTCCTTTGATTTTATGCGATTTTTATGTTGGAAATAGGCTAGAAAATGCGGCTAAATCTAGAAAGACTTAGATCAAGTTTATACAGTAATTTTCCTTGATTTTATGCCATTTTTATCTTGGAAATAGACTAAAACATTCGGCTAAATCTAGTATAACTTAGATAAAGTAAATACAGTAATTTTCCTGGATTTTATGCCCTTTTTATGTTGGAAATAGGCTAAAAAAGCGGCTGCATCTAGTAAGACATAGATCAAGTTGATACAGTTATTTTCCTTGATTTTATGCTATTTTTATGTTGTAAATAGGCTAAAAAATTCAGCTAAATCTAGTAAGACTTAGATTAAGTTAATACAGTAATTTTAATAGGGTAGACTTAGACTTGGACTTAGGGTAAGACTTAGACTAAGGGTTAACATTAGACTCAGGGTTAGACTTAGACTTAGACTTATAGTCAGTGTTAGGTTTAGGGTGTAGGGTTAGACTTAGCGTTAGACTTAGACTTTAGGTCAGAAGTAGACATAGGCTAAGACTTAGGGTTTGACTTAGACTAAGGGTTAGACTTAGGCTTAGAGTCAGACTTTGACTTAGCGTTAGACTTAGGGTGATACTTAGACTCAGTCTTACGCTTAGACTTAGACTTAGGGTAAGACTAAGCCTTAGGGTTACACTTAGACTTATACTTAAACTAAGACTAAGGGTTAGACTTCCACTTAGGGTTAGACTTAGACTTAGACTAAGACTAAGGGTTAGACTAGGACTTAGGGTTAGACTTAGACTTTGGCTAAGGTTAGACTTAGACTTAGACTTAGACTAAGGTTAGACAGACTTGTACTTGGGCTTAGACAGACTTAGACTTAGATTTAGGCTATTGGAATGTTGGAAAAAGGCTAAAAAATGCGGCTAAATCTAGTAAAACTTAGATTACGTTCATACAGTAATTTCCCTTGATTTTATGCGTTTGCTATGTTGCAAATAGGCTAAAAAATGCGGCTAAATCAAGTAAGACTTAGATTAAGTTAATACAGTAATTTCCCATGATTTTATGCCATTGTTATGTTGCAAATAGGCTATACTGTGCGGCTAAATCTAGTAAGACTTAGATTAAGTACATACAGTAATTTTCCTTGATTTTATGCCATTTTTATGTTGGAAATAGGCAAAAAAATGCGGCGTAATCTAGTAAGATTTAGATTATGTTAATACAGTAATTTCCCTTGATTTTATGCCATTTTTGTGTTGGAAATAGGCTAAAAAGTGCGGCTAAATTTAATACGAGTTAGATTAAGTTAATACAGTCATTTTCCTTGATTTTATGCCATTTTTATATTGGAAATAGGCTAAAAATGCGGCTACATCTAGTTAGACGCAGATCAAGTTGATACAGTAATTTCCCTTGAGTTTATGCCATTTTTCTTTTGGAAATAGGCTAAAACATTCAGCTAAATCTAGTAAGACTTAGATTAAGTTGATACAGTAATTTTCCTTGATTTTATGTCATTTTTATGTTGGAAATAGGTTAAAAACTTCGGCTAAATCAAGTAAGACTTAGATTAAGTTAATACAGTTAGTTCCTTTGATTTTATGCTATTTTTATGTTCGAAATAGGCTAAAAAAAGTCGGCCACAACTAGTAACACTTTGATTAATATAATACAGGTATTACTCTTGATTTAATGCTATGTTTATGTTGGAAATAGGCTAAAAAATGCGGCCTAATCTAGTAAGACTAAGGTTAAGTTAATACAGTATTTTTGTGTTGGAAAAAGGGTTTAAAATTCCGGTAAATCTAGTAAAACTCAGATCAAGTTAATACAGTAATTTTCCTTGATTTTATGCACTTTTTTATGTTTGAAATAGGCTAAAAAATTCGGCCAAATCTAGTAAGACTAAGATTAAGTTAATACAGTAATTTCCCTTGATTTTTTGCACTTTTTTATTGGGGATATAGGCTAAAAAATTAGGTAAAATCTATTAAGACTCAGATTAAGTAAATACAGTAATTACCCTTTATTTTATGCCATTTTTATGTTGGAATAGGCAAAAAATGCGGCGTAATCTAGTAAGACTTAGATTCTGTTAATACAGTAATTTTCCTTGATTTTATGCCATTTTTGTGTTGGAAATAGGCTAAAAAATGCGGCTAAATCTAGTAAGACTTAGATTAAGTTCATACAGTAATTTTCCTTGATTTTATGCCATTTTTGGAAATAGGCTAAAAAATTAAGTAAAATCTAGTAAGACTTAGATTAAGTTAATACAGTAATTTCCCTTGATTTTATGCCATGTTTATCTTGAAAATAGACTAAAAAATGCGGCTAAATCTAGAAAGATTAGCTCAAGTTAATACAGTAATTTTCCTTAATTTTATGCAATTTTTATCTTGGAAATAGACTAATAAATTCGGCTAAATCTAGTATAACTTAGATTAAGTTAATACAGTAATTTTACTAGATTTTATGCCATTTTATGTTGGAAATAGACTAAAACATTACGCTAAATCTAGTAAGACTTAGATTAAGTAAATACAGTAATTTTCCTTGATTTTATGCCTTTTTATGTTGGAAATAGGCAAACAAGTGCAACGTAATCTAGTAAGGTTAAGATTATGTTAATACACTAATTTCCCTTGATTTTATGCCATTTTTGTGTTGGAAATAGGCTAAAAAAGTCGGCTAAATTTATTACGAGTAAGATTAAGTTAACACAGTAATTTTCCTTGATTTTATGCCATTTTTATGTTGAAAATAGGCTAAAAAATGCGGCTACATCTAGTAAGACATAGATCAAATTGATACAGAAATTTCCGTTGATGTTATGCCATTTTTATGTTGGAAATAGGCTAAAATATTCAGCTAAATCTTGTAAGACTTAGATCAATTTGATACAGTAATTTATCTTGATTTTATGCCATTTTTATGTTGGAAATAAGCTTAAAAATAGAAGCAAAATCGACTAAGACTAAGATTAAGTAATTATAGATCTTTTTCTTGATTTACTGCCATTTTTATGTTGGAAATAGGTTAAAAATTCGACTAAATCAAGTAAGACTTAGATTAAGTTAATACAGTTAGTTCTCTTGATTTTATGCCATTTTTATGTTGGAAATAGGCTATAAAATGCAGCTAAATATAGTAAGACTTAGATTAAGCTCATACAGTAATTTACTTTGATTTTCTGCCATTTTTGTGTTGGAAATAGGCTAAAAAATCGGCTAAATTAAATACGACTAAGATTTAGTTAATACAGTATTTTCCTTGATTTTATGCAATTTTAAGTTGGAAACAGGTAAAAAAAATAGGGCTAAATCTAGTAAGACTTAGATCAAGTTGATACAGTAATTTTCCTAGATTTCATGCCATTTTTATATTGGAAATAGGCTAAAAAATTTAATAAAATCTAGTAACACTTAGATTAAGTTTATACAGTAATTTTCCTTGATTTTATGCCTTTTTACGTTGGAAATAGACTAAAAAATGCGGCTAAATCAAGTAAGACTAAGATTAAGTTAATACAGTAATTTTCCTTTATTAATGCCCTTTTTATGTTCAGAACAGGCTTAAAAATGCGGCTAAATCTACTAAGACTAAGATTAAGTTCATCCAGTAATTTTCCTTTATTTTATGCCCTTTTGATGTTGAAAATAAACTAAAAAATGCGGTTAAATCTAGTAAGACTTAGATTAAGTCATACAGTTATTTTCCTGGATTTTATGCCATTTTTATGTTGGCAATAGACTAAAAAATGCGGCTAAATCAAGTAAGACTTAGATTAAGTTAATACAGTAAATTTTCTTGATTTTATGCCCTTTTTATGTTGGAAATAGACTAAAAAATTCGGCAAAATCTAGTAAGGCAACGATTAAGTTAATACAGTAATTTCCCTTGATTTTATGCCATTTTTATCTTGGAAATAGACTAAAACATTCGGCTAAATCTAGTATCACTTACATTGGAAATAGACTAAAACATGACGCTAGTAAGACTTAGATTAAGTTAATGCAGTAATTTTCTTGATTTTATGCCCTTTTAATGTTGAAAATAGGCTCCAAAATTCTGCTAAATCTAGTAAGCCTTAGATCAAGTTTATACAGTAATTTTCCTTGATTGTATGCCCTTTTTGTGTTGGAAATTGACTAAAAAGTGTGGCTAAATCAAGTAAGACCTGGAGGTAGTTAATACAGTAATGTTCTTTGAATTATGTCCTTTTTCTCCTGAATATAGGCTGAAAACTGCGGCTAAATCTTGTAAGACTTTGATTAAGTTAATACAGTAATTTTCTTTGATTTAATGCCCTTTTTATGTTGGAAATAAGCTCAAAAATTCGGCTAAATCTAGTACGACTTAGATTAAGTTAATACAGTAATTTTCCTTTATTTTATGCCATTTCTATGTTGGAAATAGGATGAAAAAATTCGGCCTAATCTAGTAAGACGTAGAGTAAGTAATACAGTAATTCGTCTTGATTTTATGCCCTTTTTATGTTGGAAATAGGCTACAAAATGCGGCTAAATCTAGTAAGACTTAGATTAAGTTAATACAGTAATTTCCATTTATTTTATGCCCTTGTTATATTGAAAATAGGCTAAAAAATTCGGCTACATCTAGTCTGACTTAGATTAAGTTAATACAGTAATTTCCCTTGATTTTATGCCCTATTTATGTTTGAAATAGGCTAAAAAAATCGGCTAAATCTAGTAAGACAGATTAAGTTTATACAGTAATTTTCCTTTATTTTACGCCCTTTTGCTGTTGGAAACAGGCTACAAAATTCGGCTTAATCTAGTAAGACTTAGTTTAAGTGAATACGATTATTTTTTCTTTTATTTTATGCTATTTTTATGTTGAAAATAGGCTAAAAATGCTGATAAATCTAGTAAACTTAGATTACGTTAATAGAGTCATTTTCTTTGATTTTATGCCCTTTTTATGTTGGAAATAGACTAAAAATGCGGCTAAATATAGTAAGTCCTAGATTAAGTTGATATATCAAGACTTACGGTAAGAGTTAAGGTTGGGGTTAGGGTTAGACTTACGGTTTAGGTTAGCGGTAGACTGAGACTGAGGGTTAGACTTAGACTTAGGGTTAGACTTAGACTTAGGGTAAGAGTTAGACTAAGGGTTAGAGTTAGAATTAAGGTAAGACTTAGGGTAAGACTTAGACTTAGAGTTAGGGTAAGACGTAGACTTAGTGTTAGACTATGACTTAGGGTTACACTTAGACTTAAAATTAGACAGGGTAAGATTAGCCTTAGGGTTAGACTTAGATTTAGACTTAGACTAAGACTTAGATTTAGACTTAGACTAAGACTTAGATTTAGACTTAGACTAAGATTTAGATTAAGTTCATACAGTAATTTCCCTATCATTTGTGCCATTTTTATGTTGGAAATAGGCTAAAAGTGCGGCTTAATCAAGTAAGACTTACATTAAGTTCATACAGTATTTTCCCTTGATTTTATGCAATTTGAATGTTGGAAATAGGCTAAAATATGTTTCTTAATCTAGTAAGACTTAGATTAAGTTCATACAGTTATTTGCCTTGATTTTATGCCTTTTTTGTTGGAAATAGGCTAAAAAGTGCGGCTGAATTTAGTAAGATTAGATTAAGTTCATACAGTAATTTCCCTTGATTTTATGTCATTTGTATGGTGGAAATAGGCTAAAAAGTGCGGCTAAATCTAGTAAGACTTAAATTAAGTTCATACAGTAATTTCCCTTGATTTTATGCCATTTTTATGTTGGAAATAGGCTTTATTGGAAACAGGCTTTAATATGCGGCTTAGTCAAGTAAGACTTTGATAAACTTCCTACAGTTACTGCCCTGGATTTTATGCCATTTTCATGATGGAAATAGCCTAAAATACGGCTAAATCTAGTAAGACTTATATTAAGATCATACAGTAATTTCCCTCGATTTTATGCCGTTTTCATGTTGGAAATAAGTTAAAATAATGCGGCTAAATCTAGTAAAATTAAGATTAAGTTCATACAGTAATTTCCCTTGATTTTATGCCGTTTTAGTGTTGGAAATAGGCTAAAAAAATTCGGCTATATCTAGTAAGACTTAGGGTTAGAGTTAGGGTTGTGATTAGGGTTGGACTTAGGGTTAAGATTAGGGTTAGACTTAGTCTGAGGGTTAGACCTAGACTTAGGGTTAGACTTGGACTTAGGGTTAGACTTAGACATAGGGTTAGACTTAGATTTAGGGTTAGACTTAGACTTAGGGTTAGACTTAGACTTAGGCTTAGACTTAGACATAGGGTTAGAGTTAGACTTAGACTTAGGGTTAAGGTTGGGGTTAGACTTAGATTTTGACTTAGGGCTAGGGTTTGCGTGTAGGTTTAGACTTAGGTTTAGACTCAGACTACCCTTGTTGGACTTAGGGTTAGTCTTACACTTAGGCTTAGACGTAGACAGACTCATGGTTAGACTTAGACTTAGACCTCTGGTCAGGGTACGGCTTGGGTTTAGGGTGTAGGGTTAGACAGATTAAGGTCAGACTAAGACATAGGCTAAGATCTAGGGTTAGACTTAGACCTTGGGTAAGACTAAGACTTAGGGTTAGACTTAGACTTAGGGAAAGGCTTAGACTTAGGGTTAGACTTAGACTTAAACTAAGGTTAGACTTAGACGTAGACTAAGACTAAGGTTAGATTTAGACTTACACGTAGGGTAAGACTTATACTTTCACGTAGGGTTGAACTTATACTTAGACTTAGACTTAGACTTAGACTTAGACTTAGACTTAGACATAAACTTAAACCTTGACTTAGACTTAGACTCAGACAGACCTTTACTTAGACTAAGACTTGTACTTATACTTAGACTTAGACTTAGTCTCAGATTTAGACTTAGACTTTAGGGTTAGGGTAAGATATAGACAGACTTAGACTTAGAATTAGACTTAGTGTTATGGTCTGGAGTTAGACTTAGTCTTAGAGTAAGGGTAAGGGTTAAGGTTTAGGGTTAGGGTTAGTGTTAGGGTTAGGGTTGGGGTTAGGGTTAGGGTTAGGGTGTAGGGTTAGACTTAGATATACTTAGACTTATAGTCAGACGTAGACATAGGCTAAGACTAAGGGTAAGACTTAGACTTAGGCTTAGACTGGGGGTTAGACTTAGCTTTAGAGTTAGACTTAGGCTTAGAGTCAGACTTAGACTAAGGGTAAGACATAGAGTTAGACTTAGGGTTAGACTTAATGTAAGATATAGACTTGGACTAAGGGTTAGACTTAGACTAAGACTTGGGGTAAGACTTAGAATTAGACATAGGGTTAGGCTTATACTTAGACTTAGGGTTAGACTTAGACTTAGGGTTAGAGTTACTTAGGGATAGACTTTGACGTAGGCTTAGACTAAGACTTAGACTTAGGGTTAGACTTAGACGTAGGGGTAGACTTAGACTTAGACTTAGGGACAGACAGACCAAGAGTTAGACTTAGACTTAGATTTAGACCTAGACTTATTGTTCGACTGTGATTAAGAGTTAGACTTAGACTTAGGGTTAGACTTAGACTTAGGGTAAGAAAGACTTAGACTTAGGGTTAGACTTAGACTTAGGGTTAAACTTAGACTTAGACTAAGTTTAGACAGACTTATACTTAGACTTAGACTATGGTTAGACAGACTTAGGGTTAAACTTAGACTTAGACTTAGATCAAAATTTAGGCTACTGGAATGTTGGATATAGGCTAAAAAATTTAGCTAAATCTAGTAAGATTTAGATTAAGTTCATACAGTAATTTCCATTGATTGTATGCAATTTTTCTGTGGGAAATAGGCTAAAAAATGCGGCTATATCTAGTAAGACTAAGATTAAGTTTATACAGTTATTTCCCTTGATTTTATGCCATTTTTATGTTGGAAATAGGCTTAAAAGTGCGGCTAAATCTAGTAAGACTTAGATCAAGTTAATACCGTAATTTCCCTTGATTTTATGCCATTTTTATGTTGGAAATAGGCTTTAAAATGTGGCTAAATCCAGTAAGACTTATATTTAGTTAATACAGATATTGTCCTTTATTTTATGCAATTTTTATGTTGGAAACAGGCTTAAAAATGCGGCTAAATCTAGTAAGACTTAGATTAAGTTCATACAGTAATTTCCCTTGATTTTATGCGTTTTTTATGTTGGAAATAGGCTAAAAAATTCGGCTAAATCCATAAGATTGGGATTGAGTTACTTCCCGTTTATTTTCTGGATTGTGTGGCATTTTTATATTGGCAATAGGCCAAAATAATGCCGCTAAATCTAGTAAACATGGAAAAATTTAATAAAGAAATTTTCTTTGATTTTATGTCATTTTTTGTTGCTAAAAAATGCGGCCTAATCTAGTAAGACTTAGATTAAGTTACCGTAGTAATTTCCATTGATTTTATGCCATTTTTATGTTGGAAATAGTCTTAAAAATACGGCTAAATCTAGTAAGACGTATATTTAGTTAATACAGTAATTGTCCTTGATGTTATGCCATTTTAATGTTGGAAATAGGCTAAACATGCGGCTTAATAAAGTAAGACTAAGATTAAGTTAATGCAGTAATTTCCCTTGAGTGTACTCTGTTTTTATATAGGAAATAGCCTGAAACATGCGGCTAAATCTAGTAAGACTTAGATTATGTTAATACAGTAATTTCCCTTGATTTTATGCCATTTTTATGTTGGAAAAAGGCTAACAAGTGCGGATAAATCTAGTAAGACGTAGCTTTTTAAAATACAGTAATTTCCCTTGATTTTATGCCATTTTTATGTTGGAAAAAGCTAACCAATGCGGCTTAATCTAGTAAGACTTAGATTAAGTTAATACAGTTTTTTCCCTTTATTTTATGCCATTTTTATGCTGGAATGTTGGAAATGGGCTAAAATATTATTCTATATCTAGTAAGACTGCGAATTAGTTCATACAGTAATTTACCTTGATTTTATGCCATTTGAATGGTGGAAATAAGCTAAAAAGTGCGGCTCAATCTAGTAAGACTTAGGTAAAGTTCCTACAGTAATTTCCGTTGATTTTATGGCATTGGAATATTGAAAATAGGCCAAAAACTCGGCTATACCTAGTAAGACTGAGATTAAGTTCATACAGTAATTTCCCTATTATTTGTGCCATTTGTATGTTGGAACTAGGCTAAAATGTTCGGCTAAATCTAGTAAGACTTAGATTAAGTTCATACAGTTATTTGCCTTGATTTAATGCCTTTTTTTGTTGGAAATAGGCTAAAAAGTACGGCTAAATCTAGTAAGACTTAGATTAAGTTCATACAGTAATTTCCCTTGATTTTACTCCATTTTTATGTTGAAAATAGGCTAAAATATGTTTCTAAATCTAGTAAGACTTAGATTAAGTTCATACAGTAATTTCCCTTGATTTTATACCATTGGAATGTTTTAAATAGGCCTAACAATCGGCTATGCCTAGTAAGACTTAGGGTTAGAGTACGGGTTGGGATTAGAGTAAGACTTAGGGTTAAGATAAGGGTTAGACTGAGACTGAGGGTTGGACTTAGACTTAGGGTTAGACTTAGACTTAGGGTTAGACTTAGACATAGGGTTAGACTTAGATTGGGGATTATACTTAGGGTTAGACTTTGACAGGGTTAGACCTGTGGTTAGGGTAAGACTTAGACTAAGGGTTAGACTTTGGACTTAGGGTTAGACTTAGACATAGGGTTAGACTTAGATTTAGGGTTAGACTTAGACTTTGGGTTAGACTTAGACTTAGGGTGAGATTTAGACTAAGGCTTAGGGTCAGGGGTGGGGTTAGACTTAGACTTTGACTTGGGGCTAGGGTTTGGGTGTAGGGTTAGACTTAGGTTTAGACTTAGACTACTATAGTTTAACTAAGGGTTAGACTTATACTTAGGCTTAGACGTAGGCTAAAAAAAACTCAGGGTTAGACTTAGACTTCGACTTGAACTTATGGTCAGGGTTAGGCTTAGGTTAGGGGTGTAGGGTTAGACTTAGGGTTAGACAGACTTATGGTCAGACTTAGACAGAGGCTTATGCTTACGGTTCGACTTAGGCCTAGGGTAAGACTAAGACTGAGGGGTAGACTTAGGGTTAGACTTAGATGTGGGGTTCGACTGAGACTTAGGTAAGACTTAGACAGGGTTAGACTTAGGGTTAGGGTAAGACATAGACTAAGGGTTAGACTTAGACTTAGGGTTAGTCTTGGACTCAGGGTTAGACTTAGACTTAGACTTAGACTTACGGCTACAAAAGGCGGCTACATCGATTAAGACTACCATTACGTTAATACTGTGATTTTCCTTGATTTTATGCCCTATTTATGTTGGAAATAAGCTAGAAAATGGGGCTAAAGTATGTAAGACTTAGATTAAGTTCATACAGTCATTTTTCTTTTTTTATGCTTTTTTAAAAAGTCAGCTAAAGCTAGTAAGACTTAGATTAAATTAATACAGTCATTTTCCTCGATTTTGTGCCTTTTTATGTTGAAAATTGGCTAAAAATGCGGCTTAATCTAGTAAGACTTAGGTTAAGTTAATACAGTAATGTGCCTTTATTTTATGCCATTTTAATGTTGGAAATAGGCTAAAAAGGCGGCTAAATATAGTAAGACTAAGACAAAGTTAATACAGTAATTGTCCTTGATTTTATGCCCTTCTGATGTTGGAAATAGGCTACAAACGGCGGCAAAATCTAATAAGTCTTAGATTAAGTTAATACTATCATTTTTCTTTGATTTTATGCCGTTTTAATGTTGGAAATAGGCTAAAAAAATGCGGCTAAATCTAGTAAGACTTAGATTAAGTTAATACAGTCATTTTCCTTTATTTTATTCCTTTTTAATGTTGGAAATAGGCTAAAATATGCGGCTAAATCTAGTAAGACTAAGATTCAGTTAACACAGTCATTTTACCTTGATTTTATGCCCTTTTTATGTTGGAAATAGACTAAAAAATGCGGCTAAATCTAGTAAGACTAAGATTCAGTTAACACAGTCATTTTACCTTGATTTTATGCACTTTTGATGTTGGAAATAGATTAAAAAATGCGGCTAAATCTAGTAAGACTTAGATTAAGTTCATACAGTAATTTCCCTTGAGTTTATGCCATTTTTATATTGGAAATAGGCTAAAATGTGCGGCTAAATCTAGTAAGGCTTAGATTAAGTTCATACAGTAATTTCCCTTGATTTTATGCCATTTTTATGTTGGAAATAGGCTAAAATATGTTTTTAAATCTAGTAAGACTTATATTAAGTTCATACAGTAATTTTCCTTGAGTTTATGCCATTTTTGTGTTTGAAATAGGCTAAAAAGTGCGGCTAAATCTAGTAAGACTTAGATTAAGTTAATACAGCAATTTCTATTGAGTTTATGCCATTTTTGTGTTGGATATAGTCTTAAATGTGCGGCTAAATCTTAAGATTAAGTTATAAAGTAATTTCCCCTGATTTTATACCATTTTTATGTTGGAAATAGGCTAAAAAGGGTTTTTAAATCTAGTAAGACTTAGATTTAGTTCATACAGTTATTTCCCTTTATTTTATGCCATTTTTATGTTGGAAATAGGCTAAAATTGCGGCTAAATCGAGTAAGACTTAGATACAGTTCACACAGTAATTTCCGTTGATTTTATGCCATTTTTATGTTGGAAATAGGCTAAAATATGTTTTTAAATCTAGTAAGATTATGAATAAGTTAATACAGTAATTTCCCTTGATTTTATGCCTTTGGAATAATGGAAATACGCTAAAAAAATCGGCTAGTAAGACTTAAATTAAGTTCATACAGTAATTTTCCTTGATTTTATGCCCTTTGAACGTTGGATATAGGCTAAAATATGTTTCTATATCTAGTAAGACTAAGATAAAGTTTCTACAGTAATTTCCGTTGATTTTATGCAATTTTTATGTTGAAAATAGGCTAAAAAATGCGATGTAATCTAGTAAGACTAAGATGAAGTTCATACAGTAATTTCCCTACTAGTGTAGGACTTAGACTAAGACTTAGACTTTGACTTAGACTTAGACTTAGACTTAGGGTTAGGCTTAGACTTAGACTTGGGGTTAGACTTAGACTTAGGGTTAGACTTTGTCTTTAGGCTAGACTTAGACTAAGACTAGGGTTAGGGTAAGGGTTATTGTTAGGGTTAGCGTTGTGGTTAGGGTTAGGGTTAGGGTTAGAGTTAGGGTTAGGGATGGTTAAGGTTAGAGTTAGGGTTAGGGTTAGGGTTTAGGGTTAGGGTTAGGGTTAGGGTTAGGGTTAGGGTAGGGTTTTGGGTTAGGGTTAGGGTTAAGGTTAGGGTAAGGGTTAGGGTTAGGTTTTGAGTTAGGGTTAGGGTTAGGGTTAGGGTTAGGGGTTAGGGTTAGGTGTAGGGTTAGGGTAAGCGTTAGGGTTAGCTTTAGGGTTAGAGTTAGGGCTACGGCTTGGGTTAGGGTAAGGGTTTGGGTTAGTGTCAGTGTTAGGGTTAGGGTTAGGGTTAGCATTAAGGTAAGGGTTAGGGTTAGGGTTAGGGTTAGGGTTTGGGTTAGGGTTAGGGTTACGGTTAAGTGTTAGGGTTAGAGTTAGGGTTAGGCTTAAGGTTAGGGTTAGGGGTTAGGGTTAGGGTTAGGGTAAGGGTTGGGGTTGGGGTAAGGGTTAGAGTTAGGGTTAGGGTTAGTGTTAAGGTCAGGTTTAGGGTTAAGGGTTAGGGTTAGGGTTAGGGATAGGGTTAGGGTTAGGTGTTGGGTTAGGGTTAGGGTTAGGGTTAGGGTAAGGGTTGGGGTTAGGTTTTGGGTTAGGGTTAGGGTTAGTGTGTAGGTAAGGGTTAGGGATAGGCTTAGGAGTAGGTTTAGTGTAAGGGTTAGGGTTAGGGTTAGGTGTAGGGTTAGTGTTACGGTTAGGGTTAGGGTTAGGGTATGGATTAGGGTTGGGGTTAGGGTTAGGGGTTTGGGTTAGGGTTAAGGTTAGGGTTAGGGTTAGGGTTAGGGTTAGCGTTAGGGTTTGGGTTAGGGTTAGAGACGTCGACTTAGACTTAGGTTTAGGTTTAGGGAAAGGGTAAGGGTTAGGGATAGGGTTAGGGAGTTAGGGTTAGGGGTAGGGTTAGGGTTAGGGTAAAGGTGTAGGGTTAGGGTTAAGGTTAGGATTAGGGGTTAGTGTTAGGTGTAGGGTTGTGGTTAGGGTTACGGTTAGGGGTAAGGGTTAGGGTCAGGGTTAGGGGTAGGGTGAGGGTTAGGGGTAGGGTAAGGTGTAGGGTTAGGGTTAGGGTTAGGATTACGGTTACGGTTACGGTTACGTTTATGGTTAGGGTAAGGGTTTGGGTTAGGGTTAGAGACGTCGACTTAGACTTAGGTTTAGGTTTAGGGTTAGGGTTAGGGTTAGGGATAGGGTTGTGGGGTTAGTGTTAGGGTAAGGGTTAGGGTTAGGGTTAGGGTTAGGGTAATGGTTGTGGTAAGGGTAAGGGTAAGGGTTAGGGTTAGGGTGTAGAGTAAGGGTAAGGGTTAGGGTTAGGGTTAGGTTTGGGGTTAGGGTTAGGGTTAGGTTTGGGGTTAGGGTTAGGGTTAGGGTTAGGGGTAGGGCTTAGTGTTAGGGTTAGGGTTAGGGTTAAGGTTAAGGGTTAGTGTAAGGGTAAGGGTTAGTATTTGGGTTTGGGTTCGGGTTAGGGTTAGGGTTAGGGTTGGGGTTAGGGTGTGGGGTTAGGGTTGGGGTAAGGTTTAGGGTCCGGTTTAGGGTCATGTTTAGGGTTAGGGTTTGCTTTAGGGTTAGGGTTAGGGTTAGGGTTAGTGTTTAGGGTAAGGGTTAGGGTTAGGTTTAGGGTTAGGTTTGGGGTTAGGGTTAGGGTTAGGGTTAGGGTTAGGGTTTAGGGTTAGGGTTAGGGTTTAGGGTTAGGGTTAGGGTTAGGGTTTGGGTTGGGGTTAGGGTGAGGGTTAGGGTTAGGGTTGGGGTAGGGGTAGGGGTAGGGTTAGGGTTAGGGTAAGGGTTAGGGTTAGGGTTGGGGTTAGGGTTAGTGTTGGGGTTAGGGTTTGGGTTAGGGTTAGGTTTAGGGTTAGGGTTAGGTTTAGGGTTGAGTTTAGGGTAAGGGTTAGGGTTAGGGTAAGAGTTAGGATTAGGGTTTGGGTTAGGGTTAGGGTAAAGGTTTAGGGATAGGGTTAGGGTTAGGGTTGGGGTTAGGGTCAGTGGTTAGGGTTAGGGTTAGGGTTAGGGTTAGTGTTTAGGGTTAGGGTTAGGGTTAGGGTAAGGGTTAAGGTAAGGTGTAGGGTCAGGGTTAGGGTTAGAGTTAGTGGTTGGGTTTGGGTTAGGGTAAGGGTTAGGGTTAGGGTTAGCGTTCGGGTTAGTGTTGGGGTTAGGGTTAGTGGTTAGGGTTAGGGTAAGGTTTAGGGTTAGGTTTAGGGTAAGTGTTAGGGTTAGTGTTTAGGGTTAGGGTTAAGGTTAGGGTTAGGGTTAGGGTTAGGGTTTAGGGTTAGGGTTAGGGTTAGGGTTACGGTTAGGTGTTAGGGTAAGGGTTTGGGTTAGGGTAAGGGTTGGGGTTGGGGTTAGGGTTAGAGTTAGGGCTAGGGTTAGGGTTGGGATTAGGGTTAGGGTTAGGTGTAGGGTTAGGGTTAGGGTTAGGGTTAGGGTTACGGTTTGGGTTAGGGAAAGGGTAGGGTTAGGGTAGGGTAAGGGTTAGGGTTAGGGTTAGGGTTTGGGTTAGGGTTAGGGTTAGGATTAGGGATGGTTAGGGTTAGGGTTAGGGTTAGGGTTTAGGGTTAGGGTTAGGGTTAGGGGTAGGGTCAAGTTTTCGGTTAGGGTTAGGGTTAGGGTTAGGTTTTGGGTTACGGTTAGGGTTAGGGTTAGGATTAGGGAGCGGGGTTAGGTTTAGGTGTAGGGTTAGGGTAAGGGTTAGTGTTTAGGGTTAGGGTTAAGGTTAGGGTTAGGGTTAGGGATAGGGTTTAGGGTTAGGGTTAGGATTAGGGTTACGGTTAGGTGTTAGGGTTGGGTTTAGGGTAAGGGTTAGGGTTAGGGTTTGTGTTAGGGTAAGGTTTAGCGTTTGGTTTAGGGGTAGGGTAAGGGTTAGGGTTGAGTTTAGGGTAAGGGTTAGGTTTAGGGTAAGGGTAAGTGTTAGGGTTAGGGTTAGGGTTAGGGTTAGGGTTAGCGTTAGGGTTTGGGTTAGGGTTAGAGACGTCGACTTAGACTTAGGTTTAGGTTTAGGGAAAGGGTAAGGGTTAGGGATAGGGTTAGGGAGTTAGGGTTAGGGTTAGGGTTAGGGTTAGAGTTAGGGTTAGGGTTTAGGTTTAAGCGTGTGGGTTAGGGTTACTGTTAGGGTTAGGGTAAGGGGGTTAGGGTTAGAGACTTCGACTTAGACTTAGACTTAGACTCAGAATTAGACTTAGACTTAGGGTTGGGGGTTAAGGTTAGGGTTAGGGTTACGGTAAGGTTTAGGGTTAGGGGTTAGGGTTAGGGTTAGAGTTACGGTTTAGGTTTAGGGTTAGGGGTAGGGTTAGGTTTAGGGTTTTGGTTAGGGTTAGGGTTAGGGTTAGGGTTAGGGTTAGGGTTAGTGTTAGGTTTAGGGTTAGGGTTAGGGTTAGGGTTAGGGATTAGGGTTTGGGTTAGGGTTAGGGTTAGGGTTGGGGTTAGGGTTAGGGTTCGAGTAAGGGTTAGGGGGTTAGGGTTAGGGGTAGGGTTAGGGTTAGGGTTAGGGTGTAGGGTTAGACTCAGGGTTAGACTTAGACTTATTGTCTGACGTAGACACAGGCTAAGAGTTAGGGTAAGACTTAGACTTAGGCTTAGACTGAGGGTTAGACTGAGACTTTGGGTTTGACTTAGACTTAGGGTTAGACTTAGGCTTAGCATAAAACTTAGAATTAGGTTTAGACTTAGGGTTAAACTTAGTGTAAGACTTAGGCTTAGACTAAGTGTTACACTTAGACTTGAATTAAGACTTAGACTTAGACTTATCGTTAGACTTAGACTTAGACTTAGACTTAGGGTAAGACTTAGACTTTTGGGTCGTAATTAGACTTAGGGTTACCCTTAGACTTAGGGTTATACTTAGACTTAGACTTGGACTTTGGGTTAGACTTCGACATAGGATAAGACTTAGATTAGGGTTAGACTTAGACTCATGGTTAGAATTAGACTTATTGTTAGACTTAGACTTAGAGTAAGGTGAGACTTAGACGTAGACTAAGGTTAAACTTAGACGTAGTATAAGACTAAGGGTAGACTTAGACATTCATGTAGGGTTAGACTTATACTTAGACTTAGACTTAGATTAGACGTAGACTTAGACTTAGACATAGACTTACACCTTGATTTGACTTAGACTTAGGCAGACCTTGACTTAGACTAAGACTTGTACTTATACTTAGACTTAGACTTACTCTTAGATTTAGACTCAGACTTAACTGTTAGGGTAAGGGTTATATATCGACTTTAGGATTAGTGTTAGATATAGACTTAGACTGAGACTTAGACTTTAACTTTGACTTAGACTTAGGGTTAGGGATAGGGTTAGGGTTAGGGTAATATATAGTCTTAGACTTAGAATTAGACTTAGAATTAGACTTAGACTTATACTTGGGGGTAGGGTTAGGGTTAGGGTAAGATATGGACTTAGACTTAGGGTTTGGGTCTGGGGTTAGACTTTGACTTAGACATAGACTTAGACTTAGACTTAGACTTAGATTAGGTCAGGGTTAAGGTTAGGGTAAGGGTAAGGATTAGGGTTACTTAGGGGAAGATAGACGTAGGGTTAGACTTGGACTTAGACTTAGGGTTAGACTTAGACATAGGGTTAGACTTAGACTTAGAGTTAGGGTAAGACGTAGACTTTGTGTTAGACTTAGGGTTAGACTTAGACTTAAAATTAGACAGGGTAAGATTAGCCTTAGGGTTAGACTTAGATTTAGACTTAGACTAAGACTTAGATGTGGACTTAGACTAAGACTTAGATTTAGACTTAAACTAAGATTAAGATTAAGTTCAAACAGTAATTTCCCTATCATTTGTGCCATTTTTATGTTGGAAATAGGCTAAAAGTGCGGCTAAATCAAGTAAGACTTAGATTAAGTTCATACAGTAATTTCCCTTGATTTTATGCAATTTGAATGTTGGAAATAGGCAAAAATATGTTTCTTAATCTAGTAAGACTTAGATTCAGTTCATACAGTTATTTGCCTTGATTTTATGCCTTTATTGTTTGAAATAGGCTAAAAAGTACGGCTGAATCTAGTAAGACTTAGATTAAGTTCATACAGTAATTTCCCTTGATTTTATGTCATTTGTATGTTGGAAATAGGTTTAAATATATTTCTAAATCTAGTAAGACTTAGATTAAGTTTATACAGTAATTTCTCTTGATTTTATACCATTGGAATGTTGGAAATAGGACAAACAATCGGCTTTACCTTGTAAGACTTAGATTAAGTTCATACAGTAATTTTCCTTGATTTTATGCAATTTGAATGTTGGAAATAGGCTAAAATAAGTTTCTAAATCTAGTAAGACTTAGATTAAGTTCATACAGTTATTGCCCTTGATTTTATCCATTGTAATAATTAAAATAGGCTTAAAAATTCTGCTGTATCTTGTAAGACTTAGATTAAGTTCATACAGTAATGTCCGTTGATTTTATGCAATTTTTATATTGGAAATAGGCTTTATTGGAAACAGGCTTTAATATGCGGCTAAGTCAAGGTAGACTTAGATAAAGTTTCTACAGTAACTACCCTGGATTTTATGCCATTTTCATGATGGAAATAGCCTAAAATACGGCTAAATCTAGTAAGACTTATATTAAGATCATACAGTAATTTACCTCGATTTTATGCCGTTTTTATGTTGGAAATAAGTTAAAATAATGCGGCTAAATCTAGTAAGATTAAAATTAAGTTCATACAGTAATTTCCCTTGATTTTATGCCGTTTGAGTGTTGGAAATAGGCTAAAAAAATTCGGCTATATCTAGTAAGACTTAGGGTTAGAGTTAGGGTTGTTATTAGGGTTAGACTTAGGGTTAAGATTAGGGTTAGACTTAGTCTGAGGGTTAGACCTAGACTTAGGGTTAGACTTGGACTTAGGGTTAGACTTAGACATAGGGTTAGACTTAGATTTAGGGTTAGACTTAGACTTAGGGTTAGACTTAGACTTAGGCTTAGACTTAGACATAGGGTTAGATTTAGACTTAGACTTAGGGTTAGAGTTGGGGTTAGACTAAGACTTTGACTTAGGGCTAGGGTTTGCGTGTAGGGTTAGACTTAGGTTTAGACTCAGACTACCCTAGTTGGATTTAGGGTTAGTCTTACACTTAGGCTTAGACGTAGACAGACTCATGGTTAGACTTCGACTTAGACTTATGGTCAGGGTAAGGCTTGGGTTTACGGTGTAGGGTTAGACAGATTAAGGTCAGACTAAGATATAGGCTAAGATCTAGGGTTAGACTGAGACCTAGGGTAAGACTAAGACTTAGGGTTAGACTTAGACTTAGGGTTAGACTTAGAGTTAGGGTTAGACTTACACTTAGACTAAGGTTAGACTTAGACGTAGACTAAGACTAAGGTAAGATTTAGACTTACACGTAGGGTAAGACTTATACTTTCACGTAGGGTTGAACTTATACTTATACTTAGACTTAGACTTAGACCTATACTTATACTTATACTTAGACATAGACTTAAACCTTGACTTAGACTTAGACTCAGACAGACCTTTACTTAGACTAAGACTTATACTTATACTTAGACTTAGACTTAGTCTCAGATTTAGACTGAGAATTTGACTTTAGGGTTAGGGTTAGGGTTAGGGTTAGGGTAAGATATAGACAGACTTAGACTTAGAATTATACTTAGTGTTATGGTCTGCAGTTAGACTTAGACTTAGACTTAGAGTAAGGGTTAGGGTTAGGGTTTAGGGTTAGGGTAAGTGTTAGGGTTAGGGTTAGGGGGTTAGGGTTAGGGATTGGGTGTAGGGTTAGACTTAGGGTTATATTTAGACTTATAGTCAGACGTAGACATAGGCTAAGACTCAGGGTAAGAATTAGACTTAGGCTTAGACTGGGGGTTATACTAAGACTTGGGGTTAGACTTAGATTAAGAGTAAGACTTAGGCTTAGAGTCAGACTTAGACTAAGGGTTAGACATAGAGTTAGACTTAGGGTCAGACTTAATGTAAGATATAGACTTGGAATAAGGGTTAGACTTAAACTAAGACTTGGGGTAAGAATTAGACTTTGACATAGGGTTAGGCTTATACTTAGACTTAGGGTTAGACTTAGACTTAGGGTTAGACTTACTTAGGGATAGAATTTGACGTAGGCTTAGACTAAGACTTAGACTTAGGGTTAGACTTAGACGTATGGGGTAGACTTAGACTTAGACTTAGGGACAGACTTAGACTAAGAGTTAGACTGAGACTTAGATTTAGACCTAGACTTATGGTTCGACTGTGATTAAGAGTTAGACTTAGGGTTAGAATTAGACTTAGACTTAAACTAAGACTAAGGGTTAGACTTCCACTTAGGGTTAGACTTAGACTTAGGGTAAGACAGACTTAGACTTAGGGTTAGACTTAGACGTAGGGTTAAACTAAGACTTACACTAAGGTTAGACAGACTTATACTTAGACTTAGACTAAGGTTAGACAGACTTAGGGATAAACTAAGACTTAGACTTAGATCAAGAGTAAGGCTACTGGAATGTTGGATATAGGCTAAAAAATTTGCCTACATCTAGTAAGACTTAGATTAAGTTCATACAGTAATTTCCATTGATTTTATGCCATTTTTATGTTGGGAAATCGGCTAAAAAGTGAAGCTAAATCTAGTAAGACTTAGATTAAGTTCATACAGTAATTTCCCTTGATTTTTTGCGCTTTTTTATGTGGAAATAGGATAAAAAATGCGGCTAAATCTAGTAAGACTTAGATTAAGTTAATACAGTTATGTCCCTTTATTTGATACAACTTTTATGTTGGAAATAGGCTAAAAAATACGGCTAAATCTAGTAAGATTTAGATTAAGTTTATACAGTAAATTCCCTTGATTTTATGCAATTTTTATGTTGGAAACAGGCTTAAAAATTTGGCTAAATCTAGCAAGACTTAGATTAAGTTCATACAGAAATTTCCCTCGATTTTATGCCATTTTTATGTTGGAAATAGGCTAAAACATGCGGCTAAATCTAGTAAGACATAGTTTAAGTAAATACAGTAATTTTCCTTGATTTACGCCATTTTTATTTTGGAAATAGATTAAAACTGCGGCTAAATCTAGTAAGACTTTGATTAAGTTTATACAGAAATTTCCCTAGATTTTATACCCCTTTTATGTTGGAAACAGGCTACAAAATTCAGCTAAATCTAGTAAGACATAGTGTAAGTTAATTCAGTAATTTACCTTGATGTTAGTCCATTTTTATGTTGGAAATAGGCTAAAAAATTCGGCTAAATCAAGTAAGACTTAGATTAAGTTCATACAGTAATTTCCCTTGATTTTATGCGTTTTTTATGTTGGAAAAAAAATTCGGCTAAATCCATAAGATTGGGATTGAGTTACTTCCCGTTTATTTTCTGGATTGTGTGGCATTTTATATTGGCAAAAGGCCAAAATTATGCCGCTAAATCTAGTAAGACATGGAAAAATTTAATAAAGAAATTTTCTTTGATTTTATGTCATTTTTTTGTTGGAAATAGGCTAAAAAATGCGGCCTAATCTAGTAAGACTTAGATGAAGTTACCGTAGTAATTTCCATTGATTTTATGCCATTTTTATGTTGGAAATAGGCTTAAAAATACGGCTAAATCTAGTAAGACTTATATTAAGTTAATGCAGTAATTTCCCTTGAGTGTACTCTATTTTTATGTTGGAAATAGGCTTAACAATGCGATTAAATCAAGTAAGACTTAGATCAAGATTATATAGTTATTTTCCGTTGATGTTATGCCATTTTTATGTTGGAAATAGGCTAAAAAATTCGGCTTAATCTAGTAAGACGTAGCTTTTGAAAATACAGTAATTTCCCTTGATTTTATGCCATTTTTATGTTGGAAAAAGCTAACCAATGCGGCTTAATCTAGTAAGACTTAGGTTAAGTTAATACAGTTTTTTCCCTTGATTTTATGCCATTTTTATGCTGGAATGTTGGAAATAGGCTAAAATATTAATCTAAATCTAGTAAGACTGCGAATTAGTTCATACAGTAATTTACCTTGATTTTATGCCATTTGAATGTTAGAAATAAACTAAAAAGTCCGGCTCAATCTAGTAAGACTTAGATGAAGTTCCTACAGTTATTTCCCTTGATTTTATGCCATTGGAATATTGAAAATTGGCCAAAAACTCGGCTATACCTAGTAAGACTGAGATTAAGTTCATACAGTTATTTCCCTATATTTTATGCTATTTGAATGTTGGAAATACGCTAAAAAGTGCGGTTAAATCTAGTAAGACTCATATTCAGTTCATACAGTAATTTCCTTTGATTTTATGCTATTTTTTATTGGAAATAGGCTTAAAAGTTCGGCTAAAGCTTGTAAGACTAAGATTTAGTTCATACAATTGTTCCCTTGATTTTATGCCATTTGAATGTTGGAAATAGGCTAAAAAAATCGGCTAAACTTTGTAAGATTTAGATAAAGTTCATATAGTAATTTCCCTATTATTTGTGCCATTTTTATATTGGAAATAGGCTAAAAAGTTCGGCTAAATCTAGTAAGACTTAGATTAAGTTTATGCAGTTATTTGCCTTGATTTTATGTTTGTTTTTGTTGGAAATAGGCTAAAAAGTGCGGCTAAATCTAGTAAGACTTAGATTAAGTTCATACAGTAATTTCCCTGGATTTTATGCTATTTTTATGTTGGAAATAGGCTTAAAAGTGCGGCTAAATCTAGTAAGACTTATATTAAGTTAATACAGTAATGCCCCTTGATTTTATGTCATTTTTATGTTTAAAATAGGCTAAAATATGTTTCTAAATCTAGTAAGACTTAGATTAAGTTCATACATTGGAATGTTTGAAATAGGCCTAACAATCGGCTATACCTAGTAAGACAGGGTTAAAGTACGGGTTGGGATTAGGGTTAGACTTAGGGTTAAGATTAGGGTTAGACTGAGACTGAGGGTTGGACTTAGACTTAGTGTTAGACTTAGACTTAGGGTTAGACTTAGACATAGGTTTAGACTTAGATTTAGGGTTCGACTTAGACTTTGGGTTTGACTTAGACTTAGGGTGAGATTTAGACTAAGGCTTAGGGTTAGGGGTGGGGTTAGACCTAGACTTTGACTAAGGGCTAGGGTTTTGGTGTAGGGTTAGACTTAGGTTTAGACTTAGACTACCCTAGTTGGACTTAGGGTTAGACTTAGACAGACTCAGGGTTAGACTAAGACTTCGACTTGAACTTATGGTCAGGGTTAGGCTTAGGTTAAGGGTGTAGGGTTAGACTTAGGGTTAGACAGACTTAGGGTCAGACTTAGACATAGGCTAATACTTACGGTTAGACTTAGACCTAGGGTAAGACTAAGACTCAGGGTTAGTCTTAGGGTTAGACTTAGATGTGGGGTTAGACTTAGACTTAGGGTTAGATTTAGACAGGGTTAGACTAAGGGTTAGGGTAAGACTTAGACTAAGGGTTACACTTAGACTTAGGGTTAGTCTTGGACTCAGGGTAAGACGTAGACTTAGACTTAGACTTAGACTTATGGTCACTGTTTGGCTTAGGTTTAGGGTGTAATGTTAGACTTAGGGTTAGAGTTAGACTTAGGGTCAGACGTAGACATAAGCTAAGACTTACGGTTTGACTTAGACAAAGGGTTAGACTAAGTGTTAGGCATAGACTCAGGGTTAGACTTAGACTTAGACTTAGGGTAAAACTTAGAGTAAGGGTTAGACTTAGACTTAGACTTAGACTAAGACTAAGGGTTAGATTTCGACTTAGGGTTAGACTTGGACTTAGACTTAGGGTTATACTAAGACTTAGGGTTAGACTTAGACTTTAACAAAAGTTAGACTTAGACTTAGACTTAGACTAAGGTTAGACAGACTTCGACTTGTTGTTAGACTTAGACTTAGATTTAGACTTAGATTTAGGCAATTGGAATGTTGGAAATAGGCTAAAAAATTCGGCTAAATCTAGTAAAACTTAGATTACGTAAATACAGTAATTTCCCTTGATTTTATGCGTTTGTTATGTTGCAAATAGGCTAAAAAATGCGGCTGAATCTAGTAAGACTTAGATTAAGTTCATACAGTAATTTCCCTTGATTTTATGCCATTTTTATGTTGGAAATAGACTAAAAATGCGGCTAAATCTAGTTAAGACTTAGATTAAGTTCATACAGTTATTTCTCTTTATTTTATGCCATTGGATATTGGAAATAGGCTAAAATATACGGCTGAATCTAGTAAGTTAATACAGTAATTTACCTTGATTGTATGCCATTTTTGTTTTGGAAATAGGCTAAAAAAAGCGGCTAAATCTGGTAAGACTTAGCTTAAGTTCATACAGTAATTTCCCTTGATTTTATGTCAGTTTTATAGTAGAAATAGACTAAAAATGCGGCTAAATATAGTAAGTCCTAGATTAAGTTGATATATCTAGTAAGACTTACGGTAAGATTTAGGGTTGGGGTTAGGGTTAGACTTAGGGTTAAGGTTAGGGTAAGACTGAGACTGAGGGTTAGACAGACTTAGGATTAGACTAGGACTTAGGCATAGCGTTAGACTTAGACTTAGGGTTAGACTGAGACATAGGGTTAGACTTAGATTTAGGGTTAGACCTAGACTTAGAGTTAGACTTAGACTTAGGGGTAGACTTAGACTTAGATTTAGGCTTAGACTTAGGGTTAGACTTAGACTTGGACTTAGACTTAGACTTAAACTAAGGGTTAAACTTAGACTTAGGGTTAGACTTAGACTTAGACTTACGGGTAGACTAAGACTTTGGATTAGATTAGACTTAGGATTAGACTTCGAGATAGGGTTAGGCTTAGAATTAGACTTAGGGTTAGACTTAGACTTAGGGTTAGACTTACTTAGGGTTAGAATTGACGTAGTGTTAGACTAAGACTTAGACTTAGGGTTAGACTTAGACGTAGGGGTAGACTTAGACTTAGACTGAGGGAAAGACTTAGACTAAGGGTTGGACTTAGACTTAGGGTTAGACTGTGATTAAGGGTTGGATTAGACTTAGGGTTAGAATTAGACTTAGACTAAGACTTAGACTTAGGGTTAGACTTAGACTTAGGGGTGGACTTAGATTTAGACTAAGGTTAGACAGACGTAGACTTAGACTTAGACTAAGGTTAGACAGACTTTGACTTAGGGTTAGACTTAGACTTAGACTTACTGGTAGACTAAGACTTTGGATTAGATTTGACTTAGGATTGGACTTAGAGATAGGGTTAGGCTTAGAATTAGACTGAGGGTTAGACTTAGACTTAGGGTTAGATTACTTAGGGGTAGAATTGACGTAGTGTTAGACTAAGACTTAGACTTAGGGTTAGACTTAGACGTAGGGGTAGACTTAGACTTAGACTTAGGGAAAGACTTAGACTAAGGGTTGGACTTAGACTTAGGGTTAGACTGTGATTAAGAGTGTGATTAGACTTAGGGTTAGAATTAGACTTAGACTAAGACTTAGACTTAGGTTAGACTTAGACTTAGGGTTAGACTTAGATTTAGACTAAGGTTAGACAGACGTAGACTTAGATTTAGACTAAGGTTAGACAGACTTTGACTTAGGGTTAGACTTAGACTTAGACTTAGACTAAGATTTAGGCAATTGGAATGTTGGATATAAGCTACAAAATTTGGCTAAATCTAGTAAGACTTAGATTACGTTCATACAGTAATTTCCCTTGATTGTATGCGTTTTTTTATGTTGCAAATAGGCTGAAAAATGCGGCTTAAACTAGTAATACTTAGATTAAGTTCATACAGTAATTTCCCTTGATTTTATGCAATTTTCATGTGGGAAATAGGCTAAAAAATGCGACTATATCTAGTAAGACTAAGATTAAGTTGATACAGTAATTTCCCTAGATTTTATGCCATTTTTATTTTGGAAATGAGGTAAAATTCGCCTAAACCTTTGATTTTATGCAATTTTTGTGTTGAAAATAGAATTAAAAAGGCGGCTAAATCTAGTAAGACTTAGATTAAGTAACTTTCTGAATATTCCTTTGATTTTCTGCCATGTTTATGTTGGAAATAGATTAAAAAAGGTGGCTAAATCTAGTAAGACTTAGATTAATTTACTTCCTTTATATTCCTTTAAATTCTAGGCCACTTTTTGTGTTGGAAATAGACTAAAATAGGCGGCTAAATCTAGTTAGACTTAGATTAAATACCCACCTTTATATTCCTTTGATTTTATGCCATTTTCATGTTGGAGATAGACAAAAATAGGCGGCTTAATCTAGTTAGACTTAAATTAAGTTACTATCTTTATATTTCTTTATTTTATTCCATTTTTGTGTTGGAAATTGAATAGAAAAGGCGGCTAAATCAAGTAAGACTTAGATTAAGTTACTTCCTTTATATTCCTTTATTTTATGCCCTTTTTATATTGGAAATACACTAAAAAAGGCGGCTAAATTAGGTTAGACTTAGAGTAAGTTACTTCCGGGTAACTCCATTGATTTTTTGCCATTTTTATATTGGAAACAGACTAAAAAAGGCGGCTTTATCCAGTTAGACTTAGATTAAATGACTTCCGGTAAATTCCCTTGATTTTATGCCATTTTTATGTTGGAACATGTTAGACATAGATGAAGTTACTTCCTTTATAATCATTGTATTTTATGCCATTTTTATGTTGGAAATAGACTAAAAAAGGCGGCTTAATCAAGTTAGACTTAGATTAAGTAAATTCCTTGATATTTCTTTTATTTTATGCCATTTTTATGTTGGAAATAGACTAAAAAAGGCCGCTAAATCTAGTTAGACTTAGATGAAATACCTTCCTTTATATTCCTTTGATTTGATGCAATTTTGATGTTGGAAATACACTAAAAAGGGCGGCTAAATCTTGTTAGACTAAGATTAAATACCTTCCTTTTTATACCTTTGATTGTATCCAATTTTCATGTTGGAAATAGACTAAAAAAGGCGGCTAAATCTAGTAAGACTTAGATTGAGTCACTTCCTTTATATTTCTTTGATTCTATTCCATTTTGATGTTGGAAATAGACTAAAAAAGGCGGCTTAATCTAGTAAGACTTAGATTAAGTTACTTCCTTTGTATTCCTTTTATTTTATGCCATTTTTATGTTGGAAATAGACTAAAAAAGGCGGCTAAATCTTGTTAGACTTAGATTAAGTTACTTCCTTTGTATTCCTTTGATTTTATGCCATTTTTGTGTTGGAAATAGACTAAAAAAGGCGGCTTAATCTAGTTAGACTTAAATTAAGTTACTATCTTTATATTTCTTTATTTTATTCCATTTTTGTGTTGGAAATTGAATAAAAAAGGCGGCTAAATCAAGTAAGACTTAGATTAAGTTACTTCCTTTATATTCCTTTATTTTATGCCCTTTTTATATTGGAAATACACTAAAAAAAGGCGGCTAAATTAGGTTAGACTTAGAGTAAGTTACTTCCGGGTAACTCCATTGATTTTTTGCCATTTTTATATTGGAAATAGACTAAAAAAAAGGCGGCTTTATCCAGTTAGACTTCGATTAAATGACTTCCGGTAAATTCCCTTGATTTTATTCAATTTTTCTGTTAGAAATAGGCTAAAAAAGGCGGCTAAATCGAGTTAGACTTAGATTAAATGACTTCCGGTAAATTCCCTTGATTTTATGCCATTTTTATGTTGGAACATGTTAGACATAGATGAAGTTACTTCCTTTATAATCATTGTATTTTATGCCATTTTTATGTTGGAAATAGACTAAAAAAGGCGGCTTAATAAAGTTAGACTTAGATTAAGTAAATTCCTTGATATTTCTTTTATTTTATGCCATTTTTATGTTGGAAATAGACTAAAAAAGGCGGCTAAATCTAGTTAGACTTAGATTTAGTTACTTCCGGTAAATTTCTTTTATTTTATGCCATTTTCATGTTGGAAATAGACTAAAAAAGGCGGCTAAATCAAGTAAGACTAAGATTAAGTGACTTCCTTTATATTCCTTTGATTTTTTGCCATTTTTATATTGGAAATAGACTAAACAGGCGGCCTAATCTAGTTAGACTTAGCTTAACTTACTTCCGGTAAATTCCCTTGATTTTATGCCATTTTTATGTTTGAAATAGGCTAAAAATGCGGCTAAATCAAGTAAGACTTAGATTAAGTAATTTCCTTTATATTCCTTTGATTTTATGACTTTTTATATTGAAAATAGATTAAAACAGGCAGCTAAATCTAGTTAGACTTAGATGTAGTTACTTCTTTTATTTTCATTTCATTTTATGCCCATTTTATGTTGGAAATTGGCTTAAAAAAGCGGCTAAATCTAGTTAGACTTAGATTAAGTTACTTACTGTAAAGTCCCTTTATTTTATTCCATTTTTATGTTGGAAATAGGCTAAAAAATGCAGCTTAATCTAGTAAGATTACATTAAGTTACTTCCTTCATATGTCTTTGATTTATGCCATTTTTATATTGAAAATAGACTAAAAAGGCGGAAAAATAGAGTAAGACTTAGATTAAGTTACTTGCGGTAAATTCCCTTGATTTTATGCCATTTTTATGTTGAGAATAGGCAATAAAAGGCGGCTGAATGAAGTAAAACTTAGATTAAGTTACGTCCTTTATATTCCTCTGATTAAATGTCATTTTTATATTGGAAATATGCTAAAAAAGGGGGCTAAATCTAGTAAGACTTAGATTAAGTCACTTCCTTTATATTCCTTTGATTTTATGGCATTTTTATGTTGGAAATAGGCTAAAAAAATGCGGCTTAATCTAGTGCCACTTAGATTAAGTTACTTCCTTTATTTTCCTTTGATTTAATGCCATTTTTATGTTGAAAATAGTCTAAAAAAGGCGGCTAAATCTAGTTAGACTTAGATTAAGTTACTTCCGGTAAATTCCTTTTATTTTATGCCATTTTTATGTTGGAAATCGGCTAAAACAGGCGGCTAAATCTTGTAAGACTAAGATTTAGTTACTTCCTTTATATTTATTTTATTTTATCCTATTTTTATATTGGAAATAGAAGAAAAAAAGCGGCTTAATCTTGTTAGACCTAGATTAAGTTACTTCCGGTAAATTCCCTTTATTTTATGCCATTTTTCTGTTGAAAATCGGCTAAAACAGGCGGCTAAATTAAGTAATACTAAGATGAAGTTACTTCCTTTATATTTATTTGATTTTATTCTATTTTATATTAGAAATAGAAGAAAAAAGCGGCTTAATCTAGTTAGACTTAGATTAAGTTACTTCCTGTTAATATCCTAGGTTTTATGCCATTTTTATGTTGGAAGCAGACTAAAAAAGGCGGCTAAATCTAGTAAGACTTAGATTAAGGTACTTCCGGTAAATTCCCTTGATTTTATGTCATTTCGTGTTGGATATAGACTAAAAAAGGCGGATAAATCTAGTTAGACTCAGATTTAGTTACTTCCGGAGAATTGCCTTGATTTTATGCCATTTTTATGTTGGAAAATGAGTTAAAAACGCGGCTAAATCTAGTAAGACTAAGATTAAGTTACTTCCTTTAGATTCCTTTGATTTTATGCCATTTTTAGTGTCGAAATAGACGGCTAAATCTAGTTAGACATTTTTAGTTTGGAAATAGGCGGCTAAATCTAGTTAGACTTCGATTAAGTCATTACTTTATATTTCTTTGATTTTATGGCAGTTTTATGTTGGAAATGGACAAAACAGGCGGCTAAATCTTGTTATACTTAGATTAAGTTATTTCCGGTAAATTACCCTGATTTTATGCAATTTTCATGTTGGAAATAGGCTAAAAAAGGCAGCTAAATCTAGTTAGACTTGACTAAGTAACTGCCGGTTATTCTCCTTGATTTTATGCCATTTTCATGTTGAAATAGGCTAAAAATGCGGCTAAATCTAGTAAGACATAGATTAAGTTACTTCCGGTAAATTCCTTTGATTGTATGCAATTTTTATGTGTGAAATAGGCTAAAAAAAGCGGCTAAATCTAGTTAGACTTAGATTAAGTTACTATCTTTACATTCCTTTGATTTTATGCCATTTTTATGTTGGAAATAGGCTTAAAAAGGCAACTAAATTTAGTTAGACTTAGATAAAGTTACTTCCGGTAAATTCCCTTGATTTTATGCAGTTTTTATGTTGGAATAGGCTAAAAAAGGCCGCTAAATCTTGTTAGATTAAGGATAAGTTACTTCCTTCATATGTCATTGATTTTATGGCGTTTTATATTGGAAATAGACTAAAAGGCGGCGGCTAATCTTATTAGACTTAGAGTTAGTTACTTCCGGTAAATTCCCTTCATTTTATGCCATTTTTATGTTGGAAATCGGCTGAAAAACGCGGGTAAATAAAGTAAGTGTTAGGTTAAGTTACTTCTTTTATATTCCTTTAATTTTATGCCATTTTTATATTGGAAATAGACTAAAAAATGCGGCTAAATCTAGTTAGACTTAGATTAATTAAATTCCGGTAAATTCCATTATTTTATGCCATTTTCACATTAAATAAGACTGAAATGACTTGATCGGTTGTTGCACAAACTCAACTTGTACAAACTGATCGGTTCTCATAGGTATTATTAATGCATGTTTTTCTGCTAAGAGGATCCAAACTAAGGGGTTCTTTCTGATTGAAAATTGTCACATGGTCGTTGTGCTGTCGTTATTTCAGTCTTTTACGCTTCTGTTGGTTCTCTTTGTCAGTTCAAATAAAAGTATTGACTTTTCAATTCTGTGAATGACAAACACCATCTGTTGGATAATGACACGTTTTTTGTCTTTTTGCATTTTTATTTTTTTGTTTTTGTTGTTCATTAAAAAAGGCGGCTAAATCAAGTAGACTTAGATTGAGTTACTTCCGGTAATATCCCATTATTTTATGCCATTTTTATGTTGGAAATAGACTAAAAAAGGCGGCTACATAAAGTAAGACTTAGATATAGTTACTTCCGGTAAATTCCATTGATTTTATGCCATTTATATGTTGGAAATAGACTAAAATAGGCGGCTAAATAAAGTTAGACTTAGATTAAGTTACTTCCTTTATATTCCTTTTATTTTGTGCCATTTTTATATTGGTAATAAACGAAAAAAGGCGGCTAAATTCAGTTAGACTAAGATTAAGTTACTTCCGGACAATTCCCTATATTTTATGCCATTTCTATGTTGGAAATAGGCTAAAAAAGGCGGCTAAATCTAGTAAAACTTAGATTAAGTTACGTCCGGTACATTCCCTTGATTTTATGCCATTTTCATGTTGGAAATATACTAAAAAAGGCCACTAAATAAAGTAAGACTTAGATTAAGTTACTTCCGGCAAATTCCCTTGATTTTATTCCATTTTTATATTGGAAATAGACTGAAAAAGGCGGCTAAATCAAGTAAGACTTATATTAAGTTACTTCCGGTAAATTCTCTTGATTTAATGCAATTTTTATGTTGGAAATAGGCTAAAAAAGGCGGCTAAATAAAGTAAGACTTAGATTAAGTTACCTCCTTTATATTCCTTTGATTTTATGCCATTTTGTATATTGGGAATAGACTAAACCAGGCGGCTAAATCTAGTCAGATTAAGATTAAGTTACTTCCGGTAAATTCCCTTGATTTTATGCCATTTTTATGTTGGAAATAGGTTAAAAAAGGCAACTAAATCAAGTTAACCCTTCGATTAAGTTACTTCCGGTAAATTCCCTTGATTTTATGCCATTTTTATGTTGGAAATAAACTAAAGAAAGCGGCTAAATCTAGTAAGACATAGATTAAGCTACTTCCGGTAAATTACATTTATTTACTGCTATTTTTATGTTGGAAATAGGCAAAAAAAGGCGGCTAAATCTAGTAAGACTTAGATTAAGTTACTTCAGGCAAAAATTTCCTTGATTTGATTCCATGTTTGTGTTTGAAATAGGCTAAAAAAAAAAGGCGGTTAAATCTAATAAGACTTAGATTAAGTTACTTCCGGTTAATTCCTTTAATTTACTGCTATTTTTATGTTGGAAATAGCCTAAAAATGTGGCTAAATCTATTGAGACTTAGATTAAGTTACTTCCGGTAAATTCCCTTGATTTATTGCTATTTCTGTTGGAAATAGACTACAAAAGGCGGCTAAATCTAGTTAGACTTAGATTAAGTTACTTCCGGTAATTTCCCTTGATTTACTGCCATTTTTATGTTGGAAATAGGCTAAACAATGCGGTTAAATCTGGTAAGACTTAAGTTAAGCTACTTCTGGTATATTCCCTTGATTTTATGCTATTTTGTGTTGGAAATATACTAAAAAAAGGCGGCTTAATCTAGTAAGACTAAGATTAAGTTACTTTCGGTAAATTCCCTAGATTTACTGCTATTTTCATGTTGGAAATAGACTAAAAAAGGCGGCTAAATCTAGTAAGACAAAGATAAAGTTAGTTCCGGTAAGTTCCCTTTATATACTGCTATTTTTATGTAGGAATAGGCTAAAAAAGGCGGCTAAATCTAGTAAGACTTACATTAAGTTAAAACAGTAATTTCCCTTTATGTTATTTCATTTTTATGTTGGAAATAGGCTAAAAAAATACGGCATAATCTAGTAAGACTTAGATTTAATTAATACAGTAATTCCCCTTGATTTTATGCAATTTTTATGTTGGAAATAGGCTAAAAAAGTGTGCTTAATCTAGTAAAACACATTTAGTAAATTCAGTAATTTCCCGTGTTTTTATGCAATTTTTATGTTGAAAATAGGCTAAAAAATGCGGCTAAATCTAGTAAGCCTTAGATTAAGTTAATATAGTAATTTCTGTTGAGTTTATACCATTTTTAAGTTGCAAATAGAATATAAAATGCGGCTAAACCTAGTAATTTCCCTTGATTTTATGTTATTTTTTGTTGGAAATAGGCTAAAAAAGTTGGCTAAAGCAAGTAAGACTTAGATTCATTTAATACAATAATTTCCCTATATTTTATGCGATTTTTATGTTGGAAATATGCTTAAAAATGCGGCTAAATCAAGTAAGATTCAGATTAATTTAATACAGTAATTTCCCTGGATTTTATTTCAGATTTTTGTTTGGAAAAGACTAAAAAGTGCGGCTAAATCTAGTAAGACTTAGATTAAGTTCATACAGTAATTTCCGTTGATTTTATGCCATTTTTATGTTGGAAATAGGCGAAAAATGCGGCTTACTCTAGTAAACGCTTAGATTAAGTTAATACAGTAATTTTCCTTGATTTTATGCCATTTTTATGTTGGAAATAGCCTAAAAATGCAGCTAAATCAAGTAAGACTTAGATTAATTTAATGCAGGTATTGCCGTTTATTTTATTCAATTTTTATGTTGGAAATAGCCTAAAAATGCAGCTGAATCAAGTAAGACTTAGATAAAGTTAATACAGTAATTTCTCTTGATTGTATGCCATTTTTAAGTTGGAAATAGGCTACAAATGCGGCTTAATCTAGTAAGACTTAGATTAAGTTAATACAGAAATTTCCCTTTATTTTATGCCATTTTATGTTGGAAGTAGACTAAAAATGCGGGTAAATATAGTAAGACTTAGATTAAGTTCAAAGAGTTATTTTCCTTGATTTTATGCCATTTTCGTGTTGGAAATAAGCTAAAAAAATGCGGCTACATCAAGTAAGACTTAGATTAAGTGCATACAATAATCTCCCTTTTTTATGCCATTTTAATGTTGAAAATAGGCTAAAAAAGGCGGCTAAATCTAGCTTTGACAGATTAAGTTAATACAGTAATTTTCCTTGATTTTATGCCATTTTTATGTTGGAAATAGGTTAAAAACAGCGGCTAAATCTAGTAAGACTTAGATTTAGTTAATACAGTAATTTACTCTGATTTTATGCAATTTTTATGTTGGAAATGTGCTAACAATGCGGCTTAATCTAGTAAGACTTAGATTAAGTTCATACAGTTATTTCCCTTGATTTTATACCATTTTTTTGTGGAAATAGCCTAAAAAATGCGGCTAAATCTAGTAAGACTTAGATTTTGTTCATACAGTAATTTCCCTTCATTTTATGCCATTTTTATGTTGGAAATAGACTAAAAAATGCGGCTAAATCAAGTAAGACTTAGATTAAATTCATACAGTAATTTCCCTTGATTTTATGCCATTTTTATGTTGGAACTCACATATAAAAATGACTGGTATTCGACAACGAAGCTACATCCAAGGGAGGTCACTTGCAAAAAATAACAATGTTCGTATAATATTTTAATGGTATTCAGCAATGAAGCTAAATCCAAGGGAGGTCACTCCCATGTTATAACAATGATTTCCTCTTAATCTAATGGTATTCGGCAAGGGAGCTACATCCAAGGGAGTTCACTTGCATATAATGACAATGATTGTATATATTTCTAATTGTATTCGCCAAGGAAGCTACATCCAAGGGAGGTCACTTGCATTTTATTACAATAATTGTATATTAATGTAATGGTATTCGACAAGTAAGTTACATTCCAGGTCACTTACATATTATAACAATGATTGTATATTGATCTAATGGTATTCGACAAAGACGCTTCATCTGAGGGACATCACTCACATATTATAACAATGTTCGTATAATATTCTAATGGTATTCTACAACAAAGCTACATCCAAGGGAGGTCACTTGCATATTGTAAAAAATGATTGTATATCAATCTAATGGTATCTGGCGAGGAAGCTACATCCAATAGAGGTCACTTGCATATAATGACAATGATTGTATATATTTCTAATGGTATTTGACAACGAAGCTATATCCAAAGGAGATCACTTGCATTTTACAACAATAATTGTATATTGATCTAATGGGATTCGACAATGAAGCTACATCCAAGGGAGGTCACTCGCATATTATAACAATGATTGCATATTAACCTAATGGTATTCGGCAAGGGAGCTACATCCAAGTGAGTTCACTTGCATATTATGACAATGATACTATATTAATCTAATAGTATTCAGCAAGGGAGCTACATCCAAGGGAGGTCACTTGCATATTATGACAATGATTGTATATATTTCTAATGGTATTCGACAATGAAGCTACATCCAAGGGAGGTCACTTGCATATTATAACAATGATATTATATTCATCTAATAGTATTCGGCAAGGGAGCTACATCCAAGGGAGGTCACTTGCATATTATCACAATGATTGTATATTATTCTAATGGTATTCGAATTTGAAGCTACATCCAAGGAAGGTCACTTGCATATTATATCAATGATTGTATATTAATCTAATATTGTTTGACAATGGATCTACATCCAAGGGAGTTCACTTGCATATTATGACAATGGTTGTATATTATTCTAATCGGATTCGACAATAAAGCTACATCCAATGGAGGTCACTTGCATACTGTTAAAAATGATTGTATATTAATCTGATGGCATTCTAAAATGAAGCTACGTCCAAGGGAGGGCACTTGCATATTATAACAATGATTGTATATTATTCTAATGGTATTCGACAATGAAGCTACATCCAAGGGAGGTCACTTGCATATTATGACAATGATTGTATATTATTCTAATCGGATTCGACAATAAAGCTACATCCAAGGGAGGTCACTTGCATAGCAGCCAACAGTCGTTACTGACAAGCAAAACCCACACCTCGTGTCTTCGAGATTTGAAATTCATTTCCGCCTGTCTTATCCAATCACAAGCCAGCTTTCTGTCAGGGGACAGAGTTTATTAAAGGAAAAACCGGATCCATCAATCTTTTTCTAGCTGGTCGGCCGAACAGTAAACATTGCTAGGGGGCTTTGGTCGCCAGGCCTGACTTTAGTACAACACAATATTTGGGCTGGTGCATCTGCTACTAGTCTCTCGCTCCTAGACAAGGTTCAAAAGAGAGTCACCAACCTAATAGGTCCTGAACTGTTATCTAAACTCCAGCCTCTGTCCCATCGACGAAGTGTTGCATCACTCTGCCTGTTCTAGTGGTGAATGCTCTGACGAACTGCAAGCACTTGTGCCCCCTCGACGTAAATAACCCTGACAAAGCCGACACGCAGCAAAATCCCACCCCTTTACAGTTGAGATCCTAGATGTAAGAGAGCCTTCTAATCCAGTAGTTTCTTCCCCAGAAACGATTGACTTTGGAATTCCCTTCCGAGTTCCTGCTTCCCCAACTGTACTGACATGCAGATGTTCAAGTGTAACGTGAACCGACACCTTGCTGCACAACTCCCCACATAGTAACCCTGTAGCTTGTGTACCTGATAGTAGCCTCCTACAGCAACGTGACAATGTCCCTTGTTTGGGGAGAAGTTGCAATAAAAAAAAATTTTTTTAAATACTTCTACTTACTGATTTTTTCCACGTGCAGTACCCTGAAATGAACATTCTTCATCACGCTCATGAGTCCAGGACAATATGATGAAATCTTTGCCTTTTTCTTCTGTTTCGATGACTACCGCTTGCAAACACAAGCGTACACGAATACAAAACTGTAGCGGACTGATGGATATATTATACATATGAGAAAGAAACGGTATTTAGCAAGGGAGCTAAATCCAAGGGAGGTCACTTGCATATTATGACAATGATTGCATATATTTCTAATGGTATTCAACAATGAAGCTACATCCAAGGGAGGTCACTTGCATATTATCACAATGATTGTATATTATTCTAATGGTATTCGAATTTGAAGCTACATCCAAGGGAGGTCACTCGCATATTATAACAATGATTGTATATTAATCTAATGGTATTCGACAATGAAGTTACATTCAAGGAGGTCACTTACATATTATAACAATGATTATATATTAATCTAATTTTATTCAACAAGGAAGCTACATCCCGAGAAGGTTACTTGAATATTATTACAATGATTGTATATTATTTCTAATGGTATTCAACAATGAAGCTACATCCAAGGGAGGTTACTTGCATATTATAACAATGATTGTATATTAATCTAATGGTATTCGACAATGAAGTTACATTCAAGGAGGTCACTTGCATATTATAACAATGATTATATATTAATCTAATGGTATTCCGCGAGGAAGCTACATCCAAGGGAGGTCACTTGCATATTATGACAATGATTGCATATATTTCTAATGGTATTCAACAATGAAGCTACATCCAAGGGAGGTTACTTGCATATTATAACAATGATTGTATATTAATCTAATGGTATTCGACAATGAAGTTACATTCAAGGAGGTCACTTACATATTATAACAATGATTATATATTAATCTAATTTTATTCAACAAGGAAGCTACATCCCGAGGAGGTTACTTGAATATTATTACAATGATTGTATATTATTTCTAATGGTATTCAACAATGAAGCTACATCCAAGGGAGGTCACTTGCATATTATAACAATGATTGTATATTAATCTAATGGTATTCGACAATGAAGTTACATTCAAGGAGGTCACTTGCATATTATAACAATTATTGTATATTAATCTAATGGTATACCGCGAGGAAGCTACATCCAAGGGAGGTCACTTGCATATTATGACAATGATTGCATATATTTCTAATGGTATTCAACAATGAAGCTAAATCCAAGGGAGGTCACTTGCATATTATAACAATGATTGTATATTAATCTAATGGTATTCGACAATGAAGTTACATTCAAGGAGGTCACTTGCATATTATAACAATGATTGTATATTAATCTAATGGTATTCGGCGAGAAAGCTACATCCAAGGGAGGTCACTTGCATATTATAACAATGGTTGTATATTAATCTAATGGTATTCGACAATGAAGTTACATTCAAGGAGGTCACTTACATATTATAACAATGATTATATATTAATCTAATTTTATTCAACAAGGAAGCTACATCCCGAGGAGGTTACTTGAATATTATGACAATGATTGTATAATGTTTCTAATGGTATTCAACAATGAAGCTACATCCAAGGGAGGTCACTTGCATATTATAACAATGATTGTATATTAAACTAATGGTATTCAGCAATGAAGCTACATCCAAGGGAGGTCACTTGCATATTATGACAATGATTGCATATATTTCTAATGGTATTCAACAATGAAGCTACGTCCAAGGGAGGTCACGTGCATATTATAACAATGATTGTATATTAATCTAATAGTATTCGACAATGAAGTTACATTCAAGGAGGTCACTTACATATTATAACAATGATTATATATTAATCTAATTTTATTCAACAAGGAAGCTACATCCCCAGGAGGTTACTTGAATATTATAACAATGATTGTATATTAATCTAATGGTATTCGGCGAGGAAGCTATATCCAAGGGAGGTCACTTGCATATTATGACAATGATTGCATATATTTCTAATGGTATTCAACAATGAAGCTACATCCAAGGTAGGTCACTTGCATATTATAACAATGATTGTATATTAATCTAATGGTATTCAGCAATGAAGCTACATCCAAGGGAGGTCACTTGCATATTATGACAATGATTGCATATATTTCTAATGGTATTCAACAATGAAGCTACATCCAAGGGAGGTCACTTGCATATTATAACAATGATTGTATATTAATCTAATGGTATTCAGCAATGAAGCTACATCCAAGGGAGGTCACTTGCATATTATGACAATGATTGCATATATTTCTAATGGTATTCAACAATGAAGCTACATCCAAGGGAGGTCACTTGCATATTATAACAATGATTGTATATTAATCTAATGGTATTCAGCAATGAAGCTACATCCAAGGGAGGTCACTTGCATATTATGACAATGATTGCATATATTTCTAATGGTATTCAGCAATGAAGCTACATCCAAGGGAGGTCACTTACATATTATAACAATGATTATATATTAATCTAATTTTATTCAACAAGGAAGCTACATCCCGAGGAGGTTACTTGAATTAAACAGACCTTGTTTCATGGAAAGTGTTCGACTGAGCTTCAATCTATGGTCCCCCCTCGCCAAACTTTCACAAGAATCACTCGTCTAGCTGTAAACACTATCAATAATTCCCCCCACTCTTTATCTGTGCCTAAACCTAAACGTAGATTCCATGAGCAAAGTTTCTTTCTTAGAACTGCTCGCCTGTGGAATTGTCTTCCGTTTTCCTGCTTTCCGGCTGACTACAATATGGTTGTCTTCAAGTCTAACGTAAATAAGTTCTTGATGAGCCGTTCCATATAAGTTATCAAATTTAACAAATTTTTATTACTAATGATTACTATATTGTCCAATTTCTACTGTACACTCTTTAACCCTTATACTTGAGTGGCCCCTTGGCCTTGATAATGAGTTGATACCTATGAAAAAAAAAAAAGTCCAATGTGAACAAGTTCTAATTGAATCGTCCCCCTAAGTAATCCAAGTTACAAAATTCCCACTGTTTACTATGCTAAAATCACAATGACTAATGTATACCTATTAACCCTTATCCTCGAGTGGCCTCTGGGCCTTGATAAGTGGTGACACCCTTGTAAAAAAAAAAAAAAAAAAAAAATTAAATTTCTTATGGTATTCAACAATGAAGCTACATCCAAGGGAGGTCACTTGCATATTATAACAATGATTGTATATTAATCTTAATGGTATTCAACAATGAAGTTACATTCAAGGAGGTCACTTACATGTTATAACAATGATTATATATTAATCATTGTTAATATATGTAATTTTTAAATGCTTCGTGTGCGGTACCCTGAAATAAACATTCTTTTTCACACTCATGAGGCCACGTCAATCTGTTGAAGTCTTTGCCTTTTTCGATGACTTTTTTTTTTTTTTTTTTTATTACATTTTCACCCCAAACAAGGCACATTGCCACTTTGGTGTAGGGGGCTACTATCAGGGGAAACATCTACTGGGGCTCTATGTAGGGATTAGGGCAGCGAGATGTTGGTTCACGTTGCACTTGAACTTATGCATGTCAGTACAGTTGGGGAAGCAGTGACCTGGAATGGAATTCCAAAGTCTAGCAGTTCTGGGGAAGAAACTACTGGAGTAGAAAGATCTTTTACATCTAGGGATCTCTACAGTGTGGGGGTGGGATTTTGCAGCTTGTCGGGTCTGTCGAGGGTGTTCACGTCGTGGGGGCACAAGTGCTTGCAGTTCTTCAGAGCATTAACCATTATAATACTTGTAGAACAGGCAGAGGGATGCAACGTTTCGACGATGGGACAGAGGCTGAAGTTTTGGTGCCAGTTTAGGGCCTATCAGATTTGCGACTCTCTTTTGAACCCTGTCAAGGAGAGAGAGACTAGTAGCCGATGCACCGGCCCAAATATGACAGCAATACTCCATACATGGGCGAATAGTGGCCTTATAGAGGTACAGGATACTTTCGGGTGTTAGAAGTTTTCTAGCACGGTAGAGAGAGCCCACCTTCCTCGCAGCGGCCCTGGCAATGCCCTCGATGTAATTGTTCCAGCTCATGTTTCCTGTGAACGTTAGGCCAAGGAGCTTGAAAGACGTACTCTCAGCTAAAGAGTTGTTGGCCATTGCTATAGGTGGTAGAGAAGGTTTCCTGTAATTATTGAATGAAACCAGTTTTGTCTTGGTGGCATTGAACGTTACCATCCATTTTTGTCCCCATTCCACTACTGATTTGAGGTCATCCTCTAGTGTTTCTGCCATTACTTTAGATATATGTTCATTTGTTTTCCTGTCGTGCCTGCTATAGAGTGTGGTGTCATCAGCATATATACCCATCTCAGAGGCAATTTTATCGGGGAGGTCATTTATGAATATCAGGAACAGCAGAGGACCAAGGATAGATCCCTGGGGCACTCCGGCATTTATATTATATTGTTTAGACGTACGACCGTCGAGGACAACCTGGATTTTTCTCTTATCTAAGAAGGATTTAATTATGTTAAGTATTCTACCAGTGATACCGTAAGATCTAATCTTCCTGAGGAGACCCTCATGCCATACCCTGTCAAAAGCCTTAGATATATCTAGAGCTACCGCTCTGCCCTCTCCCGCTTTGTCCAGTGAATGCAAACACAAGCGTACACAAATACGAAAGTGTAACGGACTGGTGGATATATTATACATATGAGAAAGAAACGAACAACACATTAAATTGAAATAAACGAACCAGAATTTATTCCGTGAAGAAAAAAATTGAACGAAAAATTACATCACGTGTTTAGTTTGGCGTGCGTCTCTCGCTGTTAGCTGGGTGAGAAGGAAAGTCTATTGTGTACAGAGAGAGAGAGAGAGAGTGAGTGAGAAAGTCAATCCAGACAACGGAGAGAGAAGTGTGTAAGGTGTATGTACTGTCTGTTGGTTCTTGCACCACACATAGTAGCAGAGGATGTGGAGCGGTTGGTCCGTCGACCGCCCAGGTCAGGAGCCGAGTATATCACGTGTTTACTTTCGCGTGCGTCTCTTGCTGTTAGCTTGGGAGAAGGAAAGTCTATTATTGTAGAGAGAGAGAAAGTGAGAAAGTCAGTCCAGTTTGGCGTGCGTCTCTCGCTGTTAGCTGGTGAGAAGGAAAGTCTATTGTTGTAGAGAGAGAGAGAGAGAGTGATTGAGAAAGTCAATCCAGGCAACGGAGAGAGAAAGTGTGTAAGGTGTATGTACTGTCTGTTGGTTCTTGCGCCACACATAGTAGCAGGGTATGTGGAGCATGCGGGCGCGCGCCTTGAAGGAAGCGGTTGGTCCGTCGACTGCCCAGGTCAGGAGCTGAATCGAAAAAAATTAAATGAGTGAAAAATTGAAAGAATAAATTGAAAAATACATCACGTGTTTAGTTTGGCGTGCGTCTCTTGCTGTTAGCTTAGTGAGAAGGAAAGTCTATTGTTGTAGAGAGAGAGAGAGTGAGAAAGTCAGTCCGGGCTATGGAGAGAGAAAGTTTGTAAGGTGTATGTACTGTCTGTTGGTTCTTGCGCCACACATAGTAGCAGGGGATGTGGAGCATGCGGGCGTGCGCCTTGAAGGGAGCGGTTGGTCCGTCGACCGCCCAGGTCAGGAGCCGAATCCAAAACAATAAAATGAGTGAAAAATCAAAAGAATAAATTGAAAAAGTACATCACGTGTTCAGTTTGGCGTGCGTCTCTCGCTGTTAGCTTAGTGAGAAGGAAAGTCTATTGCTGTAGAGAGAGAGAGAGTGAGAAAGTCAGTCCAGGCCATGGAGAGAGAAAGTTTGTAAGGTGTATGTACTGTCTGTTGGTTCTTGCACCACACATAGTAGCAGGGGATGTGGAGCATGCGGGCGCGCGCCTTGAAGGGAGCGGTTGGTCCGTCGACCGCCCAGGTCAGGAGCCGAATCGAAAAGAATAAACTGAGTGAAAAATCGAAAGAATAAATTGAAAAAGTACATCACGTGTTTAGTTTGGCATGCGTCTCTCGCTGTTAGCTTAGTGAGAAGGAAAGTCTATTGTTGTAGACAGAGAGAGAGTTAGAAAGTCAGTCCAGGCCATGGAGAGAGAAAGTTTGTAAGGTGTATGTACTGTCTGTTGGTTCTTGCGCCACACATAGTAGCAGGGGATGTGGAGCATGCAGGCGCGCGCCTTGAAGGGAGCGGTTGGTCCGTCGACCGCCAAGGTCAGGAGCCGAATCGAAAAGAATTAAATGAGTGAAAAATCGAAAGAATTAAAATAAAAATACATCACGTGTTTAGTTTGGCATGCGTCTCTTGCTGTTAGCTGGTGAGAAGGAAAGTCTATTGTTGTAGACAGAGAGAGAGTTAGAAAGTCAATCCAGGCCATGGAGAGAGAAAGTGTGTAAGGTGTATGTACTGTCTGTTGGTTCTTGCGCCACACATAGTAGCAGGGTATGTGGAGCATGCGGGCGCGCGCCTTGAAGGGAGCGGTTGGTCCGTCGACCGCCCAGGTCAGGAGCCGAATCGAAAAGAATAAAATGTGTGAAAAATCGGAAGAATAAATTGAAAAATACATCACGTGTTTAGTTTGGCGTGCGTCTCTTGCTGTTAGCTTAGTGAGAAGGAAAGTCTATTGTTGTAGAGAGAGAGAGAGTGAGAAAGTCAGTCCAGGCTATGGAGAGAGAAAGTTTGTAAGGTGTATGTACTGTCTGTTGGTTCTTGCGCCACACATAGTAGCAGGGTATGTGGAGCATGCGGGCGCGTGCCTTGAAGGGAGCGGTTGGTCCGTCGACCGCCCAGGTCAGGAGCCGAATCGAAAACAATTAAATGAGTGAAAAATCGAAAGAATAAATTGAAAAATACATCACGTGTTTAGTTTGGCGTGCGTCTCTCGCTGTTAGCTTAGTGAGAAGGAAAGTCTATTGTTGTAGAGAGAGAGAGAGTGAAAAAGTCAGTCCAGGCCATGGAGAGAGAAAGTTTGTAAGGTGTATGTACTGTCTGTTGGTTCTTGCACCACACATAGTAGCAGGGTATGTGGAGCATGCGGGCGCGCGCCTTGAAGGGAGCGGTTGGTCCGTCGACCGCCAAGGTCAGGAGCCGAATCGAAAAGAATTAAATGAGTGAAAAACCGAAAGAATTAAATGAAAAAGTACATTACGTGTTTAGTTGGGCGTGCATCTCTCGCTGTTAGCTTGGGAGAAGGAAAGTCTATTGTTGTAGAGAGAGAGAGAGAGAGACAGAGAGTGAGAAAGTCAGTCCAGGCCATGGAGAGAGAAAGTGTGTAAGGTGTATGTACTGTCTGTTGGTTCTTGCGCCACACATAGTAGCAGGGGACGTTGAGCACGTGGGCGCATGCCTTGGAGGGAGCGGTTGGTCCATCGACCGCCCAGATCAGGAGCTGAATCGAAAAGAATTAAATGAGTGAAAAACCGAAAGAATTAAATGAAAAAGTACATTACGTGTTTAGTTGGACGTGCATCTCTCGCTGTTAGCTGGTGAGAAGGAAAGTCTATTGTTGTAGAGAATGAGAGAGAGAGAGACAGAGAGAGAGAAAGTCAATCCAGGCAACGGAGAGAGAAAGTGTGTAAGGTGTATGTACTGTCTGTTGGTTCTTGCGCCACACATAGTAGCAGGGTATGTGGAGCATGCGGGCGCGTGCCTCGAAGGGAGCGGTTGGTCCGTCGACCGCCCAGGTCAGGAGCCGAATCGAAAAGAATAAAATGTGTGAAAAATCGGAAGAATAAATTGAAAAAGTATATCACATGTTTAGTTCGGCGTGCGTCTCTCGCTGTTAGCTGGTGAGAAGGAAAGTCTATTGTAGTAGAGAGAGAGAGAGTGAGAAAGTCAGTCCAGGCCATGGAGAGAGAAAGTGTGTAAGGTGTATGTACTGTCTGTTGGTTCTTGCGCCACACATAGTAGCAGGTGACGTTGAGCATGTGGGCGCATGCCTTGGAGGGAGCGGTTGGTCCATCGACCGCCCAGATCAGGGGCTGAATCGAAAAGAATTAAATGAGTGAAAAACCGAAAGAATTAAATGAAAAAGTACATTACGTGTTTAGTTGGGCGTGCATCTCTCGCTGTTAGCTTGGGAGAAGGAAAGTCTATTGTTGTAGAGAGAGAGAGACAGAGACAGAGAGAGAGAAAGTCAATCCAGGCAACGGAGAGAGAAAGTGTGTAAGGTGTATGTACTGTCTGTTGGTTCTTGCACCACACATAGTAGCAGGGGATGTGGAGCATGCAGGCGCGCGCCTTGAAGGGAGCGGTTGGTCCGTCGACCGCCAAGGTCAGGAGCCGAATCGAAAAGAATTAAATGAGTGAAAAATCGAAAGAATTAAAATAAAAATACATCACGTGTTTAGTTTGGCATGCGTCTCTTGCTGTTAGCTGGTGAGAAGGAAAGTCTATTGTTGGAGAGAGAGAGAGAGAGAAAGTCAATCCAGGCCATGGAGAGAGAAAGTGTGTAAGGTGTATGTACTGTCTGTTGGTTCTTGCGGCACACATAGTAGCAGGGTATGTGGAGCATGCGGGCGCGCGCCTTGAAGGAAGCGGTTGGTCCGTCGACCGTCCAGGTCAGGAGCTGAATCGAAAAAAATTAAATGAGTGAAAAATTGAAAGAATAAATTGAAAAATACATCACGTGTTTAGTTTGGCGTGCGTCTCTTGCTGTTAGTTTAGTGAGAAGGAAAGTCTATTGTTGTAGAGAGAGAGAGAGTGAAAAAGTCAGTCCAGGCCATGGAGAGAGAAAGTTTGTAAGGTGTATGTACTGTCTGTTGGTTCTTGCGCCACACATAGTAGCAGGGGATGTGGAGCATGCGGGTGCGTGCCTTGAAGGGAGCGGTTGGTCCGTCGACCGCCCAGGTCAGGAGCCGAATCGAAAAGAATTAAATGTGTGAAAAATCGAAAGAATAAATTGAAAAAGTACATCACGTGTTTAGTTTGGCGTGCGTCTCTCGCTGTTAGCTTAGTGAGAAGGAAAGTCTATTGTTGTAGAGAGAAAGAGAGTGAGAAAGTCAGTCCAGGCCATATAGAGAGAAAGTTTGTAAGGTGTATGTACTGTCTGTTGGTTCTTGCGCCACACATAGTAGCAGGGTATGTGGAGCATGCGGGCGCGTGCCTCGAAGGGAGCGGTTGGTCCGTCGACCGCCCAGGTCAGGAGCCGAATCGAAAAGAATTAAATGTGTGAAAAATCGGAAGAATAAATTGAAAAAGTATATCACGTGTTTAGTTCGGCGTGCGTCTCTCGCTGTTAGCTTAGTGAGAAGGAAAGTCTATTGTTGTAGAGAGAGAGAGAGAGTGAGAAAGTCAGTCCAGGCCATGGAGAGAGAAAGTTTGTAAGGTGTATGTACTGTCTGTTGGTACTTGCGCCACACATAGTAGCAGGGGATGTGGAGCATGCGGGCGCGTGCCTCGAAGGGAGCGGTTGGTCCGTCGACCGCCCAGGTCAGGAGCCGAATCGAAAAGAATAAAATGTGTGAAAAATCGGAAGAATAAATTGAAAAAGTATATCACGTGTTTAGTTCGGCGTGCGTCTCTCGCTGTTAGCTGGTGAGAAGGAAAGTCTATTGTTGTAGAGAGAGAGAGAGAGAGAGAAAGTCAATCCAGGCTACAGAGAGAGAAAGTATGTAAGGTGTATGTACTGTCTGTTGGTTCTTGCGCCACACATAGTAGCAGGGTATGTGGAGCATGCAGGCGCGTGCCTCGAAGGGAGCGGTTGGTCCGTCGACCGCCCAGGTCAGGAGCCGAATCGAAAAGAATAAAATGTGTGAAAAATCGGAAGAATAAATTGAAAAAGTATATCACGTGTTTAGTTCGGCGTGCGTCTCTCGCTGTTAGCTGGTGAGAAGGAAAGTCTATTGTTGTAGAGAGAGAGAGAGAGAGAGAAAGTCAATCCAGGCTACAGAGAGAGAAAGTATGTAAGGTGTATGTACTGTCTGTTGGTTCTTGCGCCACACATAGTAGCAGGGTATGTGGAGCATGCGGGCGCGTGCCTCGAAGGGAGCGGTTGGTCCGTCGACCGCCCAGGTCAGGAGCCGAATCGAAAAGAATAAAATGTGTGAAAAATCGGAAGAATAAATTGAAAAAGTATATCACGTGTTTAGTTCGGCGTGCGTCTCTCGCTGTTAGCTGGTGAGAAGGAAAGTCTATTGTTGTAGAGAGAGAGAGAGAGAGAGAAAGTCAATCCAGGCTACAGAGAGAGAAAGTGTGTAAGGTGTATGTACTGTCTGTTGGTTCTTGCCCCACACATAGTAGCAGGGGACGTTGAGCACGCGGGTGCATGCCTTGAAGGGAGCGGTTGGTCCGTCGACCGCCCAGGTCAGGAGCCGAATCGAAAACAATTAAATGAGTGAAAAATCGAAGGAATTAAAATAAAAATACATCACGTGTTTAGTTTGGCGTGCGTCTCTTGCTGTTAGCTGGTGAGAAGGAAAGTCTATTTTTGTAGAGAGAGAGAGAGGGAAAGTCAATCCAGGCTACAGAGAGAGAAAGTTTGTAAGGTGTATGTACTGTCTGTTGGTTCTTGCGCCACACATAGTAGCAGGGTATGTGGAGCATGGGGGCGCGCGCCTTGAAGGAAGCGGTTGGTCCGTCGACCGCCCAAGTCAGGAGCTGAATCGAAAAAAATTAAATGAGTGAAAAATTGAAAGAATAAATTGAAAAATACATCACGTGTTTAGTTCGGAGTGCGTCTCTTGCTGTTAGCTGGTGAGAAGGAAAGTCTATTGTTGGAGAGAGAGAGAGAGAGAAAGTCAATCCAGGCCATGGAGAGAGAAAGTGTGTAAGGTGTATGTACTGTCTGTTGGTTCTTGCGCCACACATAGTAGCAGGGGACGTTGATCAAGTGGGCGCATGCCTTGAAGGGAGTGGTTGGTCCGTCGACTGCCCAGATCAGGAGCTGAATCGAAAAGAATTAAATGAGTGAAAAACGGAAAGAATTAAATGGAAAAGTACATTACGTGTTTAGTTGGGCGTGCATCTCTCGCTGTTAGCTTGGGAGAAGGAAAGTCTATTGTTGTAGAGAGAGAGAGAGAGAGAGAGACAGAGAGAGAGAGAAAGTCAATCCAGGCAACGGAGAGAGAAAGTGTGTAAGGTGTATGTACTGTCTGTTGGTTCTTGCGCCACACATAGTAGCAGGGTATGTGGAGCATGCGGGCGCGTGCCTTGAAGGGAGCGGTTGGTCCGTCGACCGTCCAGGTCAGGAGCTGAATCGAAAAAAATTAAATGAGTGAAAAATTGAAAGAATAAATTGAAAAATACATCACGTGTTTAGTTTGGCGTGTGTCTCTTGCTGTTAGCTTAGTGAGAAGGAAAGTCTATTGTTGTAGAGAGAGAGAGAGTGAGAAAGTCAGTCCAGGCTATGAAGAGAGAAAGTGTGTAAGGTGTATGTACTGTCTGTTGGTTCTTGCGCCACACATAGTAGCAGGGTATGTGGAGCATGCGGGCGCGCGCCTTGAAGGGAGCGGTTGGTCCGTCGTCCGCCCAGGTCAGGAGCCGAATCGAAAACAATTAAATGAGTGAAAAATCGAAAGAATAAATTGAAAAATACATCACGTGTTTAGTTTGGCGTGCGTCTCTCGCTGTTAGCTTAGTGAGAAGGAAAGTCTATTGTTGTAGAGAGAGAGAGAGTGAGAAAGTCAGTCCAGGCCATGGAGAGAGAAAGTTTGTAAGGTGTATGTACTGTCTGTTGGTTCTTGCGCCACACATAGTAGCAGGGTATGTGGAGCATGCGGGCGGGCGCGCGCCTTGAAGGAAGCGGTTGGTCCGTCGACCGCCCAGGTCAGGAGCTGAATCAGAAAAAAATTAAATGAGTGAAAAATTGAAAGAATAAATTGAAAAATACATCACGTGTTTAGTTTGGCGTGCGTCTCTTGCTGTTAGCTTAGTGAGAAGGAAAGTCTATTGTTGTAGAGAGAGAGAGAGTTAGAAAGTCAGTCCAGGCTATGGAGAGAGAAAGTTTGTAAGGTGTATGTACTGTCTGTTGGTTCTTGCGCCACACATAGTAGCAGGGTATGTGGAGCATGCGGGCGCGCGCCTTGAAGGAAGCGGTTGGTCCGTCGACCGCCAAGGTCAGGAGCCGAATCGAAAAGAATTAAATGAGTGAAAAATCGAAAGAATTAAAATAAAAATACATCACGTGTTTAGTTTGGCATGCGTCTCTTGCTGTTAGCTGGTGAGAAGGAAAGTCTATTGTTGGAGAGAGAGAGAGAGAGAAAGTCAATCCAGGCCATGGAGAGAGAAAGTGTGTAAGGTGTATGTACTGTCTGTTGGTTCTTGCGCCACACATAGTAGCAGGGTATGTGGAGCATGCGGGCGCGCGCCTTGAAGGGAGCGGTTGGTCCGTCGACCGCCCAGGTCAGGAGCCGAATCGAAAAGAACAGCTTGGGTCTCTTGCTTTTATAGTTGTTTCTGGTTTTTTTTTTTGCATGTGTGGATTTCCTTTAAAGGGAAGTGACGTTGCCCATGTGCGCGTATGTGTGCGTACGTTGCACGTGAATGTGAGTGCATGTACGTGTGTGTGTGTATGTTTGTGTGTGTGTATGTTTGTGTGTGCGTATGTGTATAACATGTAACCCAGTACTACCTGCCTCATGGTCGGGTCACCGGCGACTAAACTGGTTCCCCCACCAGACTTGTTTGGTGAGGAGGGCGGCTAGTCTCCCTGAAGGATTAAAAACAAGACCTTCCAAAGGGCGAATGAACTCTTTTTCTGGCTCAACCGCCAACTAGCACCGTGTATATTTGTGTGTGTATATGTGTATTGGGGTGGAGAGGGCTCCCGTAAGCCGTGGTGAAGGCAACCTTTCTAGGAGAAGCAAATCTCTGATTTAAAAAACCATAAAGCGGAAGACCAGTACCTGCATTAAGCTGGTCTGCAGTTTAATTTGTTGCTGGCTATCTTGCTCTTGCTTGTTGCTGGATCTCAACATTTTGAACCGAGAGAGAGACTTAGCCGTCGTACAACGCTAAGACTCTGTAACATCATCTTTGTATAGATGCCTTGATAGAGTTCAAAATAGACTTCGTAGCCTCGTAGGAGATGTCCTTTTCTCTTCCTTGCAACCTCTATCTCACAGAAGAGATGTTGCGAGTTTGTCTCTGATGTATCGTTATTTTCATGGAAAGTGTTCGACTGAGCTTCAATCTATGGTCCCCCCTCGCAAAACTTTCACAAGAAACACTCGTCTTGCTGTAAACACTATCAATAATTCCCCCCACTCTTTATCTGTGCCTAAACCTAAACGTAGATTCATTACTAATGATTATTATATTGTCCAATTTCTACTGTACACTCTTTAACCCTTGTCCTTGAGTGGCCTCTTGGCCTTGATAATGAGTTGATACCTATGAAAAAAAAAAAAAAAAAAGGAAAAGTCCAATGTGAACAAGTTCTCATTGAATCGTCCCCCTAAGAAATCCAAGTTTCAAAATTCCCACTGTTTACTATGCTAAAATCACAATGACTAATGTATACCTATTAACCCTTATCCTCGAGTGGCCTCTGGGCCTTGATAAGTGGTGACACCCTTGTAAAAAAAAAAAAAAAAAAAAAAAAAAAAAATACTCCCTCAGGAATTTGGGCTCATGGATTTTAAATGTCTGAGGGAGTGGCACTCGTCTGAATAGACGTTGCAATCATCATATATATATATGTATAACAAGAAAAGTGGCTTGAGATGTGAACGCATGTTTTTTTGTGAGACTAGACAGGCTTGCACAAAACTATCGTCTCTTTTTCAGCCGGACGGCAATGTGTCAATTCTATCCAGGAACGTTTTCCTCTCTATCGACGAACTCTTCATGAAACCTATCAGACTAAATAACAATCCATACATAGTTGTTGAGTTAGAAAGGGTATCAGTCGCTGGATTGAACTTATTTCCCCCCTATTATTTGCATATATTTATGTAGTGAAAATTGTTTGAATAAAATTAATTCATTAGTTAGTTAGTTAGTAGATGGAATTAATAATTTTATAATTTACATAAAAATTAATAATTTTATTATATCATAATTAGGATCATTTAATTTTTTCTAACTCAACAATAAACAACAACATATGCAAACAATAAATAAAATATTTATCAATATTCAAATTTTATTTTTAGCTTCAATATTTTAAGTCTAAAAAATTCTTATTTTTTACTTTATTAGAATATCTTGTTCTTTACTTTTCCAGGTTGAATTTCTTGTCCTTTACTTTTCCAGGTTTAATAAAATCTTAAGAATATTACTTTTCATGCACGCATTTTTCCATATAATCCATGATTTTTCCAGGCATTGCTATTGTATTAATATATAAATTTATAATATTTATTAATGATTGTCAAAAAAAATTAGCTCTCAAATACACATTTATGCAATATTTATCATTCAATCACAGTAGTTCCGAGCCAGGGTCTCTACCGAGACTGCGGTTCATGAATTCGTGATCTGTATAGAGCGTAAACTAACAAAAAAGAAGATGGCACTCGGTGTATTTTTAGATATCGTTGGAGCTTTTGACAACATACCCTTCAGTAGTATGTTCAAGTCGCTACGAGAACTCAATGTGCCACCAGTACTCATCCGATGGATTGAGTATATGGTGAGGAACAGAACAGTTCAAGTAGAACTACTGAGGGCAACTGTTAAAAGGGAAGTAGTTAAATGAAACCCTCAAAGTGGGATTTTATCACCTTTACTATGGAACTGTATGCTGAATTTTAATATCTTTTAAAGGAGTTTAAAAATAGCGGCCAATACAAGAAGTAAAAAACATTAACAGAAGAGACGTTGCGAGCCTATCCTTGTTTTATTGTTATTTCCATGTCAGATTCTCGTCTGAACTCCAATCTCTGGTCCCCCTCGCCAATCTTTCACGAAAAACACCTGTCTAGCTGAATCCACTGTGAAAAATTTCCCCCACTCTATATCTGTGCCTAAATCAAAACGCGGATTCCATGAACAAAGCTTCTTTCTTAGAACTGCACGCCTGTGGAACTCTGTTCCATCTGCCTGCTTCCCATCGGACTAGAACCTGGATGTCTTCAAGTCCAACGTTAACAAATTCCTAATGAACCGCCCCCTTAAGTAAACACTTCATCAAATCTCCTCACTAACGTAATGTACTTGCAATAACCCTTATCCTTGACACTTCAAAAGCATGTGGACCCGATCTTATCCCAGCTGTGCTATTAAAAAAGTGCTCAGCCGAAGTAGCTCCAGTTCTCGCCAAACTCTACAACAAATGCCTTAATGAAGCTTGCTTTCCAGGCTGTTGGAAAACTGCTTCTGTTGTACCTGTATTAAAGAATTCTGGCGAAAGGACTGACCCATTAAATTATCGCCCCATCAGCCTCCTCCCGCTTTTTGCCAAAATATTTGAGACCTTAATTAACCATGCTCTAGTCCATCATCTTACAGATGCTAAACTTCTGACTGACAAACAATATGGATTTAGACACGCCCGTTCCACACCAGACATCCTAACTGTGATCTCTGAACGTATATACCATTCACTGGACAAAGCGGGGGAGGGCAGAGCGGTAGCTGTATATATATCTAAGGCTTTTGACAGGGTATGGCATGAGGGTCTCCTCAGGAAAATTAGATCATACGGTATCACTGGTAGAATACTTAACATAATTAAATCCTTCTTAGATAAGAGAAAAATCCAGGTTGTCCTCGACGGTCGCACATCTAAACAATATGATATAAATGCGGGGGTGCCCCAGGGATCTATCCTTGGACCTCTATTGTTCCTGATATTCATAAATGACCTCCCCGACAAAATTGCCTCTGAGATGGGTATATATGCTGATGACACTACACTCTATGGCAAGCACGACAGGAAGACGAATGAACACATTTCTAAAGAAATGGCAGAAACACTAGAGGAAGACCTCCAATCTGTGGTGGAATGGGGAAAAAAGTGGTTGGTCGCGTTCAATGCTGCCAAGACCAAACTAGTTTCATTCAATAATTACAAGAAACCCTCTCTACCACCTATAGCAATGGCCAACGACTCTTTATCTGAGAGTACATCTTTCAAACTCCTTGGCCTAACGTTCACAGGAACATAAGTTGGAACAATTACATTGAAGGCATTGCCAGGGCCGCTGTAAGAAAGGCGGGCTCTCTCTACCGTGCTAGAAAACTACTAACACCCGAAAGTATCCTGTACCTCTATAAGGCCACCATTCGCCCATGTATGGAGTATTGCTGTCACATCTGGGCTGGTGCATCTGCTACTAGTCTCTCGCTCCTTGACAAGGTTCAAAAGAGAGTCGCAAACCTGATAGGCCTTGAACTGGCATCTAAGCTTCAGCCTCTGTCCCATCGACGAAATGTTGCATCCCTCTGCCTTTTCTACAAGTATTTTAATGGTGAATGCTCTGACGAACTGCAATCACTTGTGCCCCCACGACGCGAGCACCCTCGACAAACCCGACAGGCTGCTAAATCCCACCCCCACACTGTAGAGATCTCTAGATGTAAAAGATCTTTTTACTCCAATAGTTTCTTCCCCAGAACCGCTAGACTCTGGAATTCCATTCCAGGTCCCTGCTTCCCCAACTGTACTGACGTGCAGAAGTTCAAGTGTAACGTGAACCGACATCTTGCTGCCCAAATCCCTACATAGTACCGCAGTAGTTGTTGCCCCTGATAGTAGCCCCCTACACCAAAGTGGCAATTTGCCTTGTTTGGGGTGAAAATGTAATTAAAAAAAAAAAAAATATATATAAGACCTTGGTCAATTTAGGGGCAACACTTCATACCAATTGTCACTATCCAGCTCCCCTACTCCCCGGGGAGTTGGTCCCCATTTCTCCTTCACTCCTCACTTTAAAAATAGGCCTTGTGCCTAATTTGCTCAGTGTGGGAGCAAATAAATACCTCAAAGTGTAGTATCTGTTCTTCAGATGCTGCACTTCAATTTCTTGTTCTCTGTCAGTGGAGGGGGAAATCCTTCACGACTGAGACAATTTTTATTTTTGTTCCTTTTCTCCACGTTGAAAAACGACCCTGGGGAGGCATTGTACCAATTTACTATGCCTCCCCACGGGACAGAGTTAGCCACCAGGGTCGTTTTTTAATGTGGAGAAAAGGTACAAAAATAAAAATTGTCTCAGTCGTGAAGGATTTCTCCTCCACCGAAAGAGAACAAGAAAATGAAGTGCAGCATCTGAAGAACAGATACTACACTTTGATCTTGACCAAAAGGCCAAGAACTAAAAAAGATTTGTGTGCGCTTTTTTTCCCCTTTGCAACGTCAGTTCATTAACATTAAAAGAAACAACATTAAAATTTTTAGTAGTAATAAAATATACATTAATTAATTGATAATTATTTATAAGGCGATAAATTCAGCGAATACGTAAACTAAAGACGCTAGCTTTAATTTCCATTATAAGTGAAAAGACTTAAACCACTACGTTTTTCCGTAGTTTCGTATTACCTATTTTTTTAGTAAATTTAAATGTCAGCTAAAAACGTATAATATGGATGTTTTATTATTTAAAAGTAATATTTAATTATATACACTATACATTGATTAATAAATAAATAATTATTTATAAGGAGAAAAGTTCGGCGAATACGGACACTAAAAATGCTAGCTTTAATCTTTATTGGGAAAGAAAGGACTTGACCTAGTAAGGTTAACCGTAGTTTCGTATTTTCTATTTTTAGTAACTTTTTTGATTTTAATTTGAAACTCAAACTATTCGGAAGTTTTACAATTTATAAATATCGCTTTATCTTTATAAAATAAAATTATTTTGTTTTGTAAAGAAGTTTTATTTTGTTTTAGTGAAGTACGCAAAATAAAGATGCTAGCTTTCACTTCGTTATGCAATGAACGACATTTTCATTGAAATGAACATTAAAAATGGCTCATCGGCCCATCGACCAAAACAATGATGATTCGGGCCGGATTTCTGACGATCCTTCCAGGATTTCCAGTGGATCAAGTAGCCGGATGTCTCCTACTGGAACCCGTGAGTCTAATTTTCAATAATAGAAATAGTTTGAATACTATAGTTAAACAAAAAAACTACTGTTTTTAATGACGGAATCGCTTTAAGTACAAAATTATCTATGTATTATTAAATAATTCCGTTTGTAATGCAAATTTAGGATAAAAAATAAACAGCTTTTTGTGCTAAATAAAAAGGGGGCAAGTGTCAAGATCGGCGACATATCCAATTTTCAAACATAAGCCAGCAGCAAACGGTGTTCAATAAGATCCAATTCCTGATATCAAGAACTTGGGTCGCGCATTCTTCTGGTTTGCCAAGTCTGTTTTTCTTTTTTAAATTAATTTTTCTTTATACATTTGTTTAATAAGCTGTGTGGTGAAAGTAGAAAATCGCTAACGGATGTTAAGAATGGCTTTCGAAAGAATAACGGGGTTTGTATTACTGTACACATAGATTCGAAAAAGTTGTCAAAAAACAAATATATAACAAATAAATGTTACCAAAGGCAAGATAAGTAACTTTTCTACCAAACTGGATAAGTTTTTAGTGTTTTTATTCAATGTAACATGTTTATTCAGCTCGAAAAGCATACAGTGTTTATCGATGTATTGGAAAATTCAAGATGGCGCCTCATTCCCTCTTTAACACGGTAAGTTTGGGAAAAGGTGATATAAATAAAAAACTAGACAAAATACTCTTAAAAACCCGCCGAATATATGTCAACCTATGTCACGATAACATATATTGAGCGAGTTTTCAACAGTATTTTATCCAGTTTTTTTATTTATAACACCTTTTCCCAAACTTACCGTGTTAAAGAGAGAGTCAGACGCCATCTTGAATTTTCCAATACATCGGTAAACACGTTATGGTTTTCGAGCTGAATAAACATGTTACATTGAATAAAAACACGAAAAATATATCCAGTTTGGTAGAAAAGTAACTTATCTTGCCTTTGATAACATTTATTTGTTATATATTTGTTTTTTGACAACTTTTTCGAATCTATGAGTACAGTAATACAAACCCGTTTTTAGTGTTTTTATTCAATGTAACATATTTATTCAGCTCGAAAAACATACTCTGTTTACCGATGTATTGGAAAGTTAAAAATGGCGCCTGACTCTTTCTTTGACACGGTAAGTTTGAGAAAAGGAGTTAAAAAATAAAAACTATACAAAATACTGTTAAAAACCCCACCGAATATATGTCAGCCTATGTCACGGTAACATATATAGAGTGAGTTTCTAACAGTATTTTGTCTAGTTTTTTATTTTTAACTCCTTTTACGAAACTTACCGTGAGAAAGAGAGATTCGGACGCCATTTTTAACTTTCCAATACATCGGTTAACACAGTATGTTTTTCGAGCTGAATAAACATGTTAAATTAAATAAAAACACTAAAAAAGTATACAGTTTGGTACAGAAGTAACGTATCTTGCCTTTGATAACATTTATTTGTTATATATTTGTTTTTTGACAACTTTTTCGAATCTATCTGTGCAGTAATACAAACCCGAATATAACGTTTATTATTTCAGCACGGTCCGTAAACTGTGGAAGTGGTCATTTGTTAGGATAACTAACGGATTCTCCCTCTCCCCCATATTAAGAATGGCTTTTTTTCCGTAATCATAACGTTTATTATTTCAGAACGTAATGAATCGTAAAACTGCAGAAGTGGTTCTTTTTTTTTTATTAAATTTGTTAGGTGAAAGTATACCACAATCTTAGACGAATTATTATCCTCACCATTATTATTATCATTATTGTCATTATCATCATCATCATCATCATCACTGTAATCATTACTATTATCATTAATATTATTGTTATTGCTATTATTATTATTATCATCAGAATTATTATGTGAGACCAAGGCTGATTATGTGAAATGTATGGATAGAGAAAGGGCAGAGAGAATCAATCAACCATCTCAGCAAAAATAACCTTCTTAGTGACACACAATATTCCAACGTAATAGATGTATGGAAACTAAAGCCGCTTTCAGGATTGCCAGCAACCATTGTAAGAAAGTAATAAAGAATGATGACACCACACTCTATAGCAGGCACGACAGGAAAACAAATGAACATATATCTAAAGTAATGGCAGAAACACTAGAGGATGACCTCCAATCAGTAGTGGAATGGGAACAAAAATGGATGGTAACGTTCAATGCCACCAAGACAAAACTGGTTTCATTCAATAATTACAAGAAACCTTCTCTACCACCTATAGCAATGGCCAACAACTCTTTAGCTGAGAGTACGTCTTTCAAGCTCCTTGGCCTAACGTTCACAGGAAACATGAGTTGGAACAATTACATCGAGGGCATTGCCAGGGCCAGTGTGAGGAAGGTGGGCTCTCTCTACCGTGCTAGAAAACTTCTAACACCCGAAAGTATCCTGTACCTCTATAAGGCCACTATTCGCCCATGTATGGAGTATTGCTGTCATATTTGGGCCGGTGCATCGGCTACTAGTCTCTCGCTCCTTGACAGGGTTCAAAAGAGAGTCGCAAATCTGATAGGCCCTAAACTGGCATCTAAACTTCAGCCTCTGTCCCATCGTCGAAACGTTGCATCCCTCTGCCTGTTCTACAAGTATTATAATGGTGAATGCTCTGAAGAACTGCAATCACTTGTGCCCCCACGACGTGAACACCCTCGACAGACCCGACAAGCTACAAAATCCCACCCCCACACTGTAGAGATCCGTAGATGTAAAAGATCTTTCTACTCCAGTAGTTTCTTCCCCAGAACTGCTAGACTTTGGAATTCCATTCCAGGTCACTACTTCCCCAACTGTACTGACATGCAGAAGTTCAAGTGCAACGTGAACCAACATCTCGCTGCCCTAATCCCTACATAGTACCCCAGTAGATGTTTCCCCTGATAGTAGCCCCCTACATTAAAGTGGCAATGTGCCTTGTTTGGGGTGAAAATGTAATAAAAAAAAAAAAAAAAAAAATGCAAGATGGTTGTATGCTCAATCTGTTAAGTCCAAAGTAGCTGAGCAGCGGCTTGGTTCCCACCAGTTTTGGCAAATAGCAAACAGAATCCTGAGCAGCTCCACCCCAACTATTATCAATGGACCTGAGGTAATCTTATCAGCATCAGACAAGGCCAAACTCTTTGTCAAGAACTTTGCAGCTAATTCTACCCTTTGCGATCAAGGTCGCTAACCCCCAATATTTCCTCCTGTATCAGAAAACACGCTATGTCATATACGTATATCTGTACATAATGTTGCCAAGCTAATCAAAAACCTTGATTCCAGTAAAGCAACTGGCCCTGATGGTATTCCAATTATAGTACTCAAAAAACTTCGACCTGAACTACCACCCATACTTACAAAACTGTTTAAACGTTGTCTTAAGGAGAATAGTTTCCCATCTCCCTGGAAAATTTCATCAGTATGCCCTGTATTTAAGAATTCAGGTGATCGCTCATCACCCTCTCAGTACAGGCCAATAAGTCTCCTGTGCGTCATGAGTAAGTTGCTGGAATCTGTGTTAAATACAGAAGTAATGAACCATCTCAACAAAAATAACCTTCTTAGTGACACAATATGGTTTCCGTTCTGCTAGATCTACAGCAGATGTGCTTACAGTTATGTCTCATAGGATTTCTTAAATACAGGGCATACAGATGAAATTTTCCAGGGAGATGGGAAACTATTCTCCTTAAGACAACGTTTAAACAGTTTTGTAAGTATGGGCGCTAGTTCAGGTTGAAGTTTTTTGAGTACTATAATTGGAATACCATCAGGGCCAGTTGCTTTACTGGAATCAAGGTTTTTGATTAGCTTGGCAACATTACGTACAGATATACGTATATGACATAGCGTGTTTTCTGATACAGGAGGAAATATTGAGGGTTAGCGACCGTGATCGCAAAGGGTAGAATTAGCTGCAAAGTTCTTGACAAAGAGTTTGGCTTTGTCTGATGCTGACGAGATTTCCTCAGGTCCATTGATAATAGTTGGGGTGGAGCACACGCTTCTGTTCAGGATTCTGTTTGCTATTTGCCAAAACTGGTGGGAACTAAGCCGCTGCTCAGCTACTTTGGACTTAACAGATTGAGCATACAACTCTCTTGCGTTCTTTATTACTTTCTATGAATGGTTGCTGGCAGTCCTGAAAGCGGATTTAGTTTCCATACATCTATTACGTTTGAATATTGTGTGTCACTAAGAAGGTTATTTCTGCTGAGATGCCCTTTCTCTATCCATACATTTCACATAATCAGCCTTGATCTCACATAATAATTCTGATGATAATAATAATAATAATAGCAATAACAATAATATTAATGATAATAGTAATGATTACAGTGATGATGATGATGATGATGATAATGACAATAATAATAATGGTGATGATAATAATTCGTCTAAGAATATGGTATACTTTCACCTAACAAATTTAATAAAAAAAAAAGAACCACTTCTGCAGTTTTACGATTCATTACGTTCTGAATAATAAACGTTATGATTACAGACAAAAAAGCCATTCTTAATATAGGGGAGAGGGAGAATCCGTTAGTTATCCTAACAAATGACCACTTCCGCAGTTTACGGACCGTGCTGAAATAATAAACGTTATATTCGGGTTTGTATTACTGCACACACAGATTCGAAAAAGTTGTCAAAAAACAAATATATAACAAATAAATGTTATCAAAGGCAAGATACGTTACTTCTGTACCAAACTGTATACTTTTTTTAGTGTTTTTATTTAATTTAACATGTTTATTCAGCTCGAAAAACATACTGTGTTTACCGATGTATTGGAAAGTTAAAAATGGCGTCCGAATCTCCCTTTCACACGGTAAGTTTGGGAAAAGGAGTTAAAAATAAAAACTAGACAAAATATTGTTAGAAACTCACTCTATATATGTTACCGTGACATAGGCTGACATATATTCGGTGGGGTTTTTAACAGTATTTTGTATAGTTTTTATTTTTTAACCCCTTTTCTCAAACTTACCGTGTCAAAGAAAGAGTCTGCCGCCATTTTGAATTTTCCAATACATCGGTAAACACAGTATGTTTTTCGAGCTGAATAAATATGTTACATTAAATAAAAACACTAAAAACGGGATTTGTATTACTGTACACAGATTCGAAAAAGTTGTCAAACAAAACAAATATATAACAAATAAATGTTATCAAAGGCAAGATAAGTTACTTTTCTACCAAACTGGATATATTTTTTGTGTTTTTATTCAATGTAACATGTTTATTCAGCTCGAAAACCATAACGTGTTTACCGATGTATTGGAAAATTCAAGATGGCGTCTGACTCTCTCTTTAACACGGTAAGTTTGGGAAAAGGTGTTATAAATAAAAAACTGGATAAAATACTGTTAAAAACTCGCTCAATATATGTTACCATGACATAGGTTGACATATATTCGGCGGGTTTTTAATAGTATTTTGTCTAGTTTTTTTATTTATAACTCCTTTTCCCAAACTTACCGTGTTAAAGAGGGAGTGAGACGCCATCTTGAATTGTCCAATACATCGATAAACACTGTATGTTTTTCGAGCTGAATAAACATGGTACATTAAATAAAAACACTAAAAACTTATCCAGTTTGGTAGAAAAGTAACTTATCTTGCCTTTGGTAAATTTTATTTATTATATATTTGTTTTTTTGACAACTTTTTGGTGATGATAATAATTGTGGATATGAGATGTGTATGTCAAGACATTTTATAACACAGATATATAATAACAATTCACTTTACCTTTTGCTGGAATCACAACACAAAGACGACGCTTACAAAAACACATGATGGGTTTATTTCTTCTCACGACCGGCCGTGGTTTTCATCATCAAGAATTCAAACCTTCACATATTAAGTTTCAAAGTGACCGTCCCGCTTCTAGACGTTCGAATTCCAAACTGCAGACTATCATCTGTCGTTCTCAAACTCCCTCAGAGTTTCTCCAGTTTCTCCTTTCTTAACTCTCAAGTTTTTCTAACTATCTCTAGAACTTTCTATTTTCCCTGACGTTATACACATGTTAAAACATGCGCCTTCTTTCACGTGTTCTGGACATGTGTGTCCAGAACTTTTCCTTTTTTTTTACAAAAGGAATTTTAACCTATACTCAGTAACCTATATTTCCAATATGTTAAAACATGTTTATTAAATTATCTTGTAGCTGCATTCTTGCAATTGAATTTTCATAACAAAATTGACAGTGCACATTCTTTTCTTGAAACTAAGCTGTTTTACATTCCATTTTCTAATTCTCACACGTAATCTATTTCTAAACCTAAATTACGAGGTTCGAATTTCGTCTATTGCTATATCATCTTCAAGCTTCTGTCTTTACATCATCAACATTCTGATCCACATCTGGCATCAATTGAAATGAATGGCTCTCGTCTTCAGGAAGCCTCAAGTTTTGACAAGCTTCTGGGCTTGACCTTTACTCCTGATCTTAAATGGAACACGTACATCAAATCTGTTGCCAAGGCCGCTGGAAAAATGGTGGGATCTTTCTATCGATCCGGTAGATATCTCACTGCTGATGCTATTCTCTATCTATATAAGAGCCAGGTACGTCTAAGGATGGAATACTGTTGCCACATCTGGGCAGGAGCTGCTAGAAAGGACTTGTCCTGCCTTGATAGAGTTCAAAATAGACTTCATAGCCTCGTAGGAGATGTCCTTTTCTCTTCCTTGCGACCTCTATCTCACAGAAGAGATGTTGCGAGTTTGTCTCTGATGTATCGTTATTTTCATGGAAAGTGTTCAACTGAGCTTCAATCTATGGTCCCCCCTCGCCAAACTTTCACAAGAAACACTCGTCTAGCTGTAAACACTATCAATAATTCCCCCCACTCTTTATCTGTGCCTAAACCTTGAGAATATCTATATATATAAAAGGCAAAATGTGTGTGACCATTTCGCGTACGTCTTCAAAAGGCTTTTCTCGCACACGCTCCCGGGGTCACTACTATCGCTTAAAACTGTGTATATAGGTCCTATATAATAATATCTATGAATTAGGAAAGCGCGTAGCGTATAGATTTATTTATGTCGATTTTTACAAAATTATTGCTATTTTGGCTTGTCGCGTGTTGATTGGGCTTTTTAGTATGAATAAAGTGAAACTAACTGAGCTTCAGTCTATGGTCCCCCCTCGCCAAACTTTCACAAGAAACACTCGTCTAGCTGTAAACACTATCAATAATTCCCCCCACTCTTTATCTGTGCCTAAACCTAAACGTAGATTCCATGAACAAAGCTTCTTTCTTAGAACTGCACGCCTGTGGAATTGTCTTCCGTTTTCCTGCTTTCCGGCTGACTACAATATGGTTGTGTTCAAGTCTAACGTAAATAAGTTCTTGATGAGCCGTTCCATATAAGTTATCAACTTTACCAAATTTTCATTACTAATGATTACTATATTGTCCAATGTCTACTGTACACTCTTCAACCCTTATCCTTGAGTGGCCTCTTGACCTTGATAAGTGGTGATGCCAATGTAAAAAAAAAAAAATATCCCCAGTCGTACAAAATAGGAAAAATGAATTGAGTTGAGGAAGAAACGGACAACATTTTTTAAATGGCATCAATTGTGATGGATGGCTCTCGTCTGGGTGAGGCCCCGTGTTTTGACAAGCTTCTGGGTTTGACCTTTACTCCTGATCTGAAATGGAACACGTACATCAAGTCTGTTGCCAAGGTCGCTGGAAAGATGGTGGGATCCTTCTACCGCTCCAGAATATCTCACTACTGATGCAATTCTCTATCTATATAAAAGCCAAGTACGTCCAAGGATGGAATGCTGTTGCCATATCTGGGTAGGAGCTGCTAAAAACAGCCTATCCTGCCTTGACAGAGTACAAAATAGACTTCGTGGCTTAGTGGGGGATGCCCTTTTCTCTACCCTGCAACCTCTCTCCCACAGAAGAGACGTTGCGAGCCTATCCTTGTTTTATCGTTATTTCCATGGCAGGTGCTCGTCTGAACTCCAATCTCTGGTACCCCCCCCTCGCCAATCTTTCACAAAAAACACCCGTCTAGATGAATCCACTGTGAAAAATTTCCCCCACTCTATATCTGTGCCTAAATCAAAACACGGATTCCATGAACAAAGCTTCTTTCTTAGAACTGCACGCCTGTGGAACTCTGTTCCGTCTGCCTGCTTCCCTCCGGACTACAACTCGGATGTGTTCAAGTCCAATGTTAACAAATTCCTAATGAACCGCCCCTTAAGTAAACACATCATCAAATCTCCACACTAATGTAATGTACTTGCAATGACCCTTATCCCAGAGTGGCTTCCGGGCCTTGATAAGTGGTGATCACTGTGTAAAAAAAAAAAAAAAAAATTACTACCTGATGAAGACCAGAAGAATAGTTGACGGAAACGTTGTGAAACAACAACTAAGCATAATAGTTTGCGATAAATAAATTAATAAATCCGTAGCGTTGTTTTCCTTAAGGTGACAACTTTTATTGCACCACCCTATGAATTGATTTCTGATTTGTGTTTTTTTTTTTTTTTTTTTTTTTTTTTTTCCAGCAGCAGATACGAAGAGTGAAGGAAAACGGAAAAAGTTCCGACCGCTCGACGCGGTCCGTAAATTGTTTAAACGCCGACCAAAATTAAAGGAGATCGACTCTGCCCGTGCGAGATCAACAAGTGCACTCTACGGGCACGCGTCTGGCGATGGAGAGGATGACGAAGGCGGGTAAGTAGAAAGATAAAAACTGATTTTTTTTTTTTTTTTTTTTTTTGACATTTCACCTCACAGGGTCACTTATTTTTTGAGGGGCAACTACCATATATACTTCCGTATGCTGAGAATAATGTGTAACCCGATAGGGCCGGGAGGACCTTGCTAGTCGATTGGAAGACAGCCTTTCTCCTGGGTAGTTCCTTTAACACGAATTCAGGAGATTTCGCATGGTTGTATCTAATGATGGTTGGTTGGTTGGTTGTTTGTATGCACCCCCCCTATACCATAGTATACTACGTTGAAGACTCTCAATCACGCTTACTTCACACTAAAGCTAGAGTATGACATAGGGGGGTGCATACAGGCGTGGCCCCGTGTATGGCAATAGGGCGGTGCATATATAAGGCTAAGGCTATGGCATATATAAATTGTTTGTAGATATAAGGCAAAGGCAGGGGCATGAATTATTTGTTTTAGTATTGTGACATTTGACAAGGAAGGGTTAATTTGTTTTTATATTAAAAGATTACGTGTCCAAACGTGTGCAACGCAATAAAAATACGATAGGCTATATAAGATGTCAACCCTTTTTTTTTTTTTTTACACAGTGATCACCACTTATCAAGGCCCGGAAGCCACTCAGGGTTAAGGGTTATTGCAAGTACATTAAGTTAGTGAGGAGATTTGCTGAAGTGTTTACTTAAGGGGGCGGTTCATTAGGAATTTGTTAACATTGGACTTGAACACATCCAAGTTGTAGTCCGGAGGGAAGCAGGCAGACGGAACAGAGTTCCACAGGCGTGCAGTTCTAAGAAAGAAGCTTTGTTCATGGAATCCGCGTTTTGATTTAGGCACAGATATAGAGTGGAGGAAATTTTTCACAGTGGATTCAGCTAGACGGGTGTTTTTCGTGAAAGATTGGCGAGGGGGGACCAGAGATTGGAGTTCAGACGAGCACCTGCCATGGAAATAACGATAAAACAAGGATAGGCTCGCAACGTCTCTTCTGTGGGAGAGAGGTTGCAGGGTAGAGAAAAGGGCATCCCCCACTAAGCCACGAAGTCTATTTTGTACTCTGTCAAGGCATGATAGGCTGTTTTTAGCAGCTCCTGCCCAGATATGGCAACAGTATTCCATCCTTGGACGTACTTGGCTTTTATATAGATAGAGAACTGCATCAGTAGTGAGATATCTTCTGGAGCAGTAGAAGGATCCCACCATCTTTCCAGCGACCTTGGCAACAGACTTGATGTAGGTGTTCCATTTCAGATCAGGAGTAAAGGTCAACCCCAGAAGCTTGTCAAAACACGGAGCCTCACCCAGACGAAAGCCATCCATCACAATTGATGCCAGCTGGGGATCAGAGCGTTGATGATGTAAGGATAGGAGTTTGGTTTTGGATGCATTAAAGGTAACCAGCCACATCTTCCCCCACTGAACCACGTGCTCGAGATCAGAGGAGAGAGAATCAGAGAGAACTTTGTCATTTACGGCCTTTGATGTGTTGCCGTAGATGGTTGTGTCATCAGCATAGATGTCAACGAATGATTTAAGTATGTGTTTAGGGAGGTCATTGATGTAGATCAGGAAGAGAGTTGGGCCCAGGATTGACCCCTGGGGGACTCCAGCATTTATATTGCAGGCCTCCGATTTTTGTCCATCAACCACTACTCTTATCAGCCTATCGGGTTATTTAATGCCGAATCCAGTGATTTTGAAGAAAATTTTTTTTTAATAGAATATATTTGTTGTTTTGAAGTCGGTTTCTATTTAACCCATAGTTGGGACCCTAACAGGTACTACCACTCCGAGTCAGAGTGGACCTGGGAGCAATGGTAATTAAAGGGTGGCTCCGCACTCCCCAAAGCCCACAAGCTCGGGCCTCACCACTGGATATAGTTTAAGGTCATGTCCAGGACCCCCGTTGAGGGACTTTTACCCTCTGCAGGTGGGGGGAGCAGTCGGCATATTCTAATGCCCCACCAACAGGGCTCTAATGATGGAAATGATGGTAATGGTTATGATTATGGAAGGGAAGAAGGTGTTTTAAACAGACAATCAAAATGATCCCCTCCCAGCCCTCAGAAGATGAATAATCTTTAAGTGAAGGATCCTGATCAACAAACAATATGGATTCAGGCAACCCGTTCAACAGCAGATATCTTAACTAGTTTCTGAACGTATATACCGTTCACTGAACAAAACAGGGGAGGGTAGCCCTTGATATATCTAAAGGATGGAATACTGTTGCCATATCTGGGCAGGAGCTGCAAAAAACAGCCTATCCTGCCTTGACAGAGTACAAAATAGACTTCGTGGCTTAGTGAGGGATGCCCTTTTCTCTACCCTGCAACCTCTCTCCCACAAGCCCAATGAGACAAGCTACTAAGTCTCATCCCTTTACAGTAGAGATCCCTAGGTGCAAGAAAGCCTTTTACTCCAATAGTTTCTTCCCCAGAACTGCGGGTCTTTGGAACTCCCTTCCGGGATTCTGCTTTCCCAACTGCAATGATATGCAGAAGTTCAAGTGTAATGTTAACAAACATCTTTCTACTCATCTCCCTTCATAATGACCCCGCTAATTAAGTCCCTAATAGTAGCCCCCTGCTTCAAAGTGGCACTGTGCCTTGTTTGGGGTGAAAATTGGATAAAAAAAAAATTTAAAAAAAAAAAAAGGTGCAAGAAAGCCTTTTACTCCAATAGTTTCTTCCCCAGAACTGCAAGTCTTCCGGGATTCTGCTTTCCCAATTGTACTGGCATGCAGAAGTGTAATGTGAACAAACATCTTTCTACTCATCTCCCTTCATAATGCCCCCGCAAATTTTGTTCCCGATTGTAGCCCCCTACTTCAAAGACTGTAAATGACAAAGTTCTCTCTCATTCTCTCTCCTCTGATCTCGAGCGCGTGGTTCAGTGAGGGAAGGCGGGGCTGGTTACCTTTAATGCATCTAAAACCAAACTCCTATCTTTACATCATCAACGCTCTGATCCCCATCTGGCATCAATTGAAATGGATGGCTCTCGTCTAGGAGAAGCCCCATGTTTTGACAAGCTTCTGGATTTGTCCTTTACTCCTGATGTAAAATGGAACACGTACATCAAGTCTGTTGCCAAGGTCGCTGGAAAGATGGTGGGATCCTTCTACCGCTCCAGAAGATATCTCACTACTGATGCAATTCTCTATCTATATAAAAGCCAAGTACGTCCAAGGATGGAATACTGTTGCCATATCTGGGCAGGAGCGACCAAAAACAGCCTATCCTGCCTTGACAGAGTACGTGGCTTAGTGGGGAATGCCCTTTTCTCTACCCTGCAACCTCTCTCCCACAGAAGAGACGTTGCGAGCCTATCCTTGTTTTATCATTATTTCCATGGCAGGTGCTCGTCTGAACTCCAATCTCTGGTCCCCCCTCACCAATCTTTCACGAAAAGCACCCGTCTAGCTGAATCCACTGTGAAAAATTTCCCCCACTCTATATATAAGTGAAGGATCCTGATCAACAAACAATATGGATTCAGGCAACCCGTTCAACAGCAGATATCTTAACTAGTTTCTGAACGTATATACAGTTCACTGAACAAAACAGGGGAGGGTAGCCCTTGATATATCTAAAGGATGGAATACTGTTGCCATATCTGGGCAGGAGCGGCCAAAAACAGCCTATCATGCCTTGACAGAGTACAAAATAGACTTCGTGGCTTAGTGGGGGATGCCCTTTTCTCTACCCTGCAACCTCTCTCCCACAGAAGAGACGTTGCGAGCCTATCCTTGTTTTATCGTTATTTCCATGGCAGGTGCTCGTCTGAACTCCAATCTCTGGTCCCCCCTCACCAATCTTTCACGAAAAACAGCCATCTAGCTGAATCCACTGTGAAAAACGCCTATGTAAAAAAAAAAAATAAAAATAAAAAAAATAAAATAAAAAATACATGTTTTTAAAAGATCTGAACGCAGTTAATATTCTTTCTGGATGGATGAAATTAAGAAAAACAAAAACACCAGCACAAAATATTTTTTTAATTTTTTACCGAAATCTTTTGCATTTAACGAAAAATTGGTGTTTCAGGGTACTCTTTGTGACAAGGAAAGTTAATTCTTCGGGTTCTTAACGGTTTCAAGATGCGGATTGTTTTTTTTTTAATTTGGGTTCCTTCAGATGGTTTACCCAGTCAAAGATAGAAAGAACTTTTCCATTTAGGCCTTTTAGAAGATCAGCTTTTGGGCGTTAGCGTACGGTCCAAGTCTTTTCTATCTGCCAAACCAATGGTTTTATAAGATTTTTAAATTTTTAATCTCTATACTTACAAAACTATTTAAGCGCTGCCTTAAGGAGAAGTGCTTTCCGACCCCCTGAAAGACCTCATCAGTTTGCCCTGTATTTAAGAATTCAGGTGATAAGTCATCTCCCTCTCAGTACAGACCAATAAGTCTCCTCTGTGTTATGAGTAAGTTGCTGGAATCAACATTAAACAGAGAAATAGTCAACCACCTCAGCAGGAATAACCTTCTTAGTGACACACAATATGGTTTCCGCTCTGCAAGATCTACCGCAGATGTGCTGACGGTTATATCCCACAGGATTAGTGAATCTCTTGACAAAGGCTTCCTTTCTAGGGCAATTGCTCTTGACATATCAAAGGCCTTCGACAAGGTATGGCATAAGGGTCTACTTCACAAGATTTCCAGCTACGGTATAACTGGAAATGTTTTCTCAATCATTAAATAATTTCTCTCCGATAGGCTTATAAGAGTAGTGGTAGATGGACAAAAATCGGAGGCCTGCAATATAAATCTGCCAAACCAATGGTTTTATAAGATTTTTAATCTCTAAGCAGTATTACTATTTCTGCAGCCCCTGTTCCATCTATGCGCCCCTTTTACAAGTATTTTAATGGAATGTGCTCTAATGAGCTCATAGCACTTGTACCGCATCTTAGCCCCAACTAATTCGACAAGCAGCAAAATCACACCCCTTCATTATAAGGATCCTGAGATACCGAAAAGCGTTACACTCTAATAGTTTCTTCACTAGGGCTGCTAGACTTTGGAATTCTCCCCCCGGTCTCCTGCTTCTTCGAATGTACTAATCAAGGAGATTTTTAATAACGTCAGATAGTCGTTAGTATCTTTATCTGTGCCTAAACCTAAACATAGATTCTATGATCGAAGCTTCTTTCTTAAAACTTTTTTTTTTTTTTTTTATTACATTTTCACCCCAAACAAGGCAAATTGCCACTTTGGTGTAGGGGGCTACTATCAGGGGAAACAACTACTGGGGTACTATGTAGGGATTTGGGCAGCAAGGTGTCGGTTCACATTACACTTGAACTTCTGCACGTCAGTACTGTTGGGGAAGCAGCGACCTGGAATGGAATTCCAGAGTCTTGCGGTTCTGGGGAAGAAACTATTGGAGTAAAAATATCTTTTACATCTAGGGATCTCTACAGTGTGGGGGTGGGATCTAGTAGCCTGTCGGGTTTGTCGAGGGTGCTCGCGTCGTGGGGGCACAAGTGATTGCAGTTCGTCAGAGCATTCACCACTAAAATACTTGTAGAAAAGGCAGAGGGATGCAACATGTCGTCGATGGGACAGAGGCTGAAGCTTAGATGCCAGTTCAGGGCCTATCAGGTTTGCGACTCTCTTTTGAACCTTGTCAAGGAGCGAGAGACTAGTAGCAGATGCACCAGCCCAGATGTGGCAGCAATACTCCATACATGGGTGAATGGTGGCCTTATAGAGGTACAGGATACTTTCGGGTGTTAGTAGTTTTCTAGCACGGTAGAGAGAGCCCACCTTTCTTGCAGCGGCCCTGGCAATGCCTTCAATGTAATTGTTCCAACTCATGTTTCCTGTGAACGTTAGGCCAAGGAGTTTGAAAGATGGACTCTCAGATAAAGAGTCGTTAGCCATTGCTATGGGTGGTAGAGAGGGTTTTTTGTAATTATTGAATGAAACTAGTTTAGTCTTGGCAGCATTGAACGCGACCAACCACTTTTGTCCCCATTCCACTACAGATTGGAGGTCTTCCTCTAGTGTTTCTGCCATTTCTTTAGAAATGTGTTCATTCGTCTTCCTGTCGTTTCTGCCATAGAGTGTAGTGTCATCAGCATATATACCCATCTCAGAGGCAATGTTGTCGGGGAGGTCATTTATGAATATCAGGAACAATAGAGGTCCAAGGATAGAACCCTGGGGCACTCCCGCATTTATATCATATTGTTTAGATGTGCGACCGTCGAGGACTACCTGGATTTTTCTCTTATCTAAGAAGGATTTAATTATGTTAAGTATTCTACCAGTGATACCGTATGATCTGATTTTACTGAGGAGACCCTCATGCCATACCCTGTCAAAAGCCTTAGATATATCTAGAGCTACCGCTCTGCCTTCCCCCGCTTTGTCCAGTGAATGGTATATACGTTCAGAGATCACAGTGAGGATGTCTGCTGTGGAACGGGCTTGTCTAAATCCAAAACTGCACGCCTGTGGAATTGTCTTCCGTTTTCCTGCTTTCCAGCTGTCTATAATATGGTTGTCTTCAAGTCCAACGTGAACAAGTTTCTGATGAGCCGTTCCACTTGAGTTAACAAATTTACCGAACTTCCATTACTATATTGTCCTTATGACTACTCTACACTCTTTAACCCTTATCCTTAAGTGGCCTATTGGCCTTGATATGTGGTGTCGCCTATGTAAAAAAAAAATATATATATATATATATATATATATTTGTTTATTGTTATATAAACATACTCACATCCCGCTGCTACAAATAGCCACTTGTTTCAATCTGTTGTTTGATTGAAACAAGTGGCTATTTGTAGCAGCGGGATGTGAGTATGTTTATATAACAATAAACAAGTATTATCAGCTCTTTTTATTGAGCACTATCCTACAACCTCGTTGAATTCATTAGTCCATTACTTTTGAATATAAAAAAACCTGAGTATATATATATATATATATATATATATATATATATATATATATATATATATATATATATATATATATTATATGTTTTTAAAAGATATGAACGCAGTTAATATTCTTTCTGGATGGATGAAATTAAGAAAAACAAAAAACCAGCACAAAATATTTTTTAATTTTTTTCATCGGTAAAGTGTGACGCTATTCCAGTTCTGAAACGGAAAAAACATTGAAAATTCAAAAAGGAGGCGAGCTTGCGCTGTTAAAGGGAGGGAGATTGTTAATAACGTCAGATAGTCGTTAATATGTTTTTAAAAGATGTGAATGCAGTTTATATTCTTTCTGGAAAGAATATCTATATATATAAAAGGCAAAATGTGTGTGACCATTTCGTGTACGTCTTCAAAAGGCTTTTCTCGCACACGCTCCCGGGGTCGTTACTATCGCTTAAAACTGTGTATATAGGTCCTATATAATAATATCTATGAATTAGGAAAGCGCGTAGCGTATAGATTTATTTATGTCGATTTTTACAAAATTATTGCTATTTTGGCTTGTCGCGTGTTGATTGGGCTTTTTAGTATGAATAAAGTGAAACTAACTGAGCTTCAGTCTATGGTCCCCCCTCGCCAAACTTTCACAAGAAACACTCGTCTAGCTGTAAACACTATCAATAATTCCCCCCACTCTTTATCTGTGCCTAAATCTAAACGTAGATTCCATGAACAAATCTTCTTTCTTAGAACTGCACGCCTGTGGAATTGTCTTCCGTTTTCCTGCTTTCCGGCTGACTACAATATGGTTGTGTTCAAGTCTAACGTAAATAAGTTCTTGATGAGCCGTTCCATATAAGTTATCAACTTTACCAAATTTTCATTACTAATGATTACTATATTGTCCAATTTCTACTGTAGACTCTTTAACCCTTATCCTTGAGTGGCCTCTTGGCCTTGATAATGTGGTGATACCTGTGTAAAAAAAAAAAAATTTTTTTTTAAAATGATAAAATTAATTTTAACCTGTTCTTTTAATATCTAAAGATGTTGCTGCTTACAGGCGTCCGTACAAATTTGGAAAAAAAGGCGCAAATTTTTATTATCTCAAGAGTCATATTTTTTTTTTTTTTGCCACTTTGGTGTAGGGGGCTACTATCAGGGGCAGCAACTACTGGGGCACTATGTTGGGATTTGAGCAGCAAGATGTCAGTTCACGGTACACTTGAACTTCTGCACGTCAGTACTGTTAGGGAAGCAGGATCCTGGAATGGAATTCCAGAGTCTAGCGGTTCTGGGGAAGAAACTATTGGAGTAGAAAGATCTTTTACATCTAGGGACCTCTACTATGTGGGGGTGGGATTTAGCTGCCTGTCGGGTTTGTCAAGGGTGTCTACGTCGTGGAGGCACAAGTGCCTGCAGTTCCTCAGAGCATTCACCATTAAAATACTTGTAGAACAGGCAGAGGGATGCAACGTTTCGTCGATGGGACAGAGGCTGAAGCTTAGATGCCAGTTCAGGGCCTATCAGATTGGCGACTCTTTTTTGAACCTTGTCTAGGAGCGAGAGACTAGCAACAGATGCACCAGCCCAAATGTGACAACAATACTTCATACATGGGCGAATGGTGGCCTTATAGAGGTACAAGATACTTTCAGGTGTCAGTAGTTTTCTAGCACGGTAGAGAGAGCCTACCTTTTTCGCAGCGGCCCTGGCAATGTTTTCAATATAATTGTTCCAACTCATGTTTCCTGTGAACGTTAGGCCAAGCAGTTTGAAAGATGTACTCTCAGATAAAGAGTTACTGGCCATTGCTATTGGTGGCAGAGAAGGTTTCTTGTAATTATTGAAGGAAACCAGTTTAGTCTTGGCAGCATTGAATGTGACCATCCATTTATGTCGCCATTCCACTACAGATTGGAGGTCATCCTCTAGTGTTTTTGCCATTTCTTTAGTTATGTGTTCATTTGTTTTCCTGTCATGCCTGTTATAGAGTGTGATGTCATCAGCATATATACCCATCTCAGAGGCAGTTTTGTCGGGGGGGGGGGTCATTAATAAATATTAGGAACAATAGAGGTCCAAGGATAGACCCCTGAGGCACTCCTGCATTTATATCATATTGTTTAGATGTACGACCGTCGAGGACAACCTGGATTTTTCTCTTATCTAAGAAGGATTTAATTATGTTAAGTATTCGACCGTATGATTTAATTTTCCTGAGGAGACCCTCATGCCATACCCTGTCAGAAGCCTTAGATATATCTAGAGCTACCGCTCTGCCCTCCCTCGCTTTGTCCAGTGAATTGTGTATACGTTCAGAGATTACAGTGAGGATTATATGAATATATTTTTTTTTATTATTGGAAACCTGTTATATAAAAAAAACAAATCTGTTTAAACTTCATATCGTGTAATACTTGAATTTAATATCATTTAAAGCTTTTTAAAAATAATTATTTTTTTAGAATTCTATATAATATATATATATATATATATAAAATAAAAAAATTACAATAAGTTTATCAAGGTAATCAAAATGGTAAACTTACAATATATCATAAATATTAAAGAGTTAATATTTACAAGTAAAGTAATCTCAACCAGATGTAAAAAAAAGCTCAATAAAACCGAAAAGGAAATAGAGCTTATAATATGAACAAATGATTAATAAAACATGTTAAAAGACATCTTGAAAAAGAGTTAAAAATATATTTAATTTTAAAAAAGGAAGCACAAGATAAGTGGATAGTCCTTAATCCGCGGAGTTTCGAAGAAATACTCTCCTTCTCATCAGAGGGCAGGAATTAGCAAAATGCGGGATCAGATTTTGCATGTAAAAGTATTTAATGAAACCACAAGTAAGTCAAAGATCTTACTTGGTTAAAAAAAAGGGTGAGGTAAGGGGAATAGGAGGTAAAAGAAAAAATGATAAAAAGATTTCACGTGAATGGATAGTCTGTGCACATTTGAACTTTTTAACCCTTATCCTTGAGTGGCCTCTTGGCCTTGATAATGAGTTGATACCTATGAAAAAAAAAAGAAAAAGTCCAATGTGAACAAGTTCTAATTTAATCGTCCCCCTAAGTAATCCAAGTTACAAAATTCCCACTGTTTACTATGCTAAAATCACAATGACTAATGTATACCTATTAACCCTTATCCTCGAGTGGCCTCTGGGCCTTGATAAGTGGTGACACCCTTGTAAAAAAAAAAAAAAAAAAAAAAAAACTTTTCTTTTAATGATTTTGGACCCATTCAATTTGTGATTTTTTCCAAGGAATTCTGCCTTTTGGATCATTTTGGACCATCTTCCAGTTTTGCGATTCCTTTGGAACTTACTTGTGGATTGGAAGTTTTTAATTCGACCGTGTTTGGATTTTACCATTCTTGGATTTTTTACCCTTCACCGGACTATCCAAAAAATACCCAATAGATGTTAAGGGGTCATAATAGGGGTCAACGTTAAAAAAATTTGACCGCTTCGGTCTCTACCAAATTACTCAGACAATTTCTGGTCTAAACATTTAAAATTTTACATAAAGGGTATTCAGAGATAGGGCAAGCTTTTTAATCAGTTTGGGTCGAAAATTTTAGTTATCTCTATATAAATAAAATGAACTCATTTTTTCCCGTGGGATTTTGACCTTAATAGGATTAAAAATCAAGATATTTCATGCAAATACATTATGCACAAACGGCAGAACAATATCTGAGGTTTGTTATAGGCTTATTAGTTCTCAAATTCCTCGATAATCTTAGATTTCTATACTTTTTCTGCTGAGAAGTCACGGCCAAAATCGGTTAAGATCAATGGAAGTGGTAAAATATTTTCTCTCTTAAAAATTCCTCCTCCCCCTGCCACCACTTAACACCGTTTGGAGATCGTTCACAAGGAACAGTTGAGAAGAGAACACCGGTTTGGCTTCGTAGTTCTATCATGTGAAGTGATTTAAAATCACTAAACTAAGCTGCAGTGCTCTGTGGCGTAGTGGTTAGGGTGCTGGACAATTCACATTATATTTTCACGTTCGCGCCGACCTACCATAGTGGTTTCTTTTTTTTTTTTCCTAAACAACTGGAATGGACTTTTGTTGGTGGCCGAACTGTTAACGTTGCAGATGTTTGTTTTTTTTTGTTTTTTTTTTTTCACACTTTATTTTCCTACTTTTACTCATGACTCCGGGTTTGATCCTTCCTACTTACCTACCATAACATTTTTTAAAACTCCTTCCCCCCCCGTCCCGGAAACAAACACTCGGGCAACGCCGGGTACCCCCGCTAGTCAATATATAAATGTATGTATGTTTGCATGTCTGCCTAAAACTTTTGACAGAGGCAACGGATTTTTCCAAGATCAGTATCGTTTTGAATTTCAACCTTTCAGACGACAAATTTATTTAATAGGAGGTAAAAGAAAAAATGATAAAAAGATTTATTTAAGAATTCAGGTGATAAGTCATCTCCCTCTCAGTACAGACCAATAAGTCTTCTCTGTGTTATGAGTAAGTTGCTGGAATCCATATTAAATAGAGAAATAGTCAACCACCTCAGCAGGAATAACCTTCTTAGTGACACACAATATGGTTTCCGCTCTGCAAGATCTACCGCAGATGTGCTGACGGTTATATCCCACAGGATTAGTGAATCTCTTGACAAAGGCTTCCTTTCTAGGGCAATTGCTCTTGACATATCAAAGGCCTTCGACAAAGTATGGCATAAGGGTCTACTTCACAAGATTTCCAGCTACGGTATAACTGGAAATGTTTTCTCAATCATTAAATCATTTCTCTCCGATAGGCTCATAAGAGTAGTGGTAGATGGTCAAAAATCGGAGGCCTGCAATATAAATGCTGGAGTCCCTCAGGGGTCAATCCTGGGCCCAACTCTCTTCCTGATCTATATCAATGACCTCCCTAAACACATACTTAAATCATTCGTTGACATCTATGCTGATGACACGACCATCTACGGCAACACATCAAAGGCTGTAAATGACAAAGTTCTCTCTGATTCTCTCTCCTCTGATCTCGAGCACGTGGTTCAGTGGGGGAAGATGTGGCTAGTTACCTTTAATGCATCCAAAACCAAACTCCTATCCTTACATCATCAACGCTCTGATCCCCAGCTGGCATCAATTGTGATGGATGGCTCTCGTCTGGGTGAGGCCCCGTGTTTTGACAAGCTTCTGGGTTTGACCTTTACTCCTGATCTGAAGTCTGTTGCCAAGGTCGCTGGAAAGATGGTGGGATCCTTCTACCGCTCCAGAAGATATCTCACTACTGATGCAATTCTCTATCTATATAAAAGCCAAGTACGTCCAAGGATGGAATACTGTTGCCATATCTGGGCAGGAGCTGCCAAAAACAGCCTATCCTGCCTTGACAGAGTACAAAATAGACTTCGTGGTTTAGTGGGGGATGCCCTTTTCTCTACCCTGCAACCCCTCTCCCACAGAAGAGACGTTGCAAGCCTATCCTTGTTTTATCATTATTTTCATGGCAGGTGCTCGTCTGAACTCCAATCCCTGGTCCCCCCCTCGCCAATCTTTCACGAAAAACACCCGTCTAGCTGAATCCACTGTGAAAAATTTCCCCCACTCTATATCTGTGCCTAAATCAAAACGCGGATTTCATGAACAAAGCTTCTTTCTTAGAACTGCACGCCTGTGGAACTCTGTTCCGTCTGCCTGCTTCCCTCCGGACTACAACTTGGATGTCTTCAAGTCTAATGTTAACAAATTCCTAATGAACCGCCCCCTTAAGTAAACACTTCATCAAATCTCCTCACTAACGTAATGTACTTGCAATAACCTTTATCCCTGAGTGGCTTCCGGGCCTTGATAAGTGGTGATCTCTGTGTAAAAAAAAAAAAAAAAAAAAAAAAAAATATCGAAAAATTGACTAAACACATTAATATCTTCACCTTCAATCGGACACTTTTCTACAGGGGGGGGGGAGGTCGCTTTTTTCGCCAATATTTTCAAAAGTCACCTTCTCCGGGTTTTTATTACTGTACACACAGATTCGAAAAAGTTGTCAAAAAAACAAATATATAACAAATAAATGTTATCAAAGGCAAGATAAGTTACTTTTCTACCAAACTGGATATAATTTTCATGTTTTTATTCAATGTAACATGTTTATTCAGCTCGAAAAACATACAGTGTTTACCGATGTATTGGAAAATTCAAGATGGCGGCCGACTCTCTCTTTAACATGGTAAGTTCGGGAAAAGGTGTTATAAATAATAAACTAGACAAAATATTATTAAAAACCACCGAATATATGTCAAGCTATGCCACGGTAACATATAATGAGCGAATTTCTCAAAGTATTTTGTCTAGTTTATTATTTATAACACCTTTTTCTGAACTTACCGTGTTAAAGAGAGAATAAGACGCCATTTTGAATTTTCCAATACATCGGTAAACACTGTATGCTTTTCGAGCTGAACAAACATGTTACATTGAATAAAAACACGAAAAATATATCCAGTTTGGTAGAAAAGTAACTTATCTTGCCTTTGATAACATTTATTTGTTATATATTTGTTTTTTGACAACTTTTTCGAATCTATGTGTACAGTAATACAAACCCGACTTTTGATATCTATCTGCGTAAGTATACATTGATAATTATGTTTCAGTTTGAAGAAATGTGGTATAATAAAATTATGGGGTGTTCGTTCCCACCCGACCCCCATAGAATGGAAATATGTCACAAAGTTTAACGGGATTTTTAATATAGATCCACAGAATATTGTGATAAGTGTTTCAGCGTGAACAGGTATGGTATAATAAATTATGGGGTTTGTCTATTTTATTTTTACTTTCATCATATTTTGCTTTGGTTTTGATACCCCCAAATTCGAAGCTATCTCTTTACAACCCTTCCTTTTATAACCGATCATATTTTCATAAATCAGAGTCCATTTTCTGTAGGCTGTTTTTAAACACAGTTAACAACGGGTACTTTTGCTAGTATATATATATATATATATATGTATAATGTGCGTGTGTGTGTGTGAGAGAGAGTTTAAATCTGTCAAGTCCGATCACGTTTGGATTAGTTCCGGGAATACTTCGCCATCATACGCTTGAAAAACAACATGATCCGACGTTACAAGTAACGAGTCATGGCGATTTAACGCAAACATGTTAAAGTGAATAAAAACACGAAAAATATATCCAGTTTGGTAGAAAAGTAATTTATCTTGCCTTTGATAACATTTATTTGTTATATATTTGTTTTTTGACAAATTTTTTGAATCTATGTGTACAGTAATACAAACCCGACTTTTGATATCTATCTGCGTAAGTATACTTTGATAATTATGTTTCAGTTTGAAGAAATGTGGTATAATAAAATTATGGGGTGTTCGTTCCCACCCGACCCCCATAGAATGGAAATATGTCACAAAGTTTAACGGGGATTTTTAATATAGATCCACAGAATATTGTGATAAGTGTTTCAGTGTGAACAGGTATGGTATAATAAATTATGGGGTTTGTCTATTTTATTTTTACTTTCATCATATTTTGCTTTGGTTTTGATACCCCCAAATTCGAAGCTATCTCTTTACAACCCTTCCTTTTCATAACCTATCATACTTTCATAAATCAGAGTCCATTTTCTGTAGGCTGTTTTTGAACACAGTCAACGACGGGTACTTTTGCTAGTATATATATATATATATATATATATATATATATATATATATATATAATGTGCGTGTGTGTGTGAGAGAGAGTTTAAATCTGTCAAGTCCGATCACGTTTGGATTAGTTCCGGGAATACTTCGCCATCATACGCTTGAAAAACAACATGATCCGACGTTACAAGTAACGAGTCATGGCGATTTAACGCAAACATGTTAAATTGAATAAAAACACGAAAAATATATCCAGTTAGGTAGAAAAGTAACTTATCTTCCTTTTGATAATATTTATTTGTTATATATTTGTTTTTTGACAACTTTTTCGAATCTATGTGTACAGTAATACAAACCCGGTTATTCTATATTAAATAAATACTGAAATAAAATTATGAATAAAATTTATAAAAAAAAAAAAAATTACCTTATTGCACATGAAGACAGACAGGAGATGTAGTTAGAGAGATACACACAGATTGACAGACAGACAGATAGTTGGACAGACAGATAGATAGAACGATAGACAGATAGATAGTTAGGTAGAGAGAGAGACAGACAGACAGACAGAGAGGATTTAGAGATAGATAGATAGTTTATGAAAATAGTATTAAAAAAATGGATTGGTAGGTTTAAGCATAAAATATAACGTTATTTATTTCAGGCTGGTCTGTAAACTGCAAAACTAATAAATTATCTCTAAACCGACGATATTGATGACGTATCTAAACTTTCTGCTAAAAAAAAAAAAAAAAATTTATAAATGTTGAATTTCTCGTTGGAACACTTGTGCAGTTTACGGACCGTGCTGAACTAAAAATACAGTAATACAAACCCCCTTCTCCTTTCGATTGTCTAGCCTTAATTTAAACCTATGTCACTTCTGGTTTGGCGGTGGTCGTAACAGCAAATACGTCAGGTTCCCCCCCCCCCGTTCTTTTATTTCTTTACGGTATGGGTTCCAGCCTGCCTTCCTACGAACAATTTTTTTTTGTTTTTTGGTCAACATACACCTCCAAACACCTGGGCAATGCCGGGCACCCATGCTAGTATTAAATAAAATTGCACTTACATCGTGTTACATACAGGTGGGAGTAAAACTGTAGTACGCATTGGAGGTACCTATTGTAAAAAGTTATATTTATTTTATTTATTTTTATTTTTTTTTTTTTGGCTCAAGGTTTCTCTCCCGGCTCTCCTTACGCAAGAACAAAAGCCGATCCGAAGACAGTGTGTTAGTGGAATCTCGCTCAAATCAGGGCGGAATCTTACGGAAACTTGCATATTCAGTCGAGGGCATTAACCGAAGTCTATACTCTGTAAGTAGACGGAACGTTTTTTTTTATTTATTATTTCTCTTTATCTCTCTCTGGTACTTGTGCATTTAACGAACCAGATGTAACTCAGCATTTGCTCGGCTTTGTCCGGCTCAATCTAGAAGGACTAAGATAAAATTCCTATAGTCATTTACATTGATTTTAGGCCATTTTCATGCTGTATAATAGATATAAATAGTCGGCGATGACCTTGATACAGTAATTACTTTTGATTATAGGCCATTTTTATGCTGGAAAATAGATATAAACTATGGGCTGAATCTAGTAAGACTTGGATTAAGTTTATACAGTATTTTTTTGCTTTTAGACCGTTTTCCGCTAGAAAATATATAAAACCTGTCGGCTTAATCTAGCAGGACTAAGATTAAGTTCATACCGTAATTTCTCTACATAGGCAGGAAAATCGACAAAAACACTCTGCTTAAGCTAGTCAGACTTAGATTAAGTTCATACAGTAATTTCACTGGCCTTTAAACCATTTTTGTTCTGGAAAATAGATAAAAACGGTCGGCTTACTCAAGTAAGACTAAGATAAAATTCATATAGTCATTTTCATGAATTTTAGGCCATTTTTATGCTGGAAAATAAATAAAAACAGTGTGAAAGACTCAGATTCAGTCCATACAGTAATTACTTTGAAGTAAACCAATCTTAAGGCTAGAAAATAGATATAAACAGTCGGCTTAATCTAGTAAGACTTCGATAAAGTTCATACAGTAATTTCCGTTGATTTTAGGCGGTTTTTATGCTAGAAAATAGACAAAAACAGTGGGCTTGGTAATTTTTTTAAATATAAATGAATAATTGTAATTTTTTTAAATATACATGAATAATTGTAATTTTTTTAAATATACATGAATAATAATATTACAAACCTTGCGGACCAGCTCCAGACCCCAGAGGCTGCACTAAACTTTTGCCAGCAACGGAAATTGTTGGCAGAAGAGAAAAGGTGTTTACATTTTGGCCAGGATTGTGTACTTGCAAAGAGAACAAGCCTTTCCGACGTTTACGGTTGGAGGTGTAGAAGTGTAACATGTCGTCGATGGACCTCCATTAGGATTGGGACCGTCTTCTCAAAATCCCGACTAACCATCGCGTGTATAATAAAAATAATATACTTATGGGCGTTCTCGCCACACAATTGTGGATTGGAAAAATTTTCCTGCGTGATATATGCAGGGACTATTTTCTTAGGAATCCCCGGCAGATTGGAGGCCCAGGCCATACGGTAGAAATCGACGAGTCCGTTTTTAACCGCAGAAAACACAACGGCGGCAGACTTCTGACACCGGTCTGGATACGACCTCCGCCGAAAAGGAGGGTTTCTTGGTCACTGTACCAAATAGGAACGCCGAAACCCTCCTTTCACTAATAAATAAAAAGAAATCCTTGTTTCTGGCGAAAAAAAAAAGAATGTACAAATAATCCTTGTTCCTCCCCCCTCCCCCAATGCTTTTTATTGCCCTTTTTTAGACTTTTTCCATTTATCTCTATATAAATAAAATGAACTCATTTTTCCCGTGGGATTTTGACCTTAATAGGATTAAAAATCAAGATATTTCATGCAAATATAATATGCACAAACGGCAGAACAATATCTGAGGTGTGTTATAGGCTTATTATTTCTCAAATTCCTCGATAATCTTAGATTTCTATACTTTTTCTGCTGAGAAGTCACGGCCAAAATCGGTTAAGATCAATGGAAGTGGTAAAATATTTTCTCTCTAATAAATTCCTCCTCCCCCTGCCACCACTTAACACCGTTTGGGGATCGTTCACAAGGAACAGTTGAGAAGAGAACACCGGTTTGGCTTCGTAGTTCTTTCATGTGAAGTTATTTAAAATCACTAAACTAAGCTGCAGTGCTCTGTGGCGTAGTGGTTAGCGTGCTGGACAATTCACATTATATTTTCACGTTCGCGCCGACCTACCGTAGTCGTTTTTTTTTTTGTTTTTTTTTCCTAAACAACTGGAATGGACTTTTCTTGGTGGCCGAACTGTTAACGTTGCAGATGTGTTTTTTTTTTTTTTTTTCACACTTTATTTTCCTACTTTTACTCATGACTCCGGGTTTGATCCTTCCTACTTACCTACCATAACATTTTTTAAAACTCCCCCCCGTCCAGGAAACAAACACTCGGGCAACGCCGGGTACCCCCGCTAGTTTGACATAAAGAGTTGCAAAAAAAAGAAATTAAATAACTTTTACGTGTTTAAGACATAGACAATGTTTTTTTTATGTTAAAAATTGAAAAAATAACAAAAAAAAAAACCCAGTTCAGACAAAAAAAAAAGTTTCCTATTATTTAACAAAAAAACTTGTTTTATATGTATTTATTTTGAAAACAGAAGACAATTTCAAACAATAATAATAATAATTTGCTTTTTACTTATTTATTTTTTTTTATGTTTCTACATAAAGGATCTACATTAATGATCTTCCAAATCACATCCTTACATCATTTGTAGACATCTATGCTGACGACACTACCATTTATGGTAGCACATCTAAGACAGTAAACGACCAAGTTCTCTCCAATTCTCTCCTCTGATCTTGAGCACGTAGTACAATGGGGAAAGGAGTGGCTGGTTACTTTTAATGCATCTAAAACCAAGCTTCTCTCTTTACATCATCAACATTCTGACCCACATCTGGCATCAATTAAAATGAATGGCTCTCGTCTTCAGGAGGCCTCAAGTTTTGACAAGCTTCTTGGCTTGACCATTACTCCTGATCTTAAATGGAACACGTACATCAAACCTATAGCCAAGGCCGCTGGAAAAATGGTGGGATCTTTCTATCGATCCGGTAAATATCTCACTGCTGATGCTATTCTCTATCTATATAAGAGCCAGGTACGTCCAAGGATGGAATACTGTTGCCACATCTGGGCAGGAGCTGCTAGAAAGGACTTGTCCTGCCTTGATAGAGTTCAAAATAGACTTCGTAGCCTCGTAGGAGATGTCCTTTTCTCTTCCTTGCAACCTTTATCTCACAGAAGAGATGTTGCGAGTTTGTCTCTGATGTATCGTTATTTTCATGGAAAGTGTTCGACTGAGCTTCAATCTATGGTCCCCCCTCGCCAAACTTTCAAAAGAAACACTCGTCTAGCTGTAAACACTATCAATAATTCCCCCCACTCTTTATCTGTGCCTAAACCTAAACGTAGATTCCATGAACAAAGCTTTTTTCTTAGAACTGCACGCCTGTGGAATTGTCTTCCGTTTTCCTGCTTTCCGGCTGACTACAATATGGTTGTGTTCAAGTCTAACGTAAATAAGTTCTTGATGGGCCGTTCCATATAAGTTATCAAATTTACCAAATTTTCATTACTAATGATTACTATAATGTCCAATTTCTACTGTACACTCTTTAACCCTTATCCTTGAGTGGCCTCTTGGCCTTGATAATGTGGTGATGCCTATGTAAAAAAAAAAAAAAAACATTTTACAATTTCATTGTACAGTTATTTTTTTGAAGCGTTGTTTTAATTTTATCGCCAACGCTCGGTTTTATCCGGCTGTTGACGTCACGCGCCGGACAAAGCCGAGCAAATGCGGAGTTACATCTGGTTCGTTAAATGCACAAGTACCGTCTCTCTAAATATATATACAAGGTGTTTCAAAAGTCCTGGGAACATTTCAACATTGAATATCTCGAGAACTATTAACAATTTAAAAACACATATTTAAGTCAATTCTCCGGCCGAGCAATGCCGCGCAGCTTAGTATATATATATATATATATATGATGATTGCAACGTCTTGTCAGACGAGTGCCACTCCCTCAGACATTTAAAATCCATGAGCCCAAATGCCTGAGGGAGTATCTATACGAAGATGATGTTACAGAGTCTTAGCTTTGTACGACAGCTAAGTCTCTCTCTCGGTTCAAAATGTTGAGATCCAGCAACAAGCAAGAGCAAGATAGCCAGCAACAAATTAAACTGCAGACCAGCTTAATGCGGGTAATGGTCTTCCGCTTTATGGTTTTTTAAATCCGAGATTTGCTTCTCCTAGAAAGGCTGCCTTCACCACGGCTTACGGGAGCCCTCTCCACCCCAATACACATATACACACACACAAATATACACGGTGCTAGTTGGCCGTTGACCCAGAAAAAGAGTTCCTTCGCCCTTTGGAAGGTCTTGTTTTTAATCCTCCAGGGAGACTAGCCGCCCTCCTGACCAAAGAAGTCTGGTGGGGGAACCAGTTTAGTCGCCGGTGATCCGACCATGAGGCAGGTAGTACTGGGTTACATGGTACCAGTAGCATATGACATGACCTGACACAATATATATATATATATATATATATTGTATTGGTAGTAATTATTTGTAAGCGTGTCCACCAAAAGAGTGCTCAATGTTTGGACAGAGCCAAAATAAGTGATTTTAGTTTACAAACAAATGGCTACACATAAGCATACATGTTTCAGCGAAAACCCAGTAAGGGAATCGCTTCGTCAGGCCAAGGACATCTCTGGCTGTTTCAACTCAAACATTGCCAATTTATAACTAGGACTACATCATATTTAAGTGTAAAGGGGGGGAGACAGGACCTAAAGAGAAAGTATACACTCGTCTAGCTGTAAACACTATCAATAATTCCCCCCACTCTTTATCTGTGCCTAAACCTAAACGTAGATTCCATGAACAAAGCTTTTTTATTAGAACTGCACGCCTGTAGAATTGTCTTCCATTTTCTTGCTTTCCGGCTGACTACAATATGGTTGTCTTCAAGTCTAATGTAAATAAGTTCTTGATGAGCCGTTCCATATAAGTTATCAAATTTAACAAATTTTCATTACTAATGATTATTATATTGACCAATTTCTACTGTACACTCTTTAACCCTTGTCCTTGAGTGGCCTCTTGGCCTTGATAATGAGTTGATACCTATGAAAAAAAAAAAAGAAAAAAAAAAGTCCAATGTGAACAAGTTCTAATTGAATCGTCCCCCTAAGCAATCCAAGTTTCAAAATTCCCACTGTTTACTATGCTAAAATCACAATGACTAATGTACACCTATTAACCCTTATCCTCGAGTGGCCTCTGGGCCTTGATAAGTGGTGACACCCTTGTAAAAAAAAAAAAAAAAAAAAAATGTCAGTTATTCATTGTAAATGCTAACGTTTAAAATCTCAAGGGTTCCATGGAATGTTAAAAAATTGTTCAATGTGAGCAGGATCGGTCACATGACACACGCCTGAAGCTGGTAATCCAATTCTTACCAAACGCGTCCCAGCATTGCGGTGTCAATGGTTATAAACAGCTTCTATTATTCAGGCCTTCAGCTCATCCACGTCTCTTGGAATGAGAGACACAGAGAGCAGTCCTTTCACAAATCCCCACAAAAAAACAACTGCAGAGTGTTTTTTTTTTTTTTTTTTTTTTTTTTTTTTACACAGTGATCACCACTTATCAAGGCCCGGAAGCCACTCAGGGATAAGGGTTATTGCAAGTACATTACGTTAGTGAGGAGATTTGCTGATATGTTTACTTAAGGGGGCGGTTCATTAGGAATTTGTTAACATTGGACTTGAAGACAACCAAGTTGTAGTCCGGAGGGAAGCAGGCAGATGGAACAGAGTTCCACAGGCGTGCAGTTCTAAGAAAGAAGCTTTGTTCATGAAATCTGCGTTTTGATTTAGGCACAGATATAGAGTGGGGGAAATTTTTCACAGTGGATTCAGCTAGACGGGTGTTTTTCGTGAAAGATTGGCGAGGGGGGACCAGGGATTGGAGTTCAGACGAGCATC
>NC_136524.1:820005-831615 GCF_053919585.1 Euprymna scolopes
CAGATCAGTAACCAAGATGGCGGCCAAGAATCAAATGCGGTGCGTGGCGTAGTTAACCTCTTAAGATCTGATATATTGTGTTGAACAAAGATGGTGGCGTAGTTCAGATCAGTAACCAAGATGGCGGCCAAGAATCAAATGTGGTTCGTGGCGTAGTTAACCTCTTAAGTTCTGAGATATTGTGTTGAACAAAGATGGCGGCGTAGTTCAGATCAGTAACCAAGATGGCGGCCAAGAATCAAATGCGGTTCGTGGCGTAGTTAACCTGTTAAGTTCTGAGATATTGTGTTGAACAAAGATGGCGGCGTAGTTCAGATCAGTAACCAAGATGGCGGCCAAGAATCAAATGCGGTTCGTGGCGTAGTTAACCTCTTAAGTTCTGAGATATTGTGTTGAACAAAGATGGCGGCGTAGTTCAGATCAGTAACCAAGATGGCGGCCAAGAATCAAATGCGGTTCGTGGCGTAGTTAACCTGTTAAGTTCTGAGATATTGTGTTGAACAAAGATGGCGGCGTAGTTCAGATCAGTAACCAAGATGGCGGCCAAGAATCAAATGTGGTTCGTGGCGTAGTTAACCTGTTAAGTTCTGAGATATTGTGTTGAACAAAGATGGCGGCGTAGTTCAGATCAGTAACCAAGATGGCGGCCAAGAATCAAATGCGGTCCGCGGCGTAGTTAACCTGTTAAGTTCTGAGATATTGTGTTGAACAAAGATGGCGGCGTAGTTCAGATCAGTAACCAAGATGGCGGCCAAGAATCAAATGCGGTCCGTGGCGTAGTTAACCTCTTAAGTTCTGAGATATTGTGTTGAACAAAGATGGCGGCGTAGTTCAGATCAGTAACCAAGATGGCGGCCAAGAATCAAATGCGGTTCGTGGCGTAGTTAACCTGTTAAGTTCTGAGATATTGTGTTGAACAAAGATGGCGGCGTAGTTCAGATCAGTAACCAAGATGGCGGCCAAGAATCAAATGCGGTTCATGGCGTAGTTAACCTGTTAAGTTCTGAGATATTGTGTTGAACAAAGATGGCAGCGTAGTTCAGATCAGTAACCAAGATGGCGGCCAAGAATCAAATGCGGTCCGTGGCGTATTTAACCTCTTAAGTTCTGAGATATTGTGTTGAACAAAGATGGCGGCGTAGTTCAGATCAGTAACCAAGATGGCGGCCAAGAATCAAATGCAGTGCGTGGCGTAGTTAACCTCTTGAGTTCTGAGATATTGTGTTGAACAAAGATGGCGGCGTAGTTCAGATCAGTAACCAAGATGGCGGCCAAGAATCAAATGCGGTCCGTGGCGTATTTAACCTGTTAAGTTCTGAGATATTGTGTTGAACAAAGATGGCGGCGTAGTTCAGATCAGTAACCAAGATGGCGGCCAAGAATCAAATGTGGTTCGTGGCGTAGTTAACCTGTTAAGTTCTGAGATATTGTGTTGAACAAAGATGGCGGCGTAGTTCAGATTAGTAACCAAGATGGCGGCCAAGAATCAAATGTGGTTCGTGGCGTAGTTAACCTGTTAAGTTCTGAGATATTGTGTTGAACAAAGATGGCGGCGTAGTTTAGATCAGTAACCAAGATGGCGGCCAAGAATCAAATGCGGTTCATGGCGTAGTTAACATGTTAAGTTCTGAGATATTGTGTTGAACAAAGATGGCGGCGTAGTTCAGATCAGTAACCAAGATGGCGGCCAAGAATCAAATGCGGTCCGTGGCGTATTTAACCTCTTAAGTTCTGAGATATTGTGTTGAACAAAGATGGCGGCCTAGTTCAGATCAGTAACCAAGATGGCGGCCAAGAATCAAATGTGGTGCGTGGCGTAGTTAACCTCTTGAGTTCTGAGATATTGTGTTGAACAAAGATGGCGGCGTAGTTCAGATCAGTAACCAAGATGGCGGCCAAGAATCAAATGCGGTTCATGGCGTAGTTAACCTGTTAAGTTCTGAGATATTGTGTTGAACAAAGATGGCGGCCTAGTTCAGATCAGTAACCAAGATGGCGGCCAAGAATCAAATGCGGTCCGTGGCGTATTTAACCTCTTAAGTTCTGAGATATTGTGTTGAACAAAGATGGCGGCGTAGTTCAGATCAGTAACCAAGATGGCGGCCAAGAATCAAATGCGGTCCGTGGCGTATTTAACCTCTTAAGTTCTGAGATATTGTGTTGAACAAAGATGGCGGCGTAGTTCAGATCAGTAACCAAGATGGCGGCCAAGAATCAAATGCGGTGCGTGGCGTAGTTAACCTCTTGAGTTCTGAGATATTGTGTTGAACAAAGATGGCGGCGTAGTTCAGATCAGTAACCAAGATGGCGGCCAAGAATCAAATGCGGTTCATGGCGTAGTTAACCTGTTAAGTTCTGAGATATTGTGTTGAACAAAGATGGCAGCGTAGTTCAGATCAGTAACCAAGATGGCGGCCAAGAATCAAATGCGGTCCGTGGCGTATTTAACCTCTTAAGTTCTGAGATATTGTGTTGAACAAAGATGGCGGCGTAGTTCAGATCAGTAACCAAGATGGCGGCCAAGAATCAAATGCAGTTCGTGGCGTAGTTAACCTGTTAAGTTCTGAGATATTGTGTTGAACAAAGATGGCGGCGTAGTTCAGATCAGTAACCAAGATGGCGGCCAAGAATCAAATGTGGTTCGTGGCGAAGTTAACCTGTTAAGTTCTGAGATATTGTGTTGAACAAAGATGGCGGCGTAGTTCAGATCAGTAACCAAGATGGCGGCCAAGAATCAAATGCGGTCCGTGGCGTAGTTAACCTGTTAAGTTCTGAGATATTGTGTTGAACAAAGATGGCGGCGTAGTTCAGATCAGTAACCAAGATGGCGGCCAAGAATCAAATGCGGTTCGTGGCGTAGTTAACCTGTTAAGTTCTGAGATATTGTGTTGAACAAAGATGGCGGCCTAGTTCAGATCAGTAACCAAGATGGCGGCCAAGAATCAAATGTGGTTCGTGGCGTAGTTAACCTGTTAAGTTCTGAGATATTGTGTTGAACAAAGATGGCGGCCTAGTTCAGATCAGTAACCAAGATGGCGGCCAAGAATCAAATGTGGTTCGTGGCGTAGTTAACCTGTTAAGTTCTGAGATATTGTGTTGAACAAAGACGGCGGCGTAGTTCAGATCAGTAACCAAGATGGCGGCCAAGAATCAAATGCGGTGCGTGGCGTAGTTAACCTGTTAAGTTCTGAGATATTGTGTTGAACAAAGATGGTGGCGTAGTTCAGATCAGTAACCAAGATGGCGGCCAAGAATCAAATGCGCTTTGTGGCGTAGTTAACCTGTTAAGTTCTGAGATATTGTGTTGAACAAAGATGGTGGCGTAGTTCAGATCAGTAACCAAGATGGCGGCCAAGAATCAAATGCGGTTCGTGGCGTAGTTAACCTGTTAAGTTCTGAGATATTGTGTTGAACAAAGATGGCGGCGTAGTTCAGATCAGTAACCAAGATGGCGGCCAAGAATCAAATGTGGTTCGTGGCGTAGTTAACCTGTTAAGTTCTGAGATATTGTGTTGAACAAAGATGGCAGCGTAGTTCAGATCAGTAACCAAGATGGCGGCCAAGAATCAAATGTGGTCCGTGGCGTAGTTAACCTCTTAAGGTCTGAGATATTGTGTTGAACAAAGATGGCGGCGTAGTTCAGATCAGTAACCAAGATGGCGGCCAAGAATCAAATGCGGTCCGTGGCGTAGTTAACCTTTTAAGTTCTGAGATATTGTGTTGAACAAAGATGGCGGCGTAGTTCAGATCAGTAACCAAGATGGCGGCCAAGAATCAAATGCGGTTCGTGGCGTAGTTAACCTCTTAAGTTCTGAGATATTGTGTTGAACAAAGATGGCGGCGTAGTTCAGATCAGTAACCAAGATGGCGGCCAAGAATCATATTGCGGTGCGTGGCGTAGTTAACCTGTTAAGTTCTGAGATATTGTGTTGAACAAAGATGGCGGCGTAGTTCAGATCAGTAACCAAGATGGCGGCCAAGAATCAAATGTGGTCCGTGGCGTAGTTAACCTCTTAAGGTCTGAGATATTGTGTTGAACAAAGATGGCGGCGTAGTTCAGATCAGTAACCAAGATGGCGGCCAAGAATCAAATGCGGTCCGTGGCGTAGTTAACCTTTTAAGTTCTGAGATATTGTGTTGAACAAAAATGGCGGCGTAGTTCAGATCAGTAACCAAGATGGCGGCCAAGAATCAAATGCGGTTCGTGGCGTAGTTAACCTCTTAAGTTCTGAGATATTGTGTTGAACAAAGATGGCGGCGTAGTTCAGATCAGTAACCAAGATGGCGGCCAAGAATCATATTGCGGTGCGTGGCGTAGTTAACCTGTTAAGTTCTGAGATATTGTGTTGAACAAAGATGGCAGCGTAGTTCAGATCAGTAACCAAGATGGCGGCCAAGAATCAAATGTGGTCCGTGGCGTAGTTAACCTCTTAAGGTCTGAGATATTGTGTTGAACAAAGATGGCGGCGTAGTTCAGATCAGTAACCAAGATGGCGGCCAAGAATCAAATGCGGTCCGTGGCGTAGTTAACCTTTTAAGTTCTGAGATATTGTGTTGAACAAAGATGGCGGCGTAGTTCAGATCAGTAACCAAGATGGCGGCCAAGAATCAAATGCGGTTCGTGGCGTAGTTAACCTCTTAAGTTCTGAGATATTGTGTTGAACAAAGATGGCGGCGTAGTTCAGATCAGTAACCAAGATGGCGGCCAAGAATCATATTGCGGTGCGTGGCGTAGTTAACCTGTTAAGTTCTGAGATATTGTGTTGAACAAAGATGGCGGCGTAGTTCAGATCAGTAACCAAGATGGCGGCCAAGAATCAAATGCGGTTCGTGGCGTAGTTAACCTGTTAAGTTCTGAGATATTGTGTTGAACAAAGATGGCGGCGTAGTTCAGATCAGTAACCAAGATGGCGGCCAAGAATCAAATGCGGTCCGTGGCGTATTTAACCTCTTAAGTTCTGAGATATTGTGTTGAACAAAGATGGCGGCGTAGTTCAGATCAGTAACCAAGATGGCGGCCAAGAATCAAATGCGGTTCGTGGCGTAGTTAACCTGTTAAGTTCTGAGATATTGTGTTGAACAAAGATGGCGGCGTAGTTCAGATCAGTAACCAAGATGGCGGCCAAGAATCAAATGCGGTTCGTGGCGTAGTTAACCTCTTAAGTTCTGAGATATTGTGTTGAACAAAGATGGCGGCGTAGTTCAGATCAGTAACCAAGATGGCGGCCAAGAATCAAATGCGGTTCGTGGCGTAGTTAACCTGTTAAGTTCTGAGATATTGTGTTGAACAAAGATGGCGGCGTAGTTCAGATCAGTAACCAAGATGGCGGCCAAGAATCAAATGTGGTTCGTGGCGTAGTTAACCTGTTAAGTTCTGAGATATTGTGTTGAACAAAGATGGCGGCGTAGTTCAGATCAGTAACCAAGATGGCGGCCAAGAATCAAATGCGGTCCGCGGCGTAGTTAACCTGTTAAGTTCTGAGATATTGTGTTGAACAAAGATGGCGGCGTAGTTCAGATCAGTAACCAAGATGGCGGCCAAGAATCAAATGCGGTCCGTGGCGTAGTTAACCTCTTAAGTTCTGAGATATTGTGTTGAACAAAGATGGCGGCGTAGTTCAGATCAGTAACCAAGATGGCGGCCAAGAATCAAATGCGGTTCGTGGCGTAGTTAACCTGTTAAGTTCTGAGATATTGTGTTGAACAAAGATGGCGGCGTAGTTCAGATCAGTAACCAAGATGGCGGCCAAGAATCAAATGCGGTTCATGGCGTAGTTAACCTGTTAAGTTCTGAGATATTGTGTTGAACAAAGATGGCAGCGTAGTTCAGATCAGTAACCAAGATGGCGGCCAAGAATCAAATGCGGTCCGTGGCGTATTTAACCTCTTAAGTTCTGAGATATTGTGTTGAACAAAGATGGCGGCGTAGTTCAGATCAGTAACCAAGATGGCGGCCAAGAATCAAATGCAGTGCGTGGCGTAGTTAACCTCTTGAGTTCTGAGATATTGTGTTGAACAAAGATGGCGGCGTAGTTCAGATCAGTAACCAAGATGGCGGCCAAGAATCAAATGCGGTTCGTGGCGTAGTTAACCTCTTAAGTTCTGAGATATTGTGTTGAACAAAGATGGCGGCGTAGTTCAGATCAGTAACCAAAATGGCGGCCAAGAATCAAATGTGGTTCGTGGCGTAGTTAACCTGTTAAGTTCTGAGATATTGTGTTGAACAAAGATGGCGGCGTAGTTCAGATTAGTAACCAAGATGGCGGCCAAGAATCAAATGTGGTTCGTGGCGTAGTTAACCTGTTAAGTTCTGAGATATTGTGTTGAACAAAGATGGCGGCGTAGTTTAGATCAGTAACCAAGATGGCGGCCAAGAATCAAATGCGGTTCATGGCGTAGTTAACATGTTAAGTTCTGAGATATTGTGTTGAACAAAGATGGCGGCGTAGTTCAGATCAGTAACCAAGATGGCGGCCAAGAATCAAATGCGGTCCGTGGCGTATTTAACCTCTTAAGTTCTGAGATATTGTGTTGAACAAAGATGGCGGCCTAGTTCAGATCAGTAACCAAGATGGCGGCCAAGAATCAAATGTGGTGCGTGGCGTAGTTAACCTCTTGAGTTCTGAGATATTGTGTTGAACAAAGATGGCGGCGTAGTTCAGATCAGTAACCAAGATGGCGGCCAAGAATCAAATGCGGTTCATGGCGTAGTTAACCTGTTAAGTTCTGAGATATTGTGTTGAACAAAGATGGCGGCCTAGTTCAGATCAGTAACCAAGATGGCGGCCAAGAATCAAATGCGGTCCGTGGCGTATTTAACCTCTTAAGTTCTGAGATATTGTGTTGAACAAAGATGGCGGCGTAGTTCAGATCAGTAACCAAGATGGCGGCCAAGAATCAAATGCGGTCCGTGGCGTATTTAACCTCTTAAGTTCTGAGATATTGTGTTGAACAAAGATGGCGGCGTAGTTCAGATCAGTAACCAAGATGGCGGCCAAGAATCAAATGCGGTGCGTGGCGTAGTTAACCTCTTGAGTTCTGAGATATTGTGTTGAACAAAGATGGCGGCGTAGTTCAGATCAGTAACCAAGATGGCGGCCAAGAATCAAATGCGGTTCATGGCGTAGTTAACCTGTTAAGTTCTGAGATATTGTGTTGAACAAAGATGGCAGCGTAGTTCAGATCAGTAACCAAAGTGGCGGCCAAGAATCAAATGCGGTCCGTGGCGTATTTAACCTCTTAAGTTCTGAGATATTGTGTTGAACAAAGATGGCGGCGTAGTTCAGATCAGTAACCAAGATGGCGGCCAAGAATCAAATGCAGTTCGTGGCGTAGTTAACCTGTTAAGTTCTGAGATATTGTGTTGAACAAAGATGGCGGCGTAGTTCAGATCAGTAACCAAGATGGCGGCCAAGAATCAAATGTGGTTCGTGGCGTAGTTAACCTGTTAAGTTCTGAGATATTGTGTTGAACAAAGATGGCGGCGTAGTTCAGATCAGTAACCAAGATGGCGGCCAAGAATCAAATGTGGTTCGTGGCGTAGTTAACCTGTTAAGTTCTGAGATATTGTGTTGAACAAAGATGGCGGCGTAGTTCAGATCAGTAACCAAGATGGCGGCCAAGAATCAAATGTGGTTCGTGGCGTAGTTAACCTGTTAAGTTCTGAGATATTGTGTTGAACAAAGATGGCGGCCTAGTTCAGATCAGTAACCAAGATGGCGGCCAAGAATCAAATGTGGTTCGTGGCCTAGTTAACCTGTTAAGTTCTGAGATATTGTGTTGAACAAAGATGGCGGCCTAGTTCAGATCAGTAACCAAGATGGCGGCCAAGAATCAAATGTGGTTCGTGGCGTAGTTAACCTGTTAAGTTCTGAGATATTGTGTTGAACAAAGACGGCGGCGTAGTTCAGATCAGTAACCAAGATGGCGGCCAAGAATCAAATGCGGTGCGTGGCGTAGTTAACCTGTTAAGTTCTGAGATATTGTGTTGAACAAAGATGGTGGCGTAGTTCAGATCAGTAACCAAGATGGCGGCCAAGAATCAAATGCGCTTTGTGGCGTAGTTAACCTGTTAAGTTCTGAGATATTGTGTTGAACAAAGATGGTGGCGTAGTTCAGATCAGTAACCAAGATGGCGGCCAAGAATCAAATGCGGTTCGTGGCGTAGTTAACCTGTTAAGTTCTGAGATATTGTGTTGAACAAAGATGGCGGCGTAGTTCAGATCAGTAACCAAGATGGCGGCCAAGAATCAAATGTGGTTCGTGGCGTAGTTAACCTGTTAAGTTCTGAGATATTGTGTTGAACAAAGATGGCAGCGTAGTTCAGATCAGTAACCAAGATGGCGGCCAAGAATCAAATGTGGTCCGTGGCGTAGTTAACCTCTTAAGGTCTGAGATATTGTGTTGAACAAAGATGGCGGCGTAGTTCAGATCAGTAACCAAGATGGCGGCCAAGAATCAAATGCGGTCCGTGGCGTAGTTAACCTTTTAAGTTCTGAGATATTGTGTTGAACAAAGATGGCGGCGTAGTTCAGATCAGTAACCAAGATGGCGGCCAAGAATCAAATGCGGTTCGTGGCGTAGTTAACCTCTTAAGTTCTGAGATATTGTGTTGAACAAAGATGGCGGCGTAGTTCAGATCAGTAACCAAGATGGCGGCCAAGAATCAAATGTGGTCCGTGGCGTAGTTAACCTCTTAAGGTCTGAGATATTGTGTTGAACAAAGATGGCGGCGTAGTTCAGATCAGTAACCAAGATGGCGGCCAAGAATCAAATGCGGTCCGTGGCGTAGTTAACCTTTTAAGTTCTGAGATATTGTGTTGAACAAAGATGGCGGCGTAGTTCAGATCAGTAACCAAGATGGCGGCCAAGAATCAAATGCGGTTCGTGGCGTAGTTAACCTCTTAAGTTCTGAGATATTGTGTTGAACAAAGATGGCGGCGTAGTTCAGATCAGTAACCAAGATGGCGGCCAAGAATCATATTGCGGTGCGTGGCGTAGTTAACCTGTTAAGTTCTGAGATATTGTGTTGAACAAAGATGGCAGCGTAGTTCAGATCAGTAACCAAGATGGCGGCCAAGAATCAAATGTGGTCCGTGGCGTAGTTAACCTCTTAAGGTCTGAGATATTGTGTTGAACAAAGATGGCGGCGTAGTTCAGATCAGTAACCAAGATGGCGGCCAAGAATCAAATGCGGTCCGTGGCGTAGTTAACCTTTTAAGTTCTGAGATATTGTGTTGAACAAAGATGGCGGCGTAGTTCAGATCAGTAACCAAGATGGCGGCCAAGAATCAAATGCGGTTCGTGGCGTAGTTAACCTCTTAAGTTCTGAGATATTGTGTTGAACAAAGATGGCGGCGTAGTTCAGATCAGTAACCAAGATGGCGGCCAAGAATCATATTGCGGTGCGTGGCGTAGTTAACCTGTTAAGTTCTGAGATATTGTGTTGAACAAAGATGGCGGCGTAGTTCAGATCAGTAACCAAGATGGCGGCCAAGAATCAAATGCGGTTCATGGCGTAGTTAACCTCTTAAGGTCTGAGATATTGTGTTGAACAAAGATGGCGGCGTAGTTCAGATCAGTAACCAAGATGGCGGCCAAGAATCAAATGCGGTTCGTGGCGTAGTTAACCTGTTAAGTTCTGAGATATTGTGTTGAACAAAGATGGCGGCGTAGTTCAGATCAGTAACCAAGATGGCGGCCAAGAATCAAATGCGGTCCGTGGCGTATTTAACCTCTTAAGTTCTGAGATATTGTGTTGAACAAAGATGGCGGCGTAGTTCAGATCAGTAACCAAGATGGCGGCCAAGAATCAAATGCGGTCCGTGGCGTATTTAACCTCTTAAGTTCTGAGATATTGTGTTGAACAAAGATGGCGGCGTAGTTCAGATTAGTAACCAAGATGGCGGCCAAGAATCAAATGCGGTGCGTGGCGTAGTTAACCTCTTGAGTTCTGAGATATTGTGTTGAACAAAGATGGCGGCGTAGTTCAGATCAGTAACCAAGATGGCGGCCAAGAATCAAATGCGGTTCATGGCGTAGTTAACCTGTTAAGTTCTGAGATATTGTGTTGAACAAAGATGGCAGCGTAGTTCAGATCAGTAACCAAGATGGCGGCCAAGAATCAAATGCGGTCCGTGGCGTATTTAACCTCTTAAGTTCTGAGATATTGTGTTGAACAAAGATGGCGGCGTAGTTCAGATCAGTAACCAAGATGGCGGCCAAGAATCAAATGCAGTTCGTGGCGTAGTTAACCTGTTAAGTTCTGAGATATTGTGTTGAACAAAGATGGCGGCGTAGTTCAGATCAGTAACCAAGATGGCGGCCAAGAATCAAATGCGGTCCGTGGCGTAGTTAACCTGTTAAGTTCTGAGATATTGTGTTGAACAAAGATGGCGGCGTAGTTCAGATCAGTAACCAAGATGGCGGCCAAGAATCAAATGCGGTTCGTGGCGTAGTTAACCTGTTAAGTTCCGAGATATTGTGTTGAACAAAGATGGCGGCCTAGTTCAGATCAGTAACCAAGATGGCGGCCAAGAATCAAATGTGGTTCGTGGCGTAGTTAACCTGTTAAGTTCTGAGATATTGTGTTGAACAAAGATGGCGGCCTAGTTCAGATCAGTAACCAAGATGGCGGCCAAGAATCAAATGTGGTTCGTGGCGTAGTTAACCTGTTAAGTTCTGAGATATTGTGTTGAACAAAGACGGCGGCGTAGTTCAGATCAGTAACCAAGATGGCGGCCAAGAATCAAATGCGGTGCGTGGCGTAGTTAACCTGTTAAGTTCTGAGATATTGTGTTGAACAAAGATGGTGGCGTAGTTCAGATCAGTAACCAAGATGGCGGCCAAGAATCAAATGCGCTTTGTGGCGTAGTTAACCTGTTAAGTTCTGAGATATTGTGTTGAACAAAGATGGTGGCGTAGTTCAGATCAGTAACCAAGATGGCGGCCAAGAATCAAATGCGGTTCGTGGCGTAGTTAACCTGTTAAGTTCTGAGATATTGTGTTGAACAAAGATGGCGGCGTAGTTCAGATCAGTAACCAAGATGGCGGCCAAGAATCAAATGTGGTTCGTGGCGTAGTTAACCTGTTAAGTTCTGAGATATTGTGTTGAACAAAGATGGCAGCGTAGTTCAGATCAGTAACCAAGATGGCGGCCAAGAATCAAATGTGGTCCGTGGCGTAGTTAACCTCTTAAGGTCTGAGATATTGTGTTGAACAAAGATGGCGGCGTAGTTCAGATCAGTAACCAAGATGGCGGCCAAGAATCAAATGCGGTCCGTGGCGTAGTTAACCTTTTAAGTTCTGAGATATTGTGTTGAACAAAGATGGCGGCGTAGTTCAGATCAGTAACCAAGATGGCGGCCAAGAATCAAATGCGGTTCGTGGCGTAGTTAACCTCTTAAGTTCTGAGATATTGTGTTGAACAAAGATGGCGGCGTAGTTCAGATCAGTAACCAAGATGGCGGCCAAGAATCATATTGCGGTGCGTGGCGTAGTTAACCTGTTAAGTTCTGAGATATTGTGTTGAACAAAGATGGCGGCGTAGTTCAGATCAGTAACCAAGATGGCGGCCAAGAATCAAATGCGGTTCATGGCGTAGTTAACCTC
>NC_136524.1:831715-889215 GCF_053919585.1 Euprymna scolopes
CAAAATCGGTTAAGATCAATGGAAGTGGTAAAATATTTTCTCTCTAATAAATTCCTCCTCCCCCTGCCACCACTTAACACCGTTTGGGGATCGTTCACAAGGAACAGTTGAGAAGAGAACACCGGTTTGGTTTCGTAGTTCTTTCATGTGAAGTTATTTAAAATCACTAAACTAAGCTGCAGTGCTCTGTGGCGTAGTGGTTAGCGTGCTGGACAATTCACATTATATTTTCACGTTTGCGCCGACCTACCGTAGTCGTTTTTTTTTTTTGTTTTTTTTTCCTAAATGGACTTTTCTTGGTGGCCGAACTGTTAACGTTGCAGATGTTTTTTTTTTTTTTTTTTTTTTTCACACTTTATTTTCCTACTTTTACTCATGACTCCGGGTTTGATCCTTCCTACTTAACTACCATAACATTTTTTAAAACTCCTCCCCCCCCCCCCCGTCCCGGAAACAAACACTCGGGCAACGCCGGGTACCCCCGCTAGTTTTAAATAATCAAATCCAAACTTTCGCAATTTTTATTATCTCAAGAGTCATATTCTTTGGGGTTTTTTTTTGCCACTTTGGTGTAGGGGGCTACTATCAGGGGCAGCAACTACTGGGGCACTATGTTGGGATTTGAGCAGCAAGATGTCAGTTCACGGTACACTTTAACTTCTGCATGTCAGTACTGTTAGGGAAGCAGGATCCTGGAATGGAATTCCAGAGTCTAGCGGTTCTGGGGAAGAAACTATTTGAGTAGAAAGATCTTTTACATCTAGGGATCTCTACTGTGTGGGGGTGGGATTTAGCTGCCTGTCGGGTTTGTTAAGGGTGTCTACGTCGTGGAGGCACAAGTGCCTGCCGTTCGTCAGAGCATTCACCATTAAAATACTTGTAGAACAGGCAGAGAGATGCAACGTTTCGTCGATGGGACAGAGGCTGAAGCTTAGATGCCAGTTCAGGGCCTATCAGGTTGGCGACTCTTTTTTGAACCTTATCTTGGAGTGAGAGACTAGTAGCAGATGCACCAGCCCAGATGTGACAGCAATACTCCATACATGGGCGAATGGTTGCCTTATAGAGGTACAGGATACTTTCAGGTGTCAGTAGTTTTCTAGCACGGTAGAGAGAGCCTACCTTTTTCGCAGCGGCCCTGGCAATGTTTTCAATATAATTGTTCCAACTCATGTTTCCTGTGAACGTTAGGCCAAGCAGTTTGAAAGATGTACTCTCAGATAAAGAGTTACTGGCCATTGCTATTGGTGGCAGAGAAGGTTTCTTGTAATTATTGAAGGAAACCAGTTTAGTCTTGGCAGCATTGAATGTGACCATCCATTTATGTCGCCATTCCACTACAGATTGGAGGTCATCCTCTAGTGTTTTTGCCATTTCTTTAGTTATGTGTTCATTTGTTTTCCTGTCGTGCCTGTTATAGAGTGTGATGTCATCAGCATATATACCCATCTCAGAGGCAGTTTTGTCGGGGGGGGGGGGTCATTAATAAATATTAGGAACAATAGAGGTCCAAGGATAGACCCCTGAGGCACTCCTGCATTTATATCATATTGTTTAGATGTACGACCGTCGAGGACAACCTGGATTTTTCTCTTATCTAAGAAGGATTTAATTATGTTAAGTATTCTACCAGTGATACCGTATGATCTGATTTTACTGAGGAGACCCTCATGCCATACCCTGTCAAAAGCCTTAGATATATCTAGAGCTACCGCTCTGCCCTCCCCCGCTTTGTCCAGTGAATGGTATATACGTTCAGAGATTACAGTGAGGATTATATGAATATATTTTTTTTTATTATTGGAAACCTGTTATATAAAAAAAAACAAATCTGTTTAAACTTCATATCGTGTAATACTTGAATTTAATATCATTTATATATAATATATATATATATATATATATATATATATATATATATATATATATATAAAATAAAAAAATTACAATAAGTTTACCAAGGTAATCAAAATGGTAAACTTACAATATATCATAAATATTAAAGAGTTAATATTTACAAGTAAAGTAATCTCAACCAGATGTAAAAAAAAGCTCAATAAAACCGAAAAGGAAATAGAGCTTATAATATGAACAAATGATTAATAAAACATGTTAAAAGACATCTTGAAAAAGAGTTAAAAACATATTTAATTTTAAAAAAGGAAGCACAAGATAAGTGAATAGTCCTTAATCCGCGGAGTTTCGAAGAAATACTCTCCTTCTCATCAGAGGGCAGGAATTAGCAAAATGCGGGATCGGATTTTGCATGTAAAAGTATTTAATGAAACCACAAGTAAGTCAAAGATCTTACTTGGTTAAAAAAAAGGGTGAGGTAAGGGGAATAGGAGGTAAAAGAAAAAATGATAAAAAGATTTCACGTGAATGGATAGTCTGTGCACATTTGAACTTTTTAACCCTTATCCTTGAGTGGCCTCTTGGCCTTGATAATGAGTTGATACCTATGAAAAAAAAAAAAAAAAAGAAAAAGTCCAATGTGAACAAGTTCTAATTGAATCGTCCCCCTAAGCAATCCAGGTTTCAAAATTCCCACTGTTTACTATGCTAAAATCACAATGACTAATGTATACCTATTAACCCTTATCCTCGAGTGGCCTCTGGGCCTTGATAAGTGGTGACACCCTTGTAAAAAAAAAAAAAAAAAAAAAAAAAAAAAAAAACTTTTAATGATTTCGGACCCATTCCATTTGTGATTTTTTCCAAGGAATTCTGCCTTTTGGATCATTTTGGACCATCTTCCAGTTTTGCGATTCCTTTGGAACTTACTTGTGGATTGGAAGTTTTTAATTCGACCGTGTTTGGATTTTACCATTCTTGGAATTTTTACCCTTCACCGGACTATCCAAAAAATATCCGATAAATGGTAAGGGGTCATAATAGGGGTCAAATTAAAAAAAAATTGACTGCTTCGGTCTCTACCAAATTACTCAGACAATTTCTAGTCTAAACATTTAAAATTTTACATAAAGGGTATTCAGAGATAGGGCAAGCTTTTTAATCAGTTTGGGTCGAAAATTTTAGTTATCTCTATATAAATAAAATGAACTCATTTTTTCCCGTGGGATTTTGACCTTAATAGGATTAAAAATCAAGATATTTCATGCAAATACATTATGCACAAACGGCAGAACAATATCTGAGATGTGTTATAGGCTTATTAGTTCTCAAATTCCTCGATAATCTTAGATTTCTATACTTTTTCTGCTGAGAAGTCACGGCCAAAATCGGTTAAGATCAATGGAAGTGGTAAAATATTTTCTCTCTTAAAAATTCCTCCTCCCCCTGCCACCACTTAACACCGTTTGGAGATCGTTCACAAGGAACAGTTGAGAAGAGAACACCGGTTTGGTTTCGTAGTTCTATCATGTGAAGTGATTTAAAATCACTAAACTAAGCTGCAGTGCTCTGTGGCGTAGTGGTTAGGGTGCTGGACAATTCACATTATATTTTCACGTTCGCGCCGACCTACCATAGTGGTTTTTTTTTTTTTTTTTTCCTAAACAACTGGAATGGACTTTTCTTGCTGGCCGAACTGTTAACGTTGCAGATGTTTTTTTTTTTTTTTTTTTGTTTTTTTTCACACTTTATTTTCCTACTTTTACTCATGACTCCGGGTTTGATCCTTCCTACTTACCTACCATAACATTTTTTAAAACTCCTTCCCCCCCCGTCCCGGAAACAAACACTCGGGCAACGCCGGGTACCCCCGCTAGTCAATATATAAATGTATGTATGTTTGCATGTCTGCCTAAAACTTTTGACAGAGGCAACGGATTTTTCCAAGATCAGTATCGTTTTGAATTTCAACCTTTCAGACGACAAATTTATTTAATAGGAGGTAAAAGAAAAAATGATAAAAAGATTTATTTAAGAATTCAGGTGATAAGTCATCTCCCTCTCAGTACAGACCAATAAGTCTTCTCTGTGTTATGAGTAAGTTGCTGGAATCCATATTAAATAGAGAAATAGTCAACCACCTCAGCAGGAATAACCTTCTTAGTGACACACAATATGGTTTCCGCTCTGCAAGATCTACCGCAGATGTGCTGACGGTTGTATCCCACAGGATTAGTGAATCTCTTGACAAAGGCTTCCTTTCTAGGGCAATTGCTCTTGACATATCAAAGGCCTTCGACAAAGTATGGCATAAGGGTCTACTTCACAAGATTTCCAGTTACGGTATAACTGGAAATGTTTTCTCAATCATTAAATCATTTCTCTCCGATAGGCTCATAAGAGTAGTGGTAGATGGTCAAAAATCGGAGGCCTGCAATATAAATGCTGGAGTCCCTCAGAGGTCAATCCTGGGCCCAACTCTCTTCCTGATCTACATCAATAACCTCCCTAAACACATACTTAAATCATTCGTTGACATCTATGCTGATGACACGACCATCTACGGCAACACATCAAAGGCTGTAAATGACAAAGTTCTCTCTGATTCTCTCTCCTCTGATCTCGAGCACGTGGTTCAGTGGGGGAAGATGTGGCTAGTTACCTTTAATGCATCCAAAACCAAACTCCTATCCTTACATCATCAACGCTCTGATCCCCAGCTGGCATCAATTGTGATGGATGGCTCTCGTCTGGGTGAGGCCCCGTGTTTTGACAAGCTTCTGGGTTTGACCTTTACTCCTGATCTGAAATGGAACACATACATCAAGTCTGTTGCCAAGGTCGCTGGAAAGATGGTGGGATCCTTCTACCGCTCCAGAAGATATCTCACTACTGATGCAATTCTCTATCTATATAAAAGCCAAGTACGGCCAAGGATGGAATACTGTTGCCATATCTGGGCAGGAGCTGCCAAAAACAGCCTATCATGCCTTGACAGAGTACAAAATAGACTTCGTGGTTTAGTGGGGGATGCCCTTTTCTCTACCCTGCAACCCCTCTCCCACAGAAGAGACGTTGCAAGCCTATCCTTGTTTTATCGTTATTTTCATGGCAGGTGCTCGTCTGAACTCCAATCCCTGGTCCCCCCCTCGCCAATCTTTCACGAAAAACACCCGTCTAGCTGAATCCACTGTGAAAAATTTCCCCCACTCTATATCTGTGCCTAAATCAAAACGCAGATTTCATGAACAAAGCTTCTTTCTTAGAACTGCACGCCTGTGGAACTCTGTTCCGTCTGCCTGCTTCCCTCCGGACTACAACTTGGATGTCTTCAAGTCTAATGTTAACAAATTCCTAATGAACCGCCCCCTTAAGTAAACACTTCATCAAATCTCCTCACTAACGTAATGTACTTGCAATAACCCTTATCCCTGAGTGGCTTCCGGGCCTTGATAAGTGGTGATCTCTGTAAAAAAAAAAAAAAAAAAAAAAAAATATCGAAAAATTGACTAAACACATTAATATCTTCACCTTCAATCGGACACTTTTCTACAGGGGGGGGGGGAGGTCGCTTTTTTCGCCAATATTTTCAAAAGTCACCTTCTCCGGGTTTGTATTACTGTACACACAGATTCGAAAAAGTTGTCAAAAAAACAAATATATAACAAATAAATGTTATCAAAGGCAAGATAAGTTACTTTTCTACCAAACTGGATATCATTTTCATGTTTTTATTCAATTTAACATGTTTATTCAGCTCGAAAGCCATACAGTGTTTACCGATGTATTGGAAAATTCAAAATGGCGGCCGACTCTCTCTTTAACATGGTAAGTTCGGGAAAAGGTGTTATAAGTAATAAACTAGATAAAATACTATTAAAAAACCACCGAATATATGTCAAGTTATGTCACGGTAACATATATTGAGCGAATTTCTCAAAGTATTTTGTCTAGTTTATTATTTATTATACCTTTTTCTGAACTTACCATGTTAAAGAGAGAGTCGGGCGCCATTTTGAATTTTCCAATACATCGGTAAACACTGTATGCTTTTCGAGCTGAACAAACATGTTAAATTGAATAAAAACACGAAAAATATATCCAGTTTGGTAGAAAAGTAACTTATCTTGCCTTTGATAACATTTATTTGTTATATATTTGTTTTTTGACAACTTTTTCGAATCTGTGTGTACAGTAATACAAACCCGACTTTTGATATCTATCTGCGTAAGTATACTTTGATAATTATGTTTCAGTTTGAAGAAATGTGGTATAATAAAATTATGGGGTGTTCGTTCCCACCCGACCCCCATAGAATGGAAATATGTCACAAAGTTTAACGGGGATTTTTAATATAGATCCACAGAATATTGTGATAAGTGTTTCAGTGTGAACAGGTATGGTATAATAAATTATGGGGTTTGTCTATTTTATTTTTACTTTCATCATATTTTGCTTTGGTTTTGATATCCCCAAATTCGAAGCTATCTCTTTACAACCCTTCCTTTTCATAACCTATCATACTTTCATAAATCAGAGTCCATTTTCTGTAGGCTGTTTTTGAACACAGTCAACGACGGGTACTTTTGCTAGTATATATATATATATATATATATATTTATATATATATATATATATATATATATATATATAATGTGCGTGTGTGTGTGAGAGAGAGTTTAAATCTGTCAAGTGCGATCACGTTTGGATTAGTTCCAGGAATACTTCGCCATCATACGCTTGAAAAACAACATGATCCGACGTTACAAGTAACGAGTCATGGCGATTTAACGCAAACATGTTAAATTGAATAAAAACACGAAAAATATATCCAGTTAGGTAGAAAAGTAACTTATCTTGCCTTTGATAACATTTATTTGTTATATATTTGTTTTTTGACAACTTTTTTGAATCTATGTGTACAGTAATACAAACCTGAAAATTGAGTAGTTCTTATTTCAGTCACGCAAATTATTTGGATTGAAATAGGTTTTGACATTACTAACAAACAATTTCTTTTATTTGGGTACTTTTGCAGTTTTGGTATTGTGCTGAAATAATAACGTTATTTTGAAAGCCATTCTTAACATAGGAGGGAGTTTTGTAACTATTCTGTGCTTCCACCTAACAATTAAAACAAAACAAAACAGGATGCTAATGCAGAGAGTGATCCGCGCTATTCTTTAAATCATATTTCCACGTTGAATTAAAGTTTCATGTTTCTTTCATTCAATTGTAAGGTTGGGTTTGTAGGTAATCGTGAAGAAAGAGAGAGCCTGTTTCCTCCGTTTGACTATAGGTGGCGTTACTGTCTGTCCGCCCAGTTACGGAAGCACAAAATATATATAATGCCACTCTTGAAATAAAAATAAATGTTTTTGTTATATTTTAATTTTAAACATGTTTTTTTTTTTATTTGCAAACATATTTAGGGTTTGTATTACTGTACACATAGATTCGAAAAAGTTGTCAAAAAAACAAATATATAACAAATAAATGTTATCAAATGCAAGATAAGTTACTTTTCTGCCAAACTGGATTTCGTGTTTTCATTCAATGTAACATGTTTATTCAGCTCGAAAAGCGTATAGTGTTTACCGATGTATTGGAACATTCAAGATGGCGTCTCACTCCCTTTTTAACACCGTATGTATGGAAAAAGGTGTTATAAATAAAAAACTATACAAAATACTATTAAACACCCGGCGAATATATGTCAACCTATGTCACGGTAACATATATTGAGCGAGTTTTAACAGTATTTTATCCTGTTAATACAAACCCCCTTCTCCTTTCGATTGTCTAGCCTTAATTAAAACCTATGTCACTTCTGGTTTGGCGGTGGTCGTAACAGCAAATACGTCAGGTTTTTTTCCCCCCCGTTCTTTTATTTTTTTACGGTATGAGTTCCAGCCTGCCTTCCTACGAACAATTTTTTTTTTTTTTTTTTGCTCAACATACAATGCCGGGCACCCATGCTAGTATTAAATAAAATTGCACTTACATCGTGTTACATACAGGTGGGGGTAAAACTGTAGTACGCATTGGAGGTACCTATTGTAAAAAGTTATTTATTTTATTTATTTTTATTTATTTTTTTTTTGGCTCAAGGTTTCTCTCCCGGCTCTCCTTACGCAAGAACAAAAGCCGATCCGAAGACAGTGTGTTAGTGGAATCTCGCTCAAATCAGGGCGGAATCTTACGGAAACTTGCATATTCAGTCGAGGGCATTAACCGAAGTCTATACTCTGTAAGTAGACGGAACGTTTTTTTTTTAATTTATTATTTCTCTTTATCTCTCTCTGGTACTTGTGCATTTAACGAACCAGACGTAACTCAGCATTTGCTCGGCTTTGTCCGACTCAATCTAGAAGGACTAAGATAAAATTCCTATAGTCATTTACATTGATTTTAGGCCATTTTCATGCTGTATAATAGATATAAATAGTCGGCGATGACCTTGATACAGTAATTACTTTTGATTATAGGCCATTTTTATGCTGGAAAATAGATATAAACTATGGGCTGAATCTAGTAAGACTTGGATTAAGTTTATACAGTATTTTTTTGCTTTTAGACCGTTTTCCGCTAGAAAATATATAAAACCTGTCGGCTTAATCTAGCAGGACTAAGATTAAGTTCATACCGTAATTTCTCTACATAGGCAGGAAAATCGACAAAAACACTCTGCTTAAGCTAGTCAGACTTAGATTAAGTTCATACAGTAATTTCACTGGCCTTTAAACCATTTTTGTTCTGGAAAATAGATAAAAACGGTCGGCTTACTCAAGTAAGACTAAGATAAAATTCATATAGTCATTTTCATGAATTTTAGGCCATTTTTATGCTGGAAAATAAATAAAAACAGTGTGAAAGACTCAGATTCAGTCCATACAGTAATTACTTTGAAGTAAACCAATCTTAAGGCTAGAAAATAGATATAAACAGTCGGCTTAATCTAGTAAGACTTCGATAAAGTTCATACAGTAATTTCCGTTGATTTTAGGCGGTTTTTATGCTAGAAAATAGACAAAAACAGTGGGCTTGGTAATTTTTTTAAATATAAATGAATAATTGTAATTTTTTTAAATATACATGAATAATTGTAATTTTTTTAAATATACATGAATAATAATATTACAAACCTTGCGGACCAGCTCCAGACCCCAGAGGCTGCACTAAACTTTTGCCAGCAACGGAAATTGTTGGCAGAAGAGAAAAGGTGTTTACATTTTGGCCAGGATTGTGTACTTGCAAAGAGAACAAGCCTTTCCGACGTTTACGGTTGGAGGCGTCGATGGACCTCCATTAGGATTGGGACCGTCTTCTCAAAATCCCGACTAACCATCGCATGTATAATAAAAATAATATACTTATGGGCGTTCGAGATGGCATCTACAAAAAAATCTCCATCCCGAATGTGGGTTACGTTCTCACCACACAATTGTGGATTGGAAAAATTTTCCTGCGTGATATATGCAGGGACTATTTTCTTAGGGATCCCCGGCAGATTGGAGGCCCAGGCCATACGGTAGAAATCGATGAGTCCGTTTTTAACCGCAGAAAACACAACGGCGGCAGACTTCTGACACCGGTCTGGATACGACCCCCGCCGAAAAGGAGGGTTTCTTGGTCACTGTACCAAATAGGAACGCCGAAACCCTCCTTTCACTAATAAATAAAAAGAAATCCTTGTTTCTGGCGAAAAAAAAAAATGTACAAATAATCCTTGTCCCCCCCCCTCCCCCTCCCCCTCCCCCAATGCTTTTTATTGCCCTTTTTTAGACTTTTTCCATTTATCTAATAAAATGAACTCATTTTTTCCGGTCTGATTTTGACCTTAATAGGATTAAAAATCAAGATATTTCATGCAAATATAATATGCACGAACGGCAGAACAATATCTGAGGTGTGTTATAGGCTTATTATTTCTCAAATTCCTCGATAATCTTAGATTTCTATACTTTTTCTGCTGAGAAGTCACGGCCAAAATCGGTTAAGATCAATGGAAGTGGTAAAATATTTTCTCTCTAATAAATTCCTCCTCCCCCTGCCACCACTTAACACCGTTTGGGGATCGTTCACAAGGAACAGTTGAGAAGACAACACCGGTTTGGCTTCGTAGTTCTTTCATGTGAAGTTATTTAAAATCACTAAACTAAGCTGCAGTGCTCTGTGGCGTAGTGGTTAGCGTGCTGGACTATTCACATTATATTTTCACGTTCGCGCCGACCTACCGTAGTCGTTTTTTTTTGTTTTTTTTCCTAAACAACTGGAATGGACTTTTCTTGGTGGCCGAACTGTTAACGTTGCAGATGTTTTTTTTTTTGTTTTTTTTCACACTTTATTTTCCTACTTTTACTCATGACTCCGGGTTTGATCTTTCCTACTTACCTACCATAACATTTTTTAAAACTCCCCCACCCCGTCCCGGAAACAAACACTCGGGCAACGCTGGGTAGCCCCGCTAGTTTGACATAAAGAGTTGCAAAAAAAAAAAAAATTAAATAACTTTTACGTGTTTAAGACATAGACAATGTTTTTTATGTTAAAAATTGAAAAAAAAAAAAAAAAAAAAAAAAAACCAGTTCAGACAAAAAAAAAAAAGTTTCCTATTATTTAACAAAAAAACTTGTTTTATGTGTATTTATTTTGAAAACAGAAGACAATTTCAAACAATAATAATAATAATTTGCTTTTTACTTATTTATTTTTTTTTATGTTTCTACATAAAGGATCTACATTAATGATCTTCCAAATCACATCCTTACATCATTTGTAGACATCTATGCTGACGACACTACCATTTATGGTAGCACATCTAAGACAGTAAACGACCAAGTTCTCTCCAATTCTCTCTCCTCTGATCTTGAGCACATAGTACAATGGGGAAAGGAGTGGCTGGTTACTTTTAATGCATATAAAACCAAGCTTCTCTCTTTACATCATCAACATTCTGACCCACATCTGGCATCAATTGAAATGAATGGCTCTCGTCTTCAGGAGGCCTCAAGTTTTGACAAGCTTCTTGGCTTGACCTTTACTCCTGATCTTAAATGGAACACGTACATCAAATCTGTTGCCAAGGCCGCTGGAAAAATGGTGGGATCTTTCTATCGATCCGGTAAATATCTCACTGCTGATGCTATTCTCTATCTATATAAGAGCCAGGTACGTCCAAGGATGGAATACTGTTGCCACATCTGGGCAGGAGCTGCTAGAAAGGACTTGGCCTGCCTTGATAGAGTTCAAAATAGACTTCGTAGCCTCGTAGGAGATGTCCTTTTCTCTTCCTTGCAACCTCTATCTCACAGAAGAGATGTTGTGAGTTTGTCTCTGATGTATCGTTATTTTCATGGAAAGTGTTCGACTGAGCTTCAATCTATGGTCCCCTCTCACCAAACTTTCACAAGAAACACTCGTCTAGCTGTAAACACTATCAATAATTCCCCCCACTCTTTATCTGTGCCTAAACCTAAACGTAGATTCCATGAACAAAGCTTCTTTCTTAGAACTGCACGCCTGTGGAATTGTCTTCCGTTTTCCTGCTTTCCGGCTGACTACAATATGGTTGTGTTCAAGTCTAACGTAAATAAGTTCTTGATGAGCCGTTCCATATAAGTTATCAAATTTACCAAATTTTCATTACTAATGATTACTATATTGTCCAATTTCTACTGTACACTCTTTAACCCTTATCCTTGAGTGGCCTCTTGGCCTTGATAATGTGGTGATGCCTATGTAAAAAAAACAAAAAACAAAACATTTTACAATTTCATTGTACAGTTATTTTGTTGAAGCGTTGTTTTTATTTTATCGCCAACGCTCAGTTTTATCCGGCTGTTGACGTCATGCGCCGGACAAAGCCGAGCAAATGCTGAGTTACGTCTGGTTTGTTAAATGCACAAGTACCGTCTCTCTAAATATATATACAAGGTGTTTCAAAAGTCCTGGGAACATTTCAACATTGAATATCTCGAGAACTATTAACAATTTAAAAACACATATTCAAGTCAATTCTCCGACCGAGCAATGCAGCGCAGCTTAGTATATATATATATATATATGATGATTGCAACGTCTTGTCAGACGAGTGCCACTCCCTCAGACATTTAAAATCTATGAGCCCAAATGCCTGAGGGAGTATCTATACGAAGATGATGTTTCAGAGTCTTAGCTTTGTACGACAGCTAAGTCTCTCTCTCGGTTCAAAATGTTGAGATCCAGCAACAAGCAAGAGCAAGATAGCCAGCAACAAATTAAACTGCAGACCAGCTTAATGCGGGTACTGGTCTCCCGCTTTATGGTTTTTTTAAATCAGAGATTGGCTTCTCCTAGAAAGGTTGCCTTCACCACGGCTTACGGGAGCCCTCTCCACCCCAATACACATATACACACACACACAAATACACACAGTGCTAGTTGGCCGTTGACCCAGAAAAAGAGTTCATTCACCCTTTGGAAGGTCTTGTTTTTAATCCTCCAGGGAGACTAGCCGCCCTCCTCACCAAACAAGTCTGGTGGGGGAACCAGTTTAGTCGCCGGTGACCCGACCATGAGGCAGGTAGTACTGGGTTACATGGTACCAGTAGCATATGACATGACCTGACACAATATATATATATATATATATATATATTGTATTGGTAGTAATTATTTGTAAGTGTGCCCACCAAAAGAGTGCTCAATGTTTAGACAGAGCCAAAATAAGTGAATTTAGTTTGCAAACTAATGGCTACACATAAGCATACATGTTTCAGCAAAAACCCAGTAAGGGAATCGCTTCGTCAGGCCAAGGACATCTCTGGCTGTTTCAACTCAAACATTGCCAATTTATAACTAGGACTACATCATATTTAAGTGTAAAGGGGGGGAGACAGGACCTAAAGAGAAAGTATACACTCGTCTAGCTGTAAACACTATCAATAATTCCCCCCACTCTTTATCTGTGCCTAAACCTAAACGTAGATTCCATGAACAAAGCTTTTTTATTAGAACTGCACGCCTGTAGAATTGTCTTCCATTTTCTTGCTTTCTGGCTGACTACAATATGGTTGTGTTCAAGTCTAACGTGAATAAGTTCTTGATGAGCCGTTCCATATAAGTTATCAAATTTAACAAATTTTCATTACTAATGATTATTATATTGACCAATTTCTACTGTACACTCTTTAACCCTTGTCCTTGAGTAGCCTCTTGGCCTTGATAATGAGTTGATACCTATGAAAAAAAAAAAAGAAAAGAAAAAGTCCAATGTGAAAAAGTTCTAATTGAATCGTCCCCCTAAGCAATCCAAGTTTCCAAATTCCCACTGTTTACTATGCTAAAATCACAATGACTAATGTATACCTATTAACCCTTATCCTCGAGTGGCCTCTGGGCCTTGATAAGTGGTGACACCCTTGTAAAAAAAAAAAAAAAATGTCAGTTATATTATTCATTGTAAATGCTAACGTTTAAAATCTCAAGGTTTCCATGGAATGTTAAAAAATTGTTCAATGTGAGCAGGATCGGTCACATGACACACGCATGAAGCTGGTAATCCAATTCTTACCAAACGCGTCCCAGCATTGCGTTGTCAATGGTTATAAACAGCTTCTATTAGTCAGGCCTTCAGCTCATCCACATCTCTTGGAATGAGAGACACAGAGAGCAGTCCTTTCACAAATCCCCACAAAAAAACAACTGCAGAGTGTTTTTTTTTTTTTTTTTTTTTTTTACACAGTGATCACCACTTATCAAGGCCCGGAAGCCACTCAGGGCTAAGGGTTATTGCAAGTACATTACGTTAGTGAGGAGATTTGCTGATATGTTTACTTAAGGGGGCGGTTCATTAGGAATTTGTTAACATTGGACTTGAAGACAACCAAGTTGTAGTCCGGAGGGAAGCAGGCAGACGTAACAGAGTTCCACAGGCGTGCAGTTCTAAGAAAGAAGCTTTGTTCATGAAATCTGCGTTTTGATTTAGGCACAGATATAGAGTGGGGGAAATTTTTCACAGTGGATTCAGCTAGACGGGTGTTTTTCGTGAAAGATTGGCGAGGGGGGACCAGAGATTGGAGTTCAGACGAGCATCTGCCATGGAAATAGCGATAAAACAAGGACAGGCTCGCAACGTCTCTTCTGTGAGAGAGAGGTTGCAGGGTAGAGAAAAGGGCATCCCCACTAAGCCACGAAGTCTATTTTGTACTCTGTCAAGGCAGGATAGGCTGTTTTTAGCAGCTCCTGCCCAGATATGGCAACAGTATTCCATCCTTGGACGTACTTGCCTTTTGGCACGTTGAACAAGTGTCTGTGATTCAGTTTTTGCAAATTCAAGCACACAAAACGCCTTTTCCGGTTGAGTGAACGACATTTCTGGATCTGCAAAGAAATTTAAAAAATCATTAGACTTATAAAAAACTTTATGCATTTCACATTAAAATGGCACCACTTTCATCTTTTTTTTTTTTTTTTTTTTTTTATTACATTTTCACCCCAAACAAGGCAAATTGCCACTTTGGTGTAGGGGGCTACTATCAGGGGCAACAACTACTGGGGTACTATGTAGGGATTTGGGCAGCAAGGTGTCGGTTCACGTTACACTTGAACTTCTGCATGTCAGTACTGTTGGGGAAGCAGGGACCTGGAATGGAATTCCAGAGTCTTGCGGTTCTGGGGAAGAAACTATTGGAGTAAAAAGATCTTTTACATCTAGGGACCGCTACAATGTGGGGGTGGGATCTAGTAGCCTGTCGGGTTTGTCGAGGGTGCTCGTGTCGTGGGGGCACAAGTGATTGCAGTTCGTCAGAGCATTCACCACTAAAATACTTGTAGAAAAGGCAGAGGGATGCAACATTTCGTCGATGGGACAGAGGCTGAAGCTTAGATGCCAGTTCAGGGCCTATCAGGTTTGCGACTCTCTTTTGAACCTTGTCAAGGAGCGAGAGACTAGTAGCAGATGCACCAGCCCAGATGTGGCAGCAATACTCCATACATGGGCGAATGGTGGCCTTATAGAGGTACAGGATACTTTCGGGTGTTAGTAGTTTTCTAGCACGGTAGAGAGAGCCTACCTTTCTTGCAGCGGCCCTGGCAATGCCTTCAATGTAATTGTTCCAACTCATGTTTCCTGGGAACGTTAGGCCAAGGAGTTTGAAAGATGGACTCTCAGATAAAGAGTCGTTGGCCATTGCATCTTACTGCCATTCATAGTTTAGCAGATATGAAGACTTGAAATGTACACAAGACTTTTGAAACACCCTGTGTATATATATATATATATATATATATATATATATATATATACATACAGGTCATGTCATATGCTACTGGTACCATGTAACCCAGTACTACCTGCCTCATGGTCGGGTCACCGGCGACTAAACTGGTTCCCCCACCAGACTTGTTTGGTGAGGAGGGCGGCTAGTCTCCCTGAAGGATTAAAAACAAGACCTTCCAAAGGGCGAATGAACTCTTTTTCTGAGTCAATGGCCAACTAGCACCGTGTATATTTGTGTATGTCTATATGTTTATTGGAGTGGAGAGGGCTCCCGTAAGCCGTGGTGAAGGCAACCTTTCTAGGAGAAGCAAATCTCTGATTTGAAAAAAAAACATAAAACGGAAGACCAGTACCCGCATTAAGCTGGTCTGCAGTTTAATTTGTTGCTGGCTATCTTGCTCTTGCTTGTTGCTGGATCTCAACATTTTGAACCGAGAGAGAGACTTAGCTGTCGTACAAAGCTAAGACTCTGTAACATCATCTTTGTATAGATACTCCCTCAGGCATTTGGGCTCATGGATTTTAAATGTCTGAGGGAGTGGCACTCGTCTGACAAGACGTTGCAATCATCATCATCATTATATATATATATATACGAGCAAACAGTTAATAAAACATGTTAAAAAACACTTTGAAATGAGTTAAAAACATATTTAATCTGAAAAGGAAACACTAGATAAATGGATAGTCCTTAATTCGCGGAGTTTCGAAGAAATACCCTCCTTCTCATCAGAGGGTAGGAATTAGCAAAATGCGGGATCGGATTTTGCATGCAGAAGTATTTGATTAAACAACAAGTAAGTCAAAGATCTTACTTGAAAACAAAAAAAGTGAAGCAGAGGGAATATGGTAAAGAAAAAGGTGATTACACATGAATGGATAGTCTGGTGGAAGATAAAAAATCCAGTGACGGTAAATTTCAAATGTAAAACTTCAAGAAAGTTAAAAGAATTTCCATTTGTACAAGTAAAATCCAAGGAAATCTCGTAATTGGAAGAAGATGGTCCATAATAATCCAAACGCTGAAATCCATGGAATAATTCACAAAAATGTGTACAAGGAAAAAAATAATATTAATAAAAGAAAAATAAGATGTGCTTTTCGCTCTACTTCCGAGACATAAATATAAATAAAAAAGATCTGGGAAGAGAAAGGAGAGAGAGACAAAAAAAATGATAAATAAAGGGAAAGAAAAGTCAAAATGACCCAGACAGGAAATGTTAAAGGCGCGAAAAGATATATAGAGCAAAATATAGGTCAACTGAAATGTACAGGTTATCACTTAAAAAAATGTCAGCAAGAGTTGTTAACGACACTAACAGGAAAATAAAAATATATATATACATATATATATATATATATATATACATATATGTATGTATGTATATATATATATAGATATGTATGTATGTATATATATATATATATATAGGTATGTATGTATATATATATATATATAGGTATGTATGTATATATATATATATATATATATATATATATATATATATATAGATATGTATGTATGTGTATATATATATATATATGTGTATGTATGTATGTATGTATGTATGTATATATATATATATATATATATATATATATACATACTCGGGTTTTTTTATATTCAAAAGTAATGGACTAACGAATTCAACGAGGTTGTTAGATAGTGCTCAATAAAAAGAGCTGATAATACTTGTTTATTGTTATATAAACATGCTCACATCCCGCTGCTACAAATAGCCACTTGTTTCAATAAAACAGATATCATCAGGCAGCGACTTGACTATTCAAAAGTTCAATGAATAATGGTTATTCATTGAACTTTTGAATAGTCAAGTCGCTGCCTGATGATATCTGTTGTTTGATTGAAACAAGTGGCTATTTGTAGCAGCGGGATGTGAGCATGTTTATATAACAATAAACCAGTATATATATATATATATATATATATATATATATATATATATATATATATATATATAATTACGGGATGTCTTTGGATTTTACTTGTACAAATGGAAATTCTTATAACTTTCTTGAAGTTTTATATTTGGATTTTACCGTCACTGGATTTTTTATCTTCCACCAGACTATCCATTCATGTGTAATCACCTTTTTCTTTACCATATTCCCTCTGCTTCACTTATTTTTGTTATCAAGTAAGATCTTTGACTTACTTGTTGTTTCATCAAATACTTCTGCATGCAAAATCCGATCCTGCATTTTGTTAATTCCTACCCTCTGATGAGAAGGAGAGTATTTCTTCGAAACTCCGCGGATTAAGGACTATCCATTTATCTAGTGTTTCCTTTTCAGATTAAATATGTTTTTAACTCTTTTCAAACTGTTTTTTAACATGTTTTCTTAACTGTTTGCTCGTATTATGAGCTCTATCTCCTATTTGGTTTTATCGAGCTTTTACATCTGGCTGAGATAATTTTATAAATATTAAATCAAATCAAATGCAGTTCGTGGCATAGTTAACCTCTAAAGTTCTGAGATATCGTGTTGAACAAAGATGGCGGCGTAGTTCAGATCAGTAACCAAGATGGCGGCGAAGAATCAAATGAGGTTCGTGGCGTAGTTAACCTCTAAAGTTCTGAGATATCGTGTTGAACAAAGATGGCGGCGTAGTTCAGATCAGTAACCAAGATGGCGGCCAAGAATCAAATGCGGTGCGTGGCGTAGTTAACCTCTTAAGTTCTGAGATATTGTGTTGAACAAAGATGGCGGCGTATTTCAGATCAGTAACCAAGATGGCGGCCAAGAATCAAATGCGGTTCGTGGCGTAGTTAACCTCTAAAGTTCTGAGATATTGTGTTGAACAAAGATGGCGGCGTATTTCAGATCAGTAACCAAGATGGCGGCCAAGAATCAAATGCGGTTCGTGGCGTAGTTAACCTCTAAAGTTCTGAGATATCGTGTTGAACAAAGATAGTGGCGTATTTCAGATCAGTAACCAAGATGGCGGCCAAGAATCAAATGCGGTTCGTGGCGTAGTTAACCTCTAAAGTTCTGAGATATTGTGTTGAACAAAGATGGCGGCGTAGTTCATATCAGTAACCAAGATGGCGGCCAAGAATCAAATGCGGTGCGTGGCGTAGTTAACCTCTTAAGTTCTGAGATATCGTGTTGAACAAAGATGGCGGCGTAGTTCATATCAGTAACCAAGATGGCGGCCAAGAATCAAATGCGGTGCGTGGCGTAGTTAACCTGTTAAGTTCTGAGATATTGTGTTGAACAAAGATGGCGGCGTAGTTCATATCAGTAACCAAGATGGCGGCCAAGAATCAAATGCGGTGCGTGGCGTAGTTAACCTCTTAAGTTCTGAGATATCGTGTTGAACAAAGATGGCGGCGTAGTTCAGATCAGTAACCAAGATGGCGGCCAAGAATCAAATGCGGTTCGTGGCGTAGTTAACCTCTTAAGTTCTGAGATATTGTGTTGAACAAAGATGGTGGCGTAGTTCAGATCAGTAACCAAGATGGCGGCCAAGAATCAAATGCGGTCCGTGGCGTAGTTAACCTGTTAAGTTCTGAGATATTGTGTTGAACAAAGATGTCGGCGTAGTTCAGATCAGTAACCAAGATGGCGGCCAAGAATCAAATGCGGTCCGTGGCGTAGTTAACCTGTTAAGTTCTGAGATATTGTGTTGAACAAAGATGGCGGCATAGTTCAGTTCAGTAACCAAGATGGCGGCCAAGAATCAAATGCGGTTTGTGGCGTAGTTAACCTGTTAAGTTCTGAGATATTGTGTTGAACAAAGATGGCGGCGTAGTTCAGATCAGTAACCAAGATGGCGGCCAAGAATCAAATGCGGTTCGTGGCGTAGTTAACCTCTTAAGTTCTGAGATATTGTGTTGAACAAAGATGGCGGCGTAGTTCAGATCAGTAACCAAGATGGCGGCCAAGAATCAAATGCGGTCCGTGGCGTAGTTAACCTGTTAAGTTCTGAGATATTGTGTTGAACAAAGATGGCGGCGTAGTTCAGATCAGTAACCAAGATGGCGGCCAAGAATCAAATGCGGTCCGTGGCGTAGTTAACCTCTTAAGTTCTGAGATATTGTGTTGAACAAAGATGTCGGCGTAGTTCAGATCAGTAACCAAGATGGCGGCCAAGAATCAAATGCGGTCCGTGGCGTAGTTAACCTGTTAAGTTCTGAGATATTGTGTTGAACAAAGATGGCGGCGTAGTTCAGATCAGTAACCAAGATGGCGGCCAAGAATCAAATGCGGTCCGTGGTGTAGTTAACCTGTTAAGTTCTGAGATATTGTGTTGAACAAAGATGGCGGCGTAGTTCAGATCAGTAACCAAGATGGCGGCCAAGAATCAAATGCGGTTAATGGCGTAGTTAACCTCTTAAGTTCTGAGATATTGTGTTGAACAAAGATGGCGGCGTAGTTCAGATCAGTAACCAAGATGGCGGCCAAGAATCAAATGTGGTTCGTGGCGTAGTTAACCTGTTAAGTTCTGAGATATTGTGTTGAACAAAGATGGCGGCTTAGTTCAGATCAGTAACCAAGATGGCGGCCAAGAATCAAATGCGGTCCGTGGCGTAGTTAACCTGTTAAGTTCTGAGATATTGTGTTGAACAAAGATGGCAGCGTAGTTCAGATCAGTAACCAAGATGGCGGCCAAGAATCACATGTGGTTCGTGGCGTAGTTAACCTGTTAAGTTCTGAGATATTGTGTTGAACAAAGATGGCGGCGTAGTTCAGATCAGTAACCAAGATGGCGGACAAGAATCAAATGCGGTCTGTGGCGTAGCAAACGGCGAACTGATTGAATCCAAAATTCAACAATTTTTATAATAATTTTGGGACCTTTTGATTGGTTGTTTAGCACAGCCGTTGGTTATAAAAATGAGTGGCGAATCCATTCGTCTCATACGCCCATTAGAACTCAAAACATTTTACAGGTTTTGGCAGAGATAAAGTTTGGGGGGGGGGTAATTATTGATAGTGTTTTCAGGGGTTTGTATTACTGTACACATAGATTCGAAAAAGTTGTCAAAAAACAAATATATAATAAATAAATGTTATCAAAGGCAAGATAAGTTACTTTTCTACCAAACAGGATACATTTTTTGTGTTTTTATTCAATGTGACATGTTTATTCTGCTCGAAAAACATGCAGTGTTTACCGATGTATTGGAAAATTCAAAATGGCGCCCGACTCTCTCTCGGAGAGGGTAAGTTTGGGAAAAGGTATTATAAATAATAAACTAGACAAAATACTGTTAGAAATTCGCTCAATATATGTTACCGTGACATAAGTTGACATATATTCGGTTGTTTTTTAATAGTATTTTGTCTAGTTTATTATTTATAACATCTTTTCCCAAACTTACTGACGGTCGGGCGCCATTTTGAATTTTCTAATACATCGGTAAACACTGCATGTTTTTCGAGCTGAATAAACATATATATATATTATTCCTTATTGAAATTTTTTTTTATTTTTGAGATGAGCATTGTATGTTAATTTTTTATTTTATTTCGGACTACAGACTCGAAATTTGATATACAGGGTACTGAGATTTGGGAAAATCTGTGATCGGTTTTCGGACAGAAATTTGGCTTAATTTTATTTTATTTCGGACTATTAGTCTCATCTTATCTTTTTATTGGTGCACAACGTTTCGGCCAACTTCCTCTGGCCTTCGTCAGGTGGTAACCGCGACGGATAGGAACTTCGAATCTCCTAACTGCATTCTCAGCCATCACTGCCATCCGTAGTTGTTGTCGTCTCACCACATTTTTGATCAATTACCTCTGGCACGCTTTGGGTGGGATTGAAACCGCTATCTTCAGACAATGTTCATCTGGAACCGTAGAGATTCAACGTCTCTATCAATTGCGCCACGGGCCCCGAAGGTTCCGTCGCGGTTACCACCTGACGAAGGCCAGAGGAAGTTGGCCGAAACGTTGTGCACCAATAAAAAGATAAGATGAGACTAATAGTCCGAAATAAAAAAATTAACTGAATAAACATGTTACATTGAATAAAAACACAAAAAATATATCCAGTTTGGTAGAAAAGTAACTTATCTTGCCTTTGATGACATTTATTTGTTATATATTTGTTTTTTGACAACTTTTTCGAATCTGTGTGTACAGTAATACAAACCCGTTTTCAGCTAGTGAAAGTTTGGTGAGGGGGGGGAAGCATAGATTTGAGCTCAGTCGAACACTTTCCATGGAAATAACGGTAAAGTAGAGACCAACTCGCAACATCTCTTCTGCTAAACTTCCTACATGTTATCCCTGGAAATTAGATCTCTAATAGTAGCCCCCTGCATCAAAGTGGCAATAGGCCTTGGTTGGGGTGAAAATGTAATAAAAAAATTTTTTTTTTTTGAATTCCACAGGTCCTGCTAGTCTATTTTAAACTTAGACACGAAAGACTGACCTCTTGGTTATTTTTCATTTTTTTAATTTTTTTTTTTTTTTTGCAGTCCAATTCCGGAAAGTCTTCCAGCCGAAATAGTTTAAACAGTACAGAAAGTCAGGTTAGTATCACAATGTTTGCTTCTTTTTCTCTGTCTTTCTTTCTTTCTTTCTTTTTTTTTTTTTTTTTTTTGTACACAGTGATCAACTCTTATCAAGGCCCGGAAGCCACTCAGGGATAAAGGTTATTGCAAGTACATTACGTTAGTGTGGAGATTTGATGAGGTGTTTACTTAAGGGGGCGGTTCATTAGGAATTTGTTAACATTGGACTTAAACACATCCAAGTTGTAGTCCAATGGGAAGCAGGCAGACGGAACAGAGTTCCACAGGTGTGCAGTTCTAAGAAAGAAGCTTTGTTCATGGAATCCGCGTTTTGATTTAGGCACAGATAAAGAGTGGGGCAAATTTTTTCACAGTGGATTCAGCTAGACGGGTGTTTTTCGTGAAAGATTGGCGAGGGGGGGTGGGGCAGAGATTGGGGTTCAGACGAGCACCTGCCATGGAAATAACGATAAAACAAGGATAGGCTCGCAACGTCTCTTCTGTGGGAGAGAGGTTGCAGGGTAGAGAAAAGGGCATCCCCCACTTAGCCACGAAGTCTATTTTGTACTCTGTCAAGGCAGGATAACAAGATGTGGTACTATTGTATAGTTTGACTCGAATTCTCGTAAATGATCTCCCAAAACACATACTTAAATCTTTCGTTGACATCTATGCTTATGACACGACCATCTATGGCGACACATCAAAGGCTGTAAATGACAAAGTTCTCTCTGATTCTCTCTCCTCTGATCTTGAGCGCGTGGTGCAGTGGGGAAAGAGGTGGCTGGTTACCTTTAATGGATCTAAGACCAAGCTCCTATCTCTACATCATAAACGCTCTGATCCCCATCTGGCATCAATTGAAATGGATGGCTCTCGTCTAGGGGAGGCCCCATGTTTTGATAAGCTTCTGGGTTTGACCTTTACTCCTGATCTGAAATGGAACACATACATCAAGTCTGTGGCCAAGGTCGGTGAGAAAATGGTTGGATCCTTCTACCGCTCCAGAAGATATCTCACTAATGATGCAATTCTCTATCTGTATGAGAGCCAAGTACGTCCAAAGATGGAGTACTGTTGCCACATCTGGGCGGGAGCTGCTAAAAACAGCCTATCCTGCCTTGACAGAGTACAAAATAGACTTTGTGGCTTAGTGGGGGATGCCCTTTTCTCTACCCTGCAACCTCTCTCCCACAGAAGAGACGTAGCGAGCCTGTCATTGTTCTATCGTTATTTCCATGGCAAGTGCTCGTCTGAGCTCCATTCTCTGGTCCCCCCTCACCAATCTTTCACGAAAAACACCCGTCTAGCTGAATCCACTGTGAAAAATTTCCCCCACTCTATATCTGTGCCTAAATCAAAACGCGGATTCCATGAACAAAGCTTCTTTCTTAGAGCTGCACGCCTGTGGAACGCTGTTCCGCTTGCCCGTTGCCCTCCCGACTTAAACCTGGATGTCTTCAAGTCCAACACAAACAAATTCCTGATGAACCGCTCAATTTTTTTTTAACTTTGACCCCTATTATGATTCCTTAACATTTATTGTTTTGGGCTCAAATCAAGTGATTAAGTTAGATCCATGTCGTCATTTTTATCTTAACGGATACAATGGAGTGGTCGGAGGATCCCAGAGGAGATAGAATGGCACATGAGCATAGCTTTTTTTTTTTTTTTTTTTTTTTTTTTTTTTTTACACAGTGATCACCACTTATCAAGGCCCGGAAGCCACTCAGGGATAAGGGTTATTGCAAGTACATCACGTTAGTGAGGAGATTTGCTGAAGTGTTTACTTAAGGGGGCGGTTCATTAGGAATTTGTTAACATTAGACTTGAAGACATCCAAGTTGTAGTCCGGAGGGAAGCAGGCAGACGGAACAGAGTTCCACAGGCGTGCAGTTCTAAGAAAGAAGCTTTGTTCATGGAATCCGCGTTTTGATTTAGGCACAGATATAGAGTGGGGGAAATTTTTCACAGTGGATTCAGCTAGACGGGTGTTTTTCGTGAAAGATTGGCGAGGGGGGACCAGGGATTGGAGTTCAGACGAGCACCTGCCGTGGAAATAACGATAAAACAAGGATAGGCTCGCTACGTCTCTTCTGTGAGAGAGGGGTTGCAGGGTAGAGAAAAGGGCATCCCCCACTAAGCCATAAAGTCTATTTTGTAGTCTGTCAAGGCAGGATAGGCTGTTTTTAGCAGCTCCTGCCCAGATATGGCAACAGTATTCCATCCTTGGACGTACTTGGCTTTTATATAGATAGATAGCTCAGGGGAAGTGGAGAGAAAAAGGTCTAGAAGGCTTGCGTACTGACCGGTAGTATCGAGCACACGGGTGGGCTCGCAAACAATCTGAGTGAGGTCATAGGCAACGGCAAAATCATTATCGTTATTTCAATGGCAAGTGCTCGTCTGAGCTCCATTCTCTGGTCCCCCCTCGCCAATCTTTCACGAAAAACACCCGACTAGCTGAAATCACCGTCAATAATTTTCCCCCACTCTTTATCCGTGCCTAAATCTAAACGTAGATTCAATGAACAAAGCTTCTTTCTTAGAACTGCACGCCGGTGGAACTCTGTTCCGCTTGCCTGTTTCCCTCCCGACCTCAATCTGGATGTCTTCAAGTCCAACACAAACAAATTCCTGATGAACCGCCCCCCCCCAAGTAATGACATCTTATCAATTCTCCAATACTATTGCTACACTATCCCTTTGATTACTGTACACACAATAACCCTTATCCCTGAGTGGCTTCCGGGCGTTGATAAGTGGTGATCACTGTAAAAAAAAAAAAAAAAAAAAGAAGCTTTTAACCGGAAAATTAGATCATATGGTATCACTGGAAGAATACATAATGATTTAATATAATTAAATCCATCTTAAGTAATAGAAAAATCAAATCCAAGTTGTCTTCGACGGTCGTACATCTAAACAATATGATATAAACGCGGGAGTACCTCAGGGGTCTATCCTTGGACCTTTATTATTCCTGATGTTCATAAATGACCTCCCTTTCAGAGATGGGTATGTTTGCCGATTACACCACTCTCTATAACAGATATGAGGGGAAAACAAATGAACACATATCTAAGGAAATGGCAGAAACACTAGATGATGACCTCCAATCCGTAGTGGAATGGGGATAAAAATGGATGATCACATTCAATGCTGCTAAGACTAAGCTTGTTTCCTTCAATAACTATAAGAAACTTTCTCTACCACCAATAGCAATGGCCAAGAACACGTTGCCTGAAAGTACTTCTTTTAAACTCCTCGGCCTAACGTTTACAGGGAATATGAACTGGAATAGATACATTGAGAGCATTGCCAAGGCTGCTGCAAGGAAGGTTGGCTCCCTCTACTGTGCTAGAAAACTACTTACACCTGAAAAAGATACCCCCGACAAACCCGACCAGCAGCAAAATTCCACCCCTGCATAGGTGTGAGAAATCTTTCTACTCCAATAGTTTCTTCTACAGAAGTGCTAGACGCTTAAACTTCCTTCACTGTTGGGTCCTGGATATGACTTTAAACTATATCCGATGGTGAGGGCCCCAGTTTGCAGGCCTTAGGGAGTGTGGAGCAACCCTTTAATTGCCATTGCTCCCAGGTCTGCCCTGACCCGGAGTGGTAGTACCTGTTACGGTCCCAACTATGGGTTAAATAGATACCAACTTGAAAAAAAAAAAATATATTCTATTAAAAAATTGTTCTTTAAAATCACTGGATTCGGCATTAAATAACCTGAAAAGGGTTGATATGCCATAAAACAACCAACCAACCAACCAATCAACCCTTCACTGTTTATCTTTTCCCGGCCATACTTACAAAACTTTTTAAACGTTGTCTAAGGGAGAATTGCTTCCCATCACGCCAATCTTTCTCAAAAAACACCCGACTAGCTGAAACCACTGTCAATAATTTTCCCCACTCCTTACATATTTATATATATTTTTTATTCAATTTTCACCCCAAACAAGGCACAGTGCCACTTTGAAGTAGGGGGCTACTATCGGGGACATAATTTACGGGGGCATTATGAAGAGAGATGAGTAGAAAGATATTTGTTCACATTACATTTGAACTTCTGCTTATCAGTACAGTTGGGAAAGCAGAATCCCGGAAGGGAGTTCCAAAGACTTGCAATACTGGGGAAGAAACGATTGGTTGGTTGGTAGTTTTTGTTTTACGGCATATCAACCCTTTTAGAGTTATTTAATGCCGAATCCAAAGATTTTGAAAACAAACATTTTTTTAATAGATTATATTTGTTGTTTTCACGTCGGTTTCTATTTAACCCATAGTTGGGACCCTAACAGGTACTACCACTCCGGGTCAGAGTGGACCTGGGAGCAATGGTAATTAAAGGGTGGCTCCACACTCCCCAAAGCCCACAAGCTGGGGCCTCACCACTGGATATAGTTTAAGGTCATATCCAGGACCCCCGTTGAGGGACTTTTACCCTCTGCAGGGGGGCAGTTGGCGTATTCTAATGCCCCACCGACAGGGCCGAAACTATTGGAGTAAAAGGCTTTCTTGCACCTAGGGATCTCTACTGTAAAAGGATGAGACTTAGTAGCTTGTCGGGTTTGTCGGGGTAGTTACGTCGGAGAGGTACTAGTGCTTGCAGTTCGTCAGAGCATTCACCATTAAAGTATTTGTAGAACAGGCAGAGGGATGCAACATTTCGTCGATGGGACAGTTCAGGACCTATCAGGTTGACGACTCTCTTTTGAACCTTGTCCAGGAGTGAGAGACAAGCAGCAGATGCACCAACCCAAATGTGGCAGCAATACTCCATATATGGGCGAATGGTGGCCTTATAGAGGTATAGGATACTTTCAGGCGTAAGTAATTTTCTAGCATGGTAGAGAGAGCCCACTTTCTTTTCAGCAGCCTTGGCAATACTTTCAATGTATATATTCCAGTTCATATTCCCGGTAAACGTTAGGCCGAGGAGTTTAAAAGAAGTACTTTCAGGCAATGTCTTCTTGGCCATTGCTATTGGTGGTAGATATAGCCATCCACATACAGTACTGGTTCGCTGTATCACAGCTCATCAGTGCAGCTGGACAGGCAGCTACCTCAAGCCAGGATCAAAACCCAACTGCGTGTACGACAGTCAAGGCTTCTCACCGTAATGCTAAACGGCTGCTGCTGTGCGGGTAGTGAATTAACGGTGGTAAACGAATCAGAACAGCTTTTGTTTCAATGTGGACAGGAGCCTGCCTTGATAGAGTTCAAAATAGACTTCGTAGCCTCGTAGGAGATGTCCTTTTCTCTTCCTTGCAACCTCTATCTCACAGAAGAGATGTTGCGAGTTTGTCTCTGATGTATCGTTATTTTCATGGAAAGTGTTCGACTGAGCTTCAATCTATGGTCCCCCCTCGCCAAACTTTCACAAGAAACACTCGTCTAGCTGCAAACACTATCAATAATTCCCCCCACTCTTTATCTGTGCCTAAACCTAAACGTAGATTCCATGAACAAAGCTTCTTTCTTAGAACTGCACGCCTGTGGAATTGTCTTCTGTTTTCCTGCTTTCCGGCTGACTACAACTTGGATGTCTTCAAGTCCAACGTTAACAAATTCCTAATGAACCGCCCCCCCCTAATTAAACACTTCATGAAATCTTTTTTTTTTTTTTTTTTTTTTATTATATTTTCACCCCAAACAAGGCACATTGCCACTTTGGTGTAGGGGGTTACTATCAGGGGAAACATCTACTTGGGTACTATGTAGGGATTAGGGCAGCGAGATGTTGGTTCACGTTGCACTTGAACTTATGCATGTCAGTACAGTTGGGGAAGCAGTGACCCGGAATGGAATTCCAAAGTCTAGCAGTTCTGGGGAAGAAACTACTGGAGTAGAAAGATCTTTTACATCTAGGGATCTCTACAGTGTGGGGGTGGGATTTTGCAGCTTGTCGGGTCTGTCGAGGGTGTTCACGTTGTGGGGGCACAAGTGCTTGCAGTTCGTCAGAGCATTCACCACTAAAATACTTGTAGAAAAGGCAGAGGGATGCAACGTTTCGACGATGGGACAGAAGCTGAAGTTTAGATGCCAGTTTAGGGCCTATCAGATTTGCGACTCTCTTTTGAACCCTGTCAAGGAGCGAGAGACTAGTAGCCGATGCACCAGCCCAAATATGACAGCAATACTCCATACATGGGCGAATGGTGGCCTTATAGAGGTACAGGATACTTTCGGGTGTTAGAAGTTTTCTAGCATGGTAGAGAGAGTCCACCTTCCTCGCAGCGGCCCTGGCAATGCCCTCGATGTAATTGTTCCAACTCATGTTTCCTGTGAACGTTAGGCCAAGGAGCTTGAGAGACGTACTCTCAGATAAAGAGTCTTTGGCCATTGCTATAGGTGGTAGAGAAGGTTTCTTGTAATTATTGAATGAAACCAGTTTTGTCTTGGCGGCATTGAACGTGACCATCCATTTTTGTCCCCATTCCACTACTGATTGGAGGTCATCCTCTAGTGTTTCTGTCATTACTTTAGATATATGTTCATTTGTTTTCCTGTCGTGCCTGCTATAGAGTGTGGTGTCATCAGCATATATGTTACATGATAAGGGCTGTCCCCTGTTCATGTAAGTATAAAAATAGAGAGATTAGTTAAAATGGAAATAAGAGAAAGCAGAAATCGAACCCTGGACATAAGTTTTAAAGAACAATAGGTTTAAATGGAATGTCCAGTAAATTGTTAATTCGGATGAAATAAATAATAAATAAACTATTCAATTGTTAAAAGAATGTGGATAATAAATATGGTTAAATAAATTAGATATGTAGGTTAAATTCCTTTGTGGAAACAACACAAGAAAAATAGGTTATTGGGAAATCAATGTCGAAAACGTGCAAAGTCGCGCATGTTGAGACACGTGAATTTTGCTCACGTGGCCGGGATGCATGGAGTTCTCAATATAGGAGGTGGGAGTTAGTTGGTCGGAGAGAGAGTCAGAGACAGTCAGAGAGACAGTCAGGGGAGACAGAGACAGGCGGACGTCTGAAGCGAGACGTCACTTCAGAAACTAAGATGTGAAACTTTGAGTTCTTAATGAGGAAATCCCGACCGGTCGTAAATAAATTCATCATGTGTTTTGGATAAAGCTCATCTTTGTGTTTGTGATTTCTACAAAAAGGTAAATTGTATTGTTATTATATGTCTGTGTTATAAAATGTCATTACATACACATCTCTCTCTAAGATACAACATCATATGTAATAAGACAAGAACTCTCACTAAGACTCATATCATTACTAATAAGAACTCACGTAACATACGCGCACAAGTGGTATCGTCTAATAATAATAATAATAACTATATAACATATATACCCATCTCAGAGGCAATTTTGTCGGGGAGGTCATTTATGAATATCCACACTAACGTAATGTACTTGCAATAACCCTTATCCCTGAGTGGCTTCCGGGCCTTGATAAGTGGTGATCATTGTGTAAAAAAAAAAAAACTAAAAAAAACTCGTAGATGTCATTTAGACGTCATATAAAAAGTTTCAAGAAGAACTGACCCGACCGATCGATTCTTGGGAAAAAAAGCCTTTCTTGGAAACAAACATACATTTTTTTTTCTTTTTTTTTTTACAAAGGCATCACCACATTATCAAGGCCCAGAGGCCACTCAAGGATAAGGGTTAAAGAGTGTACAGTAGAAATTGGTCAATATAGTAATCATTAGTAATGAAAATTTGTTAAATTTGATAACTTATATGGAACGGCTCATCAAGAACTTATTTACATTAGACTTGAACACAACCATATTGTAGTCAGCCGGAAAGCAGGAAAACGGAAGACAATTCCACAGGCGTGCAGTTCTAAGAAAGAAGCTTTGTTCATGGAATCTACGTTTAGGTTTAGGCACAGATAAAGAGTGGGGGGAATTATTGATAGTGTGTACAGCTAGACGAGTGTTTCTTGTGAAAGTTTGGCGAGGGGGGGACCATAGATTGAAGCTCAGTCGAACACTTTCCATGAAAATAACGATACATCAGAGACAAACTCGCAACATCTCTTCTGTGAGATAAAGGTTGTAAGGAAGAGAAAAGGACATCTCCTACGAGGCTACCAAGTCTATTTTGAACTCTATCAAGGCAGGACAAGTCCTTTCTAGCAGCTCCTGCCCAGATGTGGCAACAGTATTCCATCCTTGGACGTACCTGGCTCTTATATAGATAGAGAATAGCATCAGCAGTGAGATATCTACCGGATCGATAGAAAGATCCCACCATTTTTCCAGCGGCCTTGGCAACATATTTGATATACGTGTTCCATTTAAGTAATGGTCAAGCCCAGAAGCTTGTCAAAACTTGAGGCCTCCTGAAGACGAGAGCCATTCATTTCAATTGATGACAAATGTGGATTAGAATGTTGATGATGTAAAGAGAGAAGCTTGGTTTTAGATGCATTAAAAGTAACCAACCACTCCTTTCCCCATTGTACTACGTGCTCAAGATCAGAGGAGAGAGAATTGGAGAGAACTTGGTCGTTTACTGTCTTAGATGTGGTACCATAAATGGTAGTGTCGTCAGCATAAATGTCTACAAATGATGTAAGGATATGATTTGGAAGATCATTAATGTAGATCAGGAAAAGAGTTGGGCCCAGGATGTATCCCTGAGGGACACCGGCATTAATACTGTGAGCTTCTGATTTTTGTCCATCAACTACTACTCTTATGAATGTATCAGAAAGAAATGATTTAATAATTGAGAAGACATTTCCAGCTATACCATAGCTAGAGATCTTAGAGACCTTGTGTCACGTTTTGTTTTTGTAGAAATGCAAATAAATATTAATAGAAAAAAAGTTTTATATTTTTTGGATACTTTTACAGTGCCCCCTTTTGCGGAGCTGGTTTTTCATTCAACAGTAAAAATGACCTTGTGTCACTCCTTATTTATGCGGAAAAGCAAATACATATTAATAAATAAAAAAAAGGTCTTATTATTTCTTGAAACTGCCAGAATGCCCCTTTTTAAGCTTCCTTTTAGCGAGCTGGTTAACCCACTCCCACATATGCACCCATTAAAAATGACCTTGCCAATACATACCAATACAAAAAAAAAGGTTTTTACTACGAATATTAACACACAGACAAAAAGAAACAAAATAAATTCTAGGACCATAGGACAATTGCTAACATCTGGTCGTAATATCACGTCGATAAAGTTTAGCAGATTAAATATGGCGACAAACGAATTATATCAAGGCTTGAATCATCCTTCACCCCCTTCCCTGTCATAGAAATTACTTTTAAAGCCGATTCAGCAAAACTCCTTAATAAAAAAGAAAAACACCAAACTTGATGAATCAGAAAGAAATGATTTATTTTTGCTTTTATATATAGAGATAGATAGTGTCTCGTTAAACCTTTCAACTAACACAACTTCCCTTTTCTTCCATCATTATCCTGTTAGATTCAACAACGCAAAATCTCATTAATTCATGTTTAAAGGACCACCCAGAAGACCGGCTGCCTCTCAATCCCCCAGCAAAGTCCCCATTTGGTCACATCTAAAAAAAATTATTTTTCACCCATTTTCCTTTTAACAAAACTGCATAAATATATTTGTTTTGGAACACTCTTTCAATTTGTTGTCTGTTGTAAACAAAATAGATTGGATATTCAATTTGTAAATCACTAATTTTTATCTTTTTATCAGGATATTTTCAAGGAAAGTCTCCAGGCCCAAAAGTCAGCAGTCGAACCTACAGGTTAGTCATTTTGTATTTATTGGTCCCCATGTCTTAAAATTAAATGCCCGGCATATAAAATCCAGAGTACAGGTTGGAACGCTAAACTTTTCACCATAGAAAAAACAACAAGATTCCATTTCCAAGCATAAAAAAAATTACAATTATTCATGTATATTTTATAAAATTACAATTATTCATGTATATTTTTAAAAAAATTACAATTATTCATGTATATTTAAAAAAAATTACAATTATTCATGTATATTTAAAAAAATTACAATTCATGTATATTTAAAAAAATTACAATTATTCATGTATATTTAAAAAAAATTACAATTATTAATGTATATTTAAAAAAATTACAATTATTCATGTATATTTTAAAAAATTACAATTATTCATGTATATTTTAAAAAAATTACAATTATTCATGTATATTTAAAAAAATTAAAATTATTAATGTATATTTAAAAAAATTACAATTATTCATGTATATTTAAAAAAATTACTATTATTCATGTATATTTAAAAAAATTACAATTATTCATGTATATTTAAAAAAATTACAATTATTCATGTATTTTTAAAAAAAATTACAATTATTCATGTATATTTAAAAAAATTACAATTATTAATGTATATTTAAAAAAAATTACAATTATTAATGTATATTTTAAAAAATTACAATTATTAATGAATATTTAAAAAAATTACAATTATTCATGTATATTTAAAAAAAATTACAATTATTCATGTATATTTAAAAAAATTACAATTATTCATGTATATTAAAAAAAATTACAATTATTCATGTATATTTAAAAAAAAATTACAATTATTCATGTATATTTAAAAAAAATTACAATTATTCATGTATATTTAAAAAAATTACAATTATTCATGTATATTTAAAAAAATTACAATTATTAATGTATATTTAAAAAAATTACAATTATTCATGTATATTTAAAAAAATTTACAATTATTCATGTATATTTAAAAAAAAATTACAATTATTCATGTATATTTAAAAAAATTAAAATTATTAATGTATATTTAAAAAAATTACAATTATTCATGTATATTTAAAAAAATTACTATTATTCATGTATATTTAAAAAAATTACAATTATTCATGTATATTTAAAAAATTACAATTTTTCATGTATATTTAAAAAAATTACAATTATTCATGTATATTTAAAAAAATGACAATTATTCATGTATATTTTAAAAAAATTACAATTATTCATGTATATTTAAAAAAATTACAATTATTCATTTATATTTAAAAAAATTACAATTATTCATGTATATTTAAAAAAAGATTACAATTATTCATGTATATTTAAAAAGATTACAATTATTCATGTATATTTAAAAAAATTACAATTATTCATGTATATTTAAAAAAATTACAATTATTCATGTATATTTAAAAAAATTACAATTATTCATGTATATTTTAAAAAAGATTACAATTATTCATGTATATTTAAAAAGATTACAATTATTCATGTATATTTAAAAAAATTACAATTATTCATGTATATTTAAAAAAAATTACAATTATTCATGTATATTTTAAAAAAGATTACAATTATTCATGTATATTTTAAAAAGATTACAATTATTCATGTATATTTAAAAAAATTACAATTATTAATGTATATTTTAAAAAAGATTACAATTATTCATGTATATTTTAAAAAATTACAATTATTCATGTATATTTAAAAAAATTACAATTATTCATGTATATTTAAAAAATTACAATTTTTCATGTATATTTAAAAAAATTACAATTATTCATGTATATTTAAAAAAATTACAATTATTCATGTATATTTAAAAAAATTACAATTATTCATGTATATTTAAAAAAATTACAATTATTCATTTATATTTTAAAAAATTACAATTATTCATTTATATTTAAAAAAATTACAATTATTCATTTATATTTTAAAAAAATGACAATTATTAATGTATATTTAAAAAAATTACAATTATTCATGTATATTTAAAAAAATTACAATTATTCATGTATATTAAAAAAAATAACAATTATTCATGTATATTTTAAAAAGATTACAATTATTCATGTATATTTAAAAAAATTACAATTATTAATGTATATTTTAAAAAAGATTACAATTATTCATGTATATTTTAAAAAATTACAATTATTCATGTATATTTAAAAAAATTACAATTATTCATGTATATTTAAAAAAATTACAATTATTCATGTATATTTAAAAAAATTACAATTATTCATGTATATTTAAAAAAATTACAATTATTCATTTATATTTTAAAAAATTACAATTATTCATTTATATTTAAAAAAATTACAATTATTCATTTATATTTTAAAAAAATTACAATTATTCATGTATATTTAAAAAAATTACAATTATTCATGTATATTTAAAAAAATTACAATTATTCATGTATATTTAAAAAATTACAATTATTCATGTATATTTAAAAAAATTACAATTATTCATGTATATTTTAAAAAAATTACAATTATTCATGTATATTTAAAAAAATTACAATTATTCATGTATTTTTAAAAAAAATTACAATTATTCATGTATATTTAAAATAATTACAATTATTAATGTATATTTAAAAAAAATTACAATTATCCATGTATATTTAAAAAAATTACAATTATTCATGTATTTTTAAAAAAAATTACAATTATTCATGTATATTTAAAAAAATTACAATTATTCATGTATATTTAAAAAAATTACAATTATTCATGTATATTTAAAAAAATTACAATTATTCATTTATATTTAAAAAAATTACAATTATTCATGTATATTTAAAAAAATTACAATTATTCATGTATATTTTAAAAAAATTACAATTATTCATGTATATTTAAAAAAATTACAATTATTCATGTATATTTTAAAAAAATTACAATTATTCATGTATATTTAAAAAATTACAATTATTCATGTATATTTAAAAAAAATGACAATTATTAATGTATATTTAAAAAAATTACAATTATGTATATTTAAAAAAATTACAATTATTCATGTATATTTAAAAAAATTACAATTATTCATGTATATTTTTAAAAAATTACAATTATTCATGTATATTTTAAAAAAATTACAATTATTCATGTATATTTAAAAAAATTACAATTATTCATGTATATTTAAAAAAAATTACAATTATTCATGTATATTTTAAAAAATTACAATTATTCATGTATATTTAAAAAAATTACAATTATTCATGTATATTTAAAAAATTACAATTATTCATGTATATTTAAAAAAATTACAATTATTCTTGTATATTTAAAAAAATTACAATTCATGTATATTTAAAAAAATTACAATTATTTATGTATATTTAAAGAAATTACAATTATTCATGTATATTTAAAAAAATTACAATTATTCATGTATATTAAAAAAAATTACAATTATTCATGTATGTTTTTAAAAAAATTACAATTATTCATGTATATTTAAAAAAAATTACAATTATTCATGTATATTTTAAAAAAAATTACAATTATGTATATTTAAAAAAATTACAATTATTCATGTATATTTTAAAAAATTACAATTATTCATGTATATTTAAAAAAATTACAATTATTCATATATATTAAAAAAAATTACAATTATTCATGTATATATAAAAGAATTACAATTATTCATGTATATTTAAAAAAATTACAATTATTCATATATATTTTAAAAAATTACAATTATTCATGTATATTTAAAAAAATTACAATTATTCATGTATATTTAAAAAAATTACAATTATTCATGTATATTTAAAAAAATTACAATTATTCATGTATATTTAAAAAAATTACAATTATTCATGTATATTTAAAAAAATTACAATTGTTCATGTATATTTAAAAAAATTACAATTATTCATGTATATTAAAAAAAATAACAATTATTCATGTATATTTAAAAAAATTACAATTATTCATGTATATTTAAAAAAATTACAATTATTCATGTATATTTAAAAAAATTACAATTATTCATTTATATTTAAAAAAATTACAATTATTCATGTATATTTAAAAAAATTACAATTATTCATGTATATTTAAAAAAAAATTACAATTATTCATGTATATTTAAAAAAATTACAATTTTTCATGTATATTTAAAAAAATTGCAATTATTAATGTATATTTAAAAAAATTACAATTATTAATGTATATTTAAAATAATTAAAGTTATTCATGTATATTTAAAAAAAATTACAATTATTCATGTATATTTAAAAAAATTACAATTATTCATGTATATTTAAAAAAAATTACAATTATTCATGTATATTTAAAAAAATTACAATTATTCATGTATATTATAAAAAAATTACAATTATTCATGTATATTTAAAAAAATTACAATTATTCATGTATATTTTAAAAAAATTACAATTATTCATGTATATTTTTTAAAAAATTACAATTATTCATGTATATTTAAAAAAATTACAATTATTCATGTATATTTAAAAAATTACAATTATTCATGTATATTTAAAAAAATTACAATTCATGTATATTTAAAAAATTACAATTATTCATGTATATTTTAAAAAATTACAATTTTTTATGTATATTTAAAAAAATTACAATTATTCATGTATATTTAAAAAAATTACAATTATTCATGTATATTTAAAAAAATTACAATTATTCATGTATATTTAAAAAAAATACAATTATTCATGTATATTTAAAAAAATTACAATTCATGTATATTTAAAAAAATTACAATTATGTACATTTAAAAAAATTACAATTCATGTATATTTAAAAAAATTACAATTATGTATATTTAAAAAAATTACAATTATGTATATTTAAAAAAATTACAATTATTCATGTATCTTTAAAAAAATTACAATTATTCATGTATATTTAAAAAAATTACAATTTTTCATGTATATTTAAAAAAATTACAATTATTCATTTATATTTAAAAAAATTACAATTATTCATTTATATTTTAAAAAAATTACAATTATTCATGTATATTTAAAAAAATTACAATTATTCATGTATATTTAAAAAAAATTACAATTATTCATGTATATTTAAAAAAATTACAATTATTCATGTATATTTAAAAAAATTACAATTATTCATGTATATTTAAAAAAATTACAATTATTCATGTATTTTAAAAAAAAATTACAATTATTCATGTATATTTAAAAAAATTACAATTATTCATGTATATTTAAAAAAAATTACAATTATTCATGTATATTTAAAAAAATTACAATTATTCATGTATATTTAAAAAAAATTACAATTATTCATGTATATTTAAAAAAAATTACAATTATTCATGTATATTTAAAAAAAATTACAATTATTCATGTATATTTAAAAAAATTACAATTATTCATGTATATTTAAAAAAATTACAATTATTCATGTATATTTTTAAAAAATTACAATTATTCATGTATATTTAAAAAAATTACAATTATTCATGTATATTTAAAAAATTACAATTATTCATGTATATTTAAAAAAATTACAATTATTCATGTATATTTAAAAAAATTACAATTATTCATGTATATTTAAAAAAATTACAATTATTCATGTATATTTAAAAAAATTACAATTATTCATGTATATTTAAAAAGATTACAATTATTCATTTATATTTTAAAAAAATTACAATTATTCATGTATATTTAAAAAAATTACAATTATTCATGTATATTTAACAAAATTACAATTATTCATGTATATTTAAAAAAATTACAATTATTCATGTATATTTTAAAAAATTACAATTATTCATGTATATTTAAAAAAATTACAATTATTCATGTATATTTAAAAAAATTACAATTATTCATGTATATTTAAAAAAATTACAATTATTCATGTATATTTTAAAAAATTACAATTATTCATGTATATTTAAAAAAAATTACAATTATTCATGTATATTTAAAAAAATTACAATTATTCATGTATATTTAAAAAAATTACAATTATTCATGTATATTTAAAAAAATTACACTTATTCATGTATATTTAAAAAAATTACAATTATTCATGTATATTTAAAAAAATTACAATTATTCATGTATATTTAAAAAAATTACAATTATTCATGTATATTTAAAAAAATTACAATTATTCATGTATATTTTAAAAAAATTACAATTATTCATGTATATTTAAAAAAAAATACACTTATTCATGTATATTTTAAAAAATTACACTTATTCATGTATATTTAAAAAAATTACAATTATTCATGTATATTTAAAAAAATTACAATTATTCATGTATATTTAAAAAAATTACAATTATTCATGTATATTTTAAAAAAATTACAATTATTCATGTATATTTAAAAAAAAATACACTTATTCATGTATATTTTAAAAAATTACACTTATTCATGTATATTTAAAAAAATTACAATTATTCATGTATATTTAAAAAAATTACAATTCATGTATATTTAAAAAAAATTACAATTATTCATGTATATTTTTAAAAAAATTACAATTATTCATGTATATTTAAAAAAATTACAATTTTTGATGTATATTTAAAAAAATTACAATTATTCATGTATATTTAAAAAAATTACAATTATTCATGTATATTTAAAAAAATTACAATTGTACATGTATATTTTTAAAAAATTACAATTATTCATGTATATTTAAAAAAATTACAATTATTCATGTATATTTAAAAAAATTACAATTATGTATATTTAAAAAAATTACAATTATTCATGTATATTTAAAAAATTACAATTATTCATGTATATTTAAAAAAATTACAATTATTCATGTATATTTAAAAAAATTACAATTCATGTATATTTAAAAAAAATTACAATTATTCATGTATATTTTTAAAAAAATTACAATTATTCATGTATATTTAAAAAAATTACAATTTTTGATGTATATTTAAAAAAATTACAATTATTCATGTATATTTAAAAAAATTACAATTATTCATGTATATTTAAAAAAATTACAATTGTACATGTATATTTTTAAAAAATTACAATTATTCATGTATATTTAAAAAAATTACAATTATTCATGTATATTTAAAAAAATTACAATTATGTATATTTAAAAAAATTACAATTATTCATGTATATTTAAAAAATTACAATTATTCATGTATATTTAAAAAAATTACAATTATTCTTGTATGTTTAAAAAAATTACAATTCATGTATATTTAAAAAAATTACAATTATTCATGTATATTTTAAAAAAATTACAATTATTCATGTATATTTAAAAAAATTAGTGCATGGATTTTTCTGAAATACTTAGAATAAACAAATAGAACCAATGTGTATAAAGTAGTACCAAAAAAAAAAAAAAAATTACGATTCAATATTGAGAAATATTTTAGTTTAAAATTATATCTGTTGATTTATCCTGGCCAAAAGTCAAGGAACGAAATAGAATATTTATTTTTAAGAGACTAAACTTTACATAAAAATAGCTAGTTTTTAATATTGGAACTGCTGATAAGCACAACAAAGAAAAATGGCGTCACCGACTCGCAAAACTTTGTCTCTCCAAGAAAAAAAAATAATTTTAGACAATTACAAAGAAAAGAAATCAATTTCAACAATTTCTAATATCCTTCGAAGATCAAAAAGTGTTGTTCATCGTGTGATAGCTCGATATAAGAATAAAAATACATTAGAAGCATCCCCTAAAACCGGCAGACCCCCTAAACCGTCTCAAAGAGAAGATAGGATTATGGTAAGGCAGGCTCTTAGTGACCGATTCAAATCCGCAACATCAATTTCTCGTGATTTTAATGAACAGACTGGGAAAAATATATCTAGAAAAACTGTTTCTCAACGGTTAGCAGCTGTTGGATTGCATGCCAGGGTTCCAGTATCTAAACCCTAGATCTACGAGTAGAAGAAAAATAGCCGTTTGAAGTTTGCCCATGAGCATGTCGTCTGGACTGATGAACAATGGGCTAAAGTTCACGTCAGCGATGAATCCAAGTTCAATTTGTTTGGATCTGATGGAAAGAAGCATGTACGGCGTAAAGCAGGTGAACGATTATCCTCCAAATGTGTTAAAAAAACACTTAAATTCGGAGGCGAAGTGTAATGGTGTGATGTACGATATCCTCGAAAGGAGTTGGCCCTCTAGTTCGAATCTATGGTATGGTTAATGCGGAGACCTATAAACAGCTCCTTCAACAACATGTCACTCCTGATCTGAAATGGAACACGTACATCAAGTCTGTTGCCAATGTCGCTGGAAAGATGGTGGGATCCTTCTACCGCTCCAGAAGATATCTCACTACTGATGCAATTCTCTATCTATATAAAAGCCAAGTACGGCCAAGGATGGAATACTGTTGCCATATCTGGGCAGGAGCTGCCAAAAACAGCCTATCCTGCCTTGACAGAGTACAAAATAGACTTCGTGGCTTAGTGGGGGATGCCCTTTTCTCTACCCTGCAACCCCTCTCCCACAGAAGAGACGTTGTGAGTCTATCCTTGTTTTATCGTTATTTCCATGGCAGGTGCTCGTCTGAACTCCAATCTCTAGTCCCCCCTCGCCAATCTTTCACGAAAAACACCCGTCTAGCTGAAACCACTGTCAAAAGTTTTCCCCACTCTATATCTGTGCCTAAATCAAAACGCGGATTTCATGAACAAAGCTTCTTTCTTAGAACTGCACGCCTGTGGAACTCTGTTCCGTCTGCCTGCTTCCCTCCCGACTACAACTTGGATGTCTTCAAGTCCAACGTTAACAAATTCCTAATGAACCGCCCCCTTAAGTAAACACTTCATCAAATCTCCTCACTAACGTAATGTACTTGCAATAACCCTTAGCCCTGAGTGGCTTCCGGGCCTTGATAAGTGGTGATCACTGTGTAAAAAAAAAAAAAAAAAGCTTACACCTTTCACCCACCTAATCAGCCAAGCATTCTTATGGCAAGATAACGCCCGGGCGTTATCTTGCCATATAGCTAAAAAAGTGATAAGTTACGTCGAGGAAGCTTCTTTCTTAGAACTGCTCGCCTGTGAAATTGTCTTCCGTTTTCCTGCTTTCCGGCTGACTACAATATGGTTGTCTTCAAGTCCAACGTAAACAAGTTCTTGATGAGGCGTTCCATATAAGTTAACAAATTTACCGAATTTACATTACTAACGATTACTTTATTGTCCAACTGACTACTGTACACTCTTGACCCTTATCCTCGACTGGTTTATGGGCCTTGATAAGTGGTTATGCTTATGTAAAAAAATTTTGCCTTTTATATCTTCTATATAAATAAAATGAACTCATTTTTTACCGTCAGATTTTGACATTAATAGGATTAAAAATCAAGATATTTCATGCAAATATAATATGCACAAACGGCAGAACAATATCTGAGATGTGTTATAGGCTTATTATTTCTCAAATTCCTCGGTAATCTTAGATTTCTATACTTTTTCTGCTGAGAAGTCACGGCCAAAATCGGTTAAGATCAATGGAAGTGGTAAAATATTTTCTCTCTAATAAATTCCTCCTCCCCCTGCCACCACTTAACACCGTTTGGGGATCGTTCACAAGGAACAGTTGAGAAGAGAACACCGGTTTGGCTTCGTAGTTCTTTCATGTGAAGTTATTTAAAATCACTAAACTAAGCTGCAGTGCTCTGTGGCGTAGTGGTTAGCGTGCTGGACAATTCACATTATATTTTCACGTTCGCGCCGACCTACCGTAGTCATCTTTTTTTTTTTTTTTTTTTCCTAAACAACTGGAATGGACTTTTCTTGGTGGCCGAACTGTTAACGTTGCAGATGTTTGTTTTTTTTTTCACACTTTATTTTCCTACTTTTACTCATGACTCCGGGTTTGATCCTTCCTACTTACCTACCATAACATTTTTTAAAACTCCTCCCCCCCCCGTCCCGGAAACAAACACTCGGGCAACGCCGGGTACCCCCGCTAGTATATAGATATAGATAGATTACTATGTATTTGATGATATCCTGTTTCTCTAACCCTATTCTCTAAAAATTTTTATCTGTTCTTCTTTTGTTTTTTATTTCACATTTCTTTAGATGCAAGCGTGGACTTTGAAGCGGTCGCCAAAACTGAAGCCCTCAATACGGATGCTGCAAAGTTCAAAATCTCCGTTCGACCGAAGGGGAGAAAAGGAAGTCGACAAAATCGCCACCATCGGCAGGTAAGAAACATTGTCTCCGAAAAGGTTTTTTTTTTTGTTTTTTTTTTTTTACACAGTGATCACCACTTATCAAGGCCCGGAAGCCACTCAGGGCTAAGGGTTATTGCAAGTACATTACGCTAGTGTGGAGATTTGCTTAAGTGTTTACTTAAGGGGGCGGTTCATAAGGAATTTGTTAACATTGGACTTGAAGACATCCAAGTTGTAGTCCAGAGGGAAGCAGGCAGACGGAACAGAGTTCCACAGGCGTGCAGTTCTAAGAAAGAAGCTTTGTTCATGGAATCCGCGTTTTGATTTAGGCACAGATATAGAGTGGGGGAAATTTTTCACAGTGGATTCAGCTAGACGGGTGTTTTTCGCGAAAGATTGGCGAGGGGGGACCAGAGATTGGAGTTCATACGAGCACCTGCCATGGAAATAACGATAAAACAAGGACAGGCTCGCAACGTCTTTTCTGTGGGAGAGAGGTTGCAGGGTAGAGAAAAGGGCATCCCCCACTAAGCCACGAAGTCTATTTTGTACTCTGTCAAGGCAGGATAGGCTGTTTTTAGCAGCTCCTGCCCAGATATGGCAGCAGTATTCCATCCTTGGACGTACTTGGCTTTTATATAGATAGAGAATTGCATCAGTAGTGAGATATCTTCTGGAGCGGTAGAAGGATCCCACCATCTTTCTAGCAACCTTGGCAACAGACTTGATGTACGTGTTCCATTTCAGATCAGGAGTAAAGGTCAAACCCAGAAGCTTGTCAAAACACGGGGCCTCACCCAGACGAGAGCCATCCATCACAATTGATGCCGGCTGGGGATCAGAGCGTTGATGATGTAAGGATAGGAGTTTGGTTTTGGATGCGTTAAAAAATGTATACTCTCTTTAAATTATCTCAACTTGCTACATAAATATGTCACCCAACGTTTCCAAGAGATGTTTAGGAATAAAGAAGGGTAGGTGCTTGTACACTTTATCGCCAAAATCGGAGATGCCATTTTATTTCGCGCACATGCTGTCCAAATCCAAGGGAGAAATCATTATTTTAAACTATGACCGAGGTTAGAACTAAATAACAAAAAAAATTAAACTTCCGGAAAGAACTATCAAAAAAAGTAAATAAAATAAATTGGAAGAGAACATATATCCGTAATTGTTGAATTGGAAATGTTTCGATTCAATTAATGAAAACGGGAAAGTTTTTCATGAAACCTATTTTTTTTATTAACAAGTCCGATAGCCATTAGTCGCGTGCTCTCGTGTAATGAATGAATGCGTGAATGTAGGGTTATTATATTGTCCAATTTCTACTGTACACTCTTTAACCCTTATCCTTGAGTGGCCTCTTGGCCTTGATAATGAGTTGATACCTATGAAAAAAAAAAAAAAAAAAAGAAAAAGTCCGATGTGAACAAGTTCTAATTGAATCGTCCCCCTAAGTAATCCAAGTTTCAATATTCCCACTGTTTACTATGCTAAAATCACAATGACTAATGTATACCTATTAACCCTTATCCTCGAGTGGCCTCTGGGCCTTGATAAGTGGTGACACCCTTGTAAAAAAAAAAAAAAAAAAAAAAAAAAAAATTGCCATGAAATTCTTAAAGATAAACTAAAATGACCGAAAAATGGGCTGAAATGACTTAAATAAATAAAAAAGTAAATTTTTTTTTTTTTTTTTTTTTTTTTTACATAGGCATCACCACATTATCAAGGCCAAGAGGCCACTCAAGGATAAGGGTCAAAGAGTGTACAGTAGAAATTGGACATTATAGTAATCATTAGTAATGAAAATTTGGTAAAGTTGATAACTTATATGGAACGGCTCATCAAGAACTTATTTACGTCAGACTTGAAGACAACCATATTGTAGTCAGCCGGAAAGCAGGAAAACGGAAGACAATTCCACAGGCGTGCAGTTCTAAGAAAGAAGCTTTGTTCATGGAATCTACGTTTAGGTTTAGGCACAGATAAAGAGTGGGGGGAATTATTGATAGTGTTTACAGCTAGACGAGTGTTTCTTGTGAAAGTTTGGCGAGGGGGGGACCATAGATTGAAGCTCAGTTGAACACTTTCCATGAAAATAACGATACATCAGAGACAAACTCGCAACATCTCTTCTGTGAGATAGAGGTTGCAAGGAGGAGAAAAGGACATCTCCTACGAGGCTACGAAGTCTATTTTGAACTCTATCAAGGCAGGACAAGTCCTTTCTAGCAGCTCCTGCCCAGATGTGGCAACAGTATTCCATCCTTGGACGTACCTGGCTCTTATATAGATAGAGAATAGCATCAGCAGTGAGATATCTACCGGATCGATAGAAAGATCCCACCATTTTTCCAGTGGCCTTGGCAACATATTTGATATACGTGTTCCATTTAAGTAATGGTCAAGCCCAGAAGCTTGTCAAAACTTGAGGCCTCCTGAAGACGAGAGCCATTCATTTCAATTGATGACAAATGTGGATTAGAATGTTGATGATGTAAAGAGAGAAGCTTGGTTTTAGATGCATTAAAAGTAACCAGCCACTCCTTTCCCCATTGTATTACGTGCTCAAGATCAGAGGAGAGAGAATTGGAGAGAACTTGGTCGTTTACTGTCTTAGATGTGGTACCATAAATGGTAGTGTCGTCAGCATAAATGTCTACAAATGATGTAAGGATATGATTTGGAAGATCATTAATGTAGATCAGGAAAAGAGTTGGGCCCAGGATGGATTTTGGAGACATACACGAAATGGTCACACACATTTTGCCTTTTATATATATAGATATATTTCGTTTAAAGGAAAAATTACAATTAAAAAGATTCCAATATAAAATCAAAAAATTTTAAAAAGTAAAATCTCCAAAAGACAAAAGAAATTTAGGCACAAGGCCCTATAAGATCTGGGGAGGGGGAGTGTTGCAGGGTCTTCTATATATATAAAAGCCAAACGTCTGTGTGTATGTATGTATGTTTGTTTGTAACGCTAAAACTTTTGAAAGACGGAACCAAACTTGACAAATTTGGTATCATATCGAAGCCCCATCACCCGGATGACAAATATCGAAATTTCACGTCAAACGGACCACTAGAAGTTGGTCAACTGATCATTTATCTTCGAGGGGGGGCCCCAAAAAACCTGTCATTATCTATATATATAAAAGACAAATGTTTGTTTGTAACGCTAAAACTTGAGATGAAAGATTCCTCTCCACTAAGAATAAAACATATGTTCAATATCTGCTTTTGTTTTTTCATTGTTTATACGGTCCCGAGCAACGCCGGGTAGCCCTGCTAGTTGTAACTAAAGTAAAAATGGAGTCTTCGGCGACTTTACTCTTGACTCGCAACATTTACCACAATACCTCATTCACTCTGTGGACTCTAAACTAACTAATGAAAACCCCCAGCGTTTTTGCAAAAAAGAATATATTTACAATTACTGTGTGTGTGTACGAGCCTTTTTCAAGTCTCACACAAAACACACATTCATATTTCAAGCTGTCATATACATACGCGCACACAAACATACGCGCCCACGTCCACACATGTACACTTATTCACGTTCGCGTACATACACTCAAATTCACGTATATATACACACACACACTTACGTACACACATGTACTCACACACGCGAACACGATCACGCACATGGACGACGTCACTTCCGCTTTCTAAGGAAATACACATGCGCAAAATACACTCTGGAAACGAGTATAAAAACAAGGTGATAAGCTGTTTCTTTCTCTTTGGAACCAACTCTCAACTAGAGAGGTTGGGCGAACAAGCCGCGCGCCGTCTCGGCGCGCGCGCACGCGCACCTCATGCCCACTTCCTACTATGTATGGGGCACGAGCTAAAGACTGTATGTATACATTCTCACTCTTTCTCTCTCTATCTACTACTGGCCACTAAGAACACCTTCGCGTAGCTGCCTACTAACTGATGACAACTCTAATATTCTCTTCCTTGCCTACACGCTGGATTCTCATTTCCACTACCACACTCACTTCAATTCCCACGCGCGAACAAACAATAATGATCCGGACTTGAGATGAAAACACATTTCCTATTCTTGCTACAACACTAGTCCTGCAACGGACATTGGTTACATACGCGCGGACATGTTATAACTAAAACATTCATTTCTTTCAACAGCAAATAAACGACATTTATCTTATCCATTAATTGTGTCTTTGTTTCCTTCAATTCCCATTCGTTTCATTATTATTTTGTAACGGGATTGGGGTATTTATATATCCTAGTCCCCTACATGTGTGTGTAAATTTTTTTTTTTTTTTTTCCCAAACTTAAAATGTGTGTGTGTGTGTGTGTGTGTGTGTGAAAAAAGTTCAATTCATCGGCAAATAAAAAGTTCTTGAATTTTGGAAGCAAAACAGTTCGTGTTGGAGAGTGGGTAATTTAGAAAAATACGCAAAAAAATAAAATTGCCTAGTGCATTGTTAGTGAGGTCCCGCCCTGAGCTAATCTAGAAAGTTAGATCACCTACTGTTTTCCGGGTCACCCGAAAACAAGCGGGAAGATCCCTAATGGGGATTGGGAAGGATTCTTATCGGGTGTAGGGAGGAAAAATAAATAATTGTCAAAAACAAAAAAAAAAGGGAAAGATGGGGGAGGTAGGCGGCGACCTTCGAGTAGGGGTTGACCAGGGGGAGATAAAACAAAGAGATAGGAGGGGGGTAGTGGTAGGGTAGCCTCGGAAGGTTCTCTAGTGCCAAAAAACAAAAACTGGGGGACAGGATCTCATTTGTACCACCAGTCAAGAGTCTCTTTACTTTTTATTTGTCTAACTTAGCGGGATGGGCTCCGTAGGACCCGGTACCGCGTGTGCCATGCTTATAGTGGTAACACGAATTCAAACTTGGCGCCTCGTCGGATGCACAAGCTAGCGTCATGCACCCACCTCTTGTCAAAGGCCACTCGAGGCAACCTCTTCCAATCGCATCTGATCTTTACTTTAAGCAGATGCTTAAAGTAGACAATCAGATCCCGATCCGGAATAAATATCCCTTCGCGGACTCGCTTGAGGCGTGTGATCCATATGACCGTTCTCGCTACTGCTAGTATCGCTAGAAAAACCATTCTTTTCTCCCTAGGCAGCGGCGGATCAATGTTCTCCACAAAATATGATTCGTCGAGTTCAAGCCTCGATGCGAGTCGTTACCTCGTTGACGTACCCTAGGAGGGTCTTGAGCCTGCTACAGCGGAAAAAGGCATGACCGGGCGTTTCTCTCATGTCTTCGTCGCAGCGCAGGCAGTAGACTCGGGTTTCTTCATTGTAAAGGTTGAGTTCCTCAAGGAGGGGCAGTGCATTCCGGACAAGTCGCCAGGTGAGGGAAAATTCCGAATTTGTAAGAAAGTCCCGTCCCGGCGCCCAACTCCACAACTTAATACATCTACTTACACACACGCGGCCGACCTCGCTACTGCTGATTTGACACCCGCTTCCGCTCAATATATATATATTTTTTTTGTGTGTGTGTGTGGGGGGGGGGTTCTTGATACATCACCTACACACACCCCGGCCAACCCCGCTACTGCTGTTTTGAGGCCTCCCTCCCCATCCCCAGTTGGTCCTTACTATAACCCTAACACCCTCTCTTGTCCGAGGGTCGGACCGCATCCGTCGCTATCCTGATTCACGGGAGCATACTTGTTTTTTTTTTTGTTTTTTTTTTTATTACATTTTCACCCCAAACAAGGCAAATTGCCACTTTGGTGTAGGGGGCTACTATCAGGGGCAACAACTACTGGGGTACTATGTAGGGATTTGGCCAGCAAGGTGTCGGTTCACGTTACACTTGAACTTCTGCACGTCAGTACTGTTGGGGAAGCAGGGACCTGGAATGGAATTCCAGAGTCTTGCGGTTCTGGGGAAGAAACTATTGGAGTAAAAAGATCTTTTACATCTAGGGATCTCTACAGTGTGGGGGTGGGATCTAGTAGCCTGTCAGGTTTGTTGAGGGTGCTCGCGTCGTGGGGGCACAAGTGCCTGCAGTTCGTCAGAGCATTCACCACTAAAATACTTGTAGAAAAGGCAGAGGGATGCAACATTTCGTCGATGGGACAGAGGCTGAAGCTTAGATGCCAGTTCAGGGCCTATCAGGTTTGCGACTCTCTTTTGAACCTTGTCAAGGAGCGAGAGACTAGTAGCAGATGCACCAGCCCAGATGTGGCAGCAATACTCCATACATGGGCGAATGGTGGCCTTATAGAGGTACAGGGTACTTTCGGGTGTTAGTAGTTTTCTAGCACAGTAGAGAGAGCCTACCTTTCTTGCAGCGGCCCTGGCAATGCCTTCAATGTAATTGTTCCAACTCATGTTTCCTGTGAACGTTAGGCCAAGGAGTTTGAAAGATGTGATGTACTTGTGATGTACTTCTGGCCGTGTTCGTCGCTCCCAGCTCACAGGACCATAGATGCAACCCAGCAGGGCTACAGTCTTACTTGTCTTGTGGTGGACCCCCTCAAGGGTGACCAGACTCTCACTGGTCACTGGAAAATATCTCTCTGCTGCTCAGGGCACGCAAAATGTGCATGACCCTAAGTCCGTGTGGCAACATTGTCGATTTCAGCTGTCACTCTGGCTTCGTGCTGGATCCAGTCTATTTCTTTCATCATCTGGCTTCAGGGCATACCTGAAATAAACTGCATCTTCATTCAGGCCGGCAATCGAGAAAGAAAGAAAAACTCTGGTTCATTTTCGTAAAAACCAAACAAAATAATTATTCATAAATCGTTCTACACTTGTTTTAAGTCGAGTTCTTTGATCCGAGCTTCATGATGTCAGGTTGTATAACTTAAGTTCCTCTAAGTAATTCCCCAGCTAAGAACAAGAGCCTTTCAACAGCTCTTGTGAGGGTTTCACCCGCCCCCCCTCCATCCCCAGCCGGGGTGAGAGCGATGTGGTAGCAGTGTCAGAATTTTGGCGGAATTTTTTACACCCCCGAACAAAAAACTGCGACTAAAATATAAAAAACTCGTAATTTCTGTTTTTAAAGTGGGTTGTTTTATTTTCTTTATGGATTATACTTCCAAAATAAACTATTAAAGTTATTTAAAACATAATAAAAATATTATTTTTTACTAGCGGGGGTACCCGGCGTTGCCCGAGTGTTTGTTTCCGGGACGGGGGGGAGTTTTAAAAAATGTTATGGTAGGTAAGTAGGAAGGATCAAACCCGGAGTCATGAGTAAAAGTAGGAAAATAAAGTGTGAAAAAAAAAAAACATCTGCAACGTTAACAGTTCGGCCACCAAGAAAAGTCCATTCCAGTTGTTTAGGAAAAAAAAAAAAAAAAAAAAAACGACTACGGTAGGTCGGCGCGAACGTGAAAATATAATGTGAATTGTCCAGCATGCTAACCACTACGCCACAGAGCACTGCAGCTTAGTTTAGTGATTTTAAATAACTTCACATGAAAGAACTACGAAGCCAAACCGGTGTTCTCTTCTCAACTGTTCCTTGTGAACGATCCCCAAACGGTGTTAAGTGGTGGCAGGGGGAGGAGGAATTTATTAGAGAGAAAATATTTTACCACTTCCATTGATCTTAACCGATTTTGGCCGTGACTTCTCAGCAGAAAAAGTATAGAAATCTAAGATTATCGAGGAATTTGAGAAATAATAAGCCTATAACACACCTCAGATATTATTCTGCCGTTTGTGCATATTATATTTGCATGAAATATCTTGATTTTTAATCCTATTAAGGTCAAAATCCGACGGGAAAAAATGAGTTCATTTTATTTATATAGAGATTTGTTAAAAGACCGTGTTGACAAAATGTCCGCGTATTCAATCACCCCGAGCGGATATTTTGTCAACACGGTTTTTTTAACAAATAAGAAATAATATTTTTATTATGTTTTAAAACTTTAATAGTTTATTTTGGAAGTATATTCCACAAAGAAAATAAACAGCCCACTTTAAAAACAGAAATTACGAGTTTTATTTATATTTTATTTGCAGTTTTGTCTTAGGGGTGTCAAATTTGCAATGGCGATTTTCCAAAAAATTCTGACACTGCTAGCGATGTGGACACCTCGATGCCAACTAGTAAAAAAGACCCTAACTCTAAAAAGCCAATCGTTTTTATCAAATCAGAAATTACCCTTCCACCTTTCTGGAGTTATTCTTTCTTTTCTCTTAGAGCTTATCTTTACCAGACCTCAACCCCCACCTGCACTGAAGTTTTTACTTATTACCAATTAGGCATGATTAGTCACTCCAGGTCGAACAATGCCTGGCGGTGACCCCGACTCTTGACCCCCATTCTTCATCTCGCTCAACAGAGATTTTAAAAACAACCTTTCCGTTGTTGATAGATGTCTAACAGCCTTGATCTAGGAACAATTCTCGTTTGTCTTTCTCTTAAAAACCCCACCCAGCACTGATGTGATAAGCGATAACTATTTATTTCCCATTGAAATATTTTATTTCTTCTGGATATTTTTGTCCCTTCCTATCGTTCCACAAGTACAAAATGGAAATTAAAACCGCTTAAGAACAACTATTATCTATTAAAAGGTTGGTCGCGTTCAATGCTGCCAACACTAAACTAGTTTCATTCAATAATTACAAGAAACCCTCTCTACCACCTATAGCAATGGCCAACGACTCTTTATCTGAGAGTACATCTTTCAAACTCCTTGGCCTAACGTTCACAGGAAACATAAGTTGGAACAATTACATTGAAGGCATTGCCAGGGCCGCTGTAAGAAAGGTGGGCTCTCTCTACCGTGCTAGAAAACTACTAACACCCGAAAGTATCCTGTACCTCTATAAGGCCACCATTCGCCCATGTATGGAGTATTGCTGCCACATCTGGGCTGGTGCATCTGCTACTAATCTCTCGCTCCTTGGCAAGGTTCAAAAGAGAGTCGCAAACCTGATAGGCCCTGAACTGGCATCTAAGCTTCAGCCTCTGTCCCATCGACAAAATGTTGCATCCCTCTGCCTTTTCTACAAGTATTTTAGTGGTGAATGCTCTGACAAACTGCAATCACTTGTTCCCCCACGACGTGAGCACCCTCGACAAACCCGACAGGCTGCTAAATCCTACCCCCACACTGTAGAGATCCCTAGATGTAAAAGATCTTTTTACTCCAATAGTTTCTTCCCCAGAACCGCAAGACTCTGGAATTCCATTCCAGGTCCCTGCTTCCCCAACAGTACTGACATGCAGAAGTTCAAGTGTAACGTGAACCGACATCTTGCTGCCCAAATCCCTACATAGTACCCCAGTAGTTGTTGCCCCTACACCAAAGTGGCAATTTGCCTTGTTTGGGGTGAAAATGTAATTAAAAAAAAAAAAAAAAATTATATTTATTTATATTTTTTTTTCCTCATTGAAATATTTACTATTAGAGGAATCTCATAAACATCTGTTTTTCCTTGACCAAGTGTCAGCATGCCCCCCCAACCAAACCATACCTCATCCTCTCCCATCTTCTCTTCCTCTATTTGAAAAGCAAGATCATCTGGTGTTGCCAGGGATCTCGTCATATTACAACACCACCAAAGCACGTAAGCAACATCGGGCACCCATTTTTTTTTTTTTTTTTTTTACACAGTGATCACCACTTATCAAGGCCCGGAAGCCACTCAGGGATAAGGGTTATTGCAAGTACATTACGTTAGTGAGGAGATTTGCTTAAGTGTTTACTTAAGGGGGCAGTTCATAAGGAATTTGTTAACATTGGACTTGAAGACATCCAAGTTGTAGTCCGGAGGGAAGCAGGCAGACGGAACAGAGTTCCACAGGCGTGCAGTTCTAAGAAAGAAGCTTTGTTCATGGAATCCGCGTTTTGATTTAGGCACAGATATAGAGTGGGGGAAATTTTTCACAGTGGATTCAGCTAGACGGGTGTTTTTCGTGAAAGATTGGCGAGGGGGGACCAGAGATTGGAGTTCAGACGAGCATCTGCCATGGAAATAACGATAAAACAAGGAGAGGCTCGCAACGTCTCTTCTGTGGGAGAGAGGTTGCAGGGTAGAGAAAAGGACATCCCCCACTAAGCCACGAAGTCTATTTTGTACTCTGTCAAGGCAGGATAGGCTGTTTTTAGCAGCTCCTGCCCAGATATGGCAACAGTATTCCATCCTTGGACGTACTTGGCTTTTATATAGATAGAGAATTGCATCAGTAGTGAGATATCTTCTGGAGCGGTAGAAGGATCCCAATATCTTTCCAGCGACCTTGGCAACAGACTTGATGTACATGTTCCATTTCAGATCAGGAGTAAAGGTCAAACCCAGAACCTGCTAGTTTTAAAGAAACTGTGTTCAGCCGCTTTCGGAGTCTATATTGAACAAACACACACACAAGTAGGGAGGGGAGGGTCCTAACTGCATCACCTACACATACCCAAGCCAATCCCGCTGCTGCTGTTTTGACACCCACTCCCGCCCAATATATATATATTTTTTGTGTGTGTGTGGGGGGGGGAACCTTTACACATCACTGACACACACCCCGGCCAACCCCGCTATTGCTGTTTTGAGGCCTCCCTCCCCATCCCCAGAGTTTGTCCTTACAACGCCACCAAAGCACGTGAGCAACGTCGGGCACCCCTGCTAGTTTTAAAGAAACTCTGTTCAGCCGCTTTCGGAGTCTATATGGAACGAACACACACACACACACACAAGTAGGGAGGGGAGGGTTCTAAATGCATCACCTACACACACCCTAGCCAACCCCGCTGCTGCTGTTTTTACACCTGCTTCCGCTCAATTTTTTTTTGTGTGTGTGTGTGTGGGGGGGGGTCCTTGATACATCACTGACACACACCCCGGCCAACCCCGCTATTGCTGTTTTGAGGCCTCCCTCCCCATCCCCAGAGTTCGTCCTTACAACGCCATCAAAGCACGTGAGCAACGTCGGGCACCACTGCTAGTTTTAAAGAAACTCTGTTCAGCCGCTTTCGGAGTCTATATGGAACGAACACACCCACACACACAAGTAGGGAGGGGAGGGTTCTAAATGCATCACCTACACACACTCTAGCCAACCCCGCTGCTGCTGTTTTTACACCCGCTCCAGCTCAATTTTTTTTTTTTTGTGTGTGGGGGGGGGGGCGTCCTTGATACATCACTGACACACACCCCGGCCAACCCCGCTATTGCTGTTTTGAGGACTCCCTCCCCATCCCCAGAGTTCGTCCTTACAACGCCACCAAAGCACGTGAGCAACGTCGGGCACCCCTGCTAGTTTGTAACGGACGCGTCACGCGCATCACGTTGTAACGGGAACGATGTCCCGGGCCTGCGTCGTCTAGTGGTGGACCCCTCCAGCGTGACCAGACTCGTACTGGTCCCTGGAAAACATACCCCCGCTGCTCCAGGCACGTTAAACGTGCATGACCCCAAGTCCGTGTGGCGACATTGTCCTCTTCGGCCGTCACTCTGGTTTCGTGTCTGTGTCTTCGTCGTCTGGCGTCAGGGCATACCTGAAAGAAACTGCATCTTCACTTATGCTGGCAATCGAAAAACAAAGAAAAAAACTCTGAGGTCATTTTCGTTTAAACCAAATAAAATAATTATTTGCAATCATTCTACATTTGTTTAAAGTCATGTTTTCGTTATCCGCGCTTCGTGATGCAGGTTGCATACTTGAGATATCAGGTTAATTCTCTAGCTAAGAACAAGATCTTTTCAAGTTAGTTCTTATTGAGATTTCTGCCCCTGTCACCCCCAGGCGGGGCGAGAGCCGATGTGTACGCTTCGCTCGCTGACCAAAGACTGCCAAAACTCTTCTAATTCTTTTTCGAGTAGGCGATCGTTGTTTATATCAAAAGCATCTTCCTTCCTTTTCTCCATTATCCTCTATTCCCGCCTCTTTCTTCTCTTGTTTTGTGAACATATCTGTCAAACTAGCTTGGTGGTCTCTGAGTTAAAGCACCACGGGTCCCCGACTCCGAGCAGACATTTTGGAACCCAATTCTCGAGACTGTCCGAACCAATTACGTTAGTTAAAACTCATTCTCACCAGATCCAACGAGAAAAATAATCTCCTTTTTTTTTTTATTCGCCATTAATACAGATATCCTGTCTCCCAAAGATCTCATAAACGCCTGTCTTAATCTTTGACACAGTATCAGCACGCGCCCCCCCCCCCCGGCCATAAGCATTCTTATCTTCACCTAGCTGAACGGGACACCTGGCATCGTCCGGTGTCCCGTCACAGTTTTAAAGAAACTCTGTTCAGCCGCTTTCGGAGTCTATAAGGAACGAAAACACACACACACACACACGCGAAATTGCATTTATATTATTGTAGAGACTCCCGCTAGGTATTAACCTCAATCCGATTTTATTTTGTTTTTACAGAAGGTTGCCTCGAACTTGCCGTGCTTAAGTGAAGAACTCCATACCATCACGAATCCGTCCTTGACCGAAGGTAAGTTATCCTATACAATAAACTGCAAGGTCCGCATCAATCCCGAGCAGCAGCCTCGCCTGCTGGACATGTCCTTTTTTTATTTTATGTTTTTTTTTCACTAAGAAGTCACCACTTATCAAGGCCCGGAAGCCACTCGAGGATAAGGGTCATTGCGTGTACAGTAATTGGTGGGATAGTACCGTAGCAATCGTTAGTATTGGAGATTCGATAAACTGTCTTACTTACGGGGGGGGGGGCGGTTCGTCAGGAATTTGTTTATGCTGGACTTGAAGACATCCAGGTTGTAGTCAGGGGGGAAGCAGGCAAACGGAAGAGAGTTCCACAGGCGCGCACTTCTGAGAAAGGAATGGGATCTACGTTTGGGTTTTTGCACGGATAAGAAGCGGGGAATATTTACGGCGGTTTCAGCCAGACGGGTGTTTCTCGTGAAAGATTGGCGAGAGGGGACCAGAGATTGGAGCTCAGACGAGCACTTGCAATGAAGTAACAATAAAACAAAGACAGGCTCGCAACGTCTCTTCTGTGGGAGAGAGGTTGCAGGGTAGAGAAAAGGGCATCACCCACTAAACCACGAAGCCTATTTTGTACTCTGTCAAGGCAGGATAGGCTGTTTTTAGCAGCTCCTGCCCAGATATGGCAACAGTATTCCATCCTTGGACGTACTTGGCTTTTATATAGATAGAGAATTGCATCAGTAGTGAGATATCTTCTGGAGCGGTAGAAGGATCCCACCATCTTTCCAGCGACCTTGGCAACAGATTTGATGTATGTGTTCCATTTCAGATCAGGAGTAAAGGTCAAACCCAGAAACTAATCAAAATATGGAGCCTCCCCAAGACGAGAGCCATTCATTTCAATTGATGGCAGATGGGGATCAGAGCGTTGATGATGTAAGGATAGGAGCTTGGGTTTTTTTTTTTTGTTTTTTTTTTTTACACAGTGATCACCACTTATCAAGGCCCGGAAGCCACTCAGGGATAAGGGTTATTGCAAGTACATTACGTCAGTGTGGAGATTTGATGAAGTGTTTACTTAAGGAGGCGGTTCATTAGGAATTTTTTAACATTGGACTTGAAGACATCCAAGTTGTAGTCCGGTGGGAAGCAGGCAGACGGAACAGAGTTCCACAGGCGTGCAGTTCTAAGAAAGAAGCTTTGTTCATGGAATCCGCGTTTTGATTTAAGCACAGATATAGAGTGGGGGAAATTTTTCACAGTGGATTCAGCTAGACGGGTGTTTTTCGTGAAAGATTGGCGAGGGGGGACCAGAGATTGGAGCTCAGACGAGCACCAGCCGTGGAAATAACGATAAAACAAGAATAGGCTCACAACGTCTCTTCTGTGGGAGAGAGGTTGCAGGGTAGAGAAAAGGGCATCCCTCACTAAGCCACGAAGTCTATTTTGTACTCTGTCAAGGCAGGATAGGCTGTTTTTAGCAGCTCTTGCCCAAATGTGGCAACAGTACTCCATCCTTGGACATACTTGGATTTTATCTAGAACGAGAATTGCATGAGAAGTGAGATATCTTCTGGAGCGGTAGAAGGATCCCATTATTTTTCCAGCGATATTGGCAACAGATTTGATGTACGTGTTCCATTTCAGGTTAGGATTAAAGGTCAAGCCCAGAAGCTTATCAAAACATGAAGCCTCCCCAAAACGAGAGCCATTCAGATGATGTGGAGATAGAAGTTTGGTTTTAGATGTATTAAAAATAACCAACTACCTCTTTCCCCATTGTTCCACTTACTCAATATCAGAGGGGAGAGAATCAGAGAGAACTTAACAGCTGAAAGTATCCTGTACCTCTATGAGGCCACCATTCGCCCATGTATGGAGTATTCTTGTCATATTCGGGCTGGTGCATCTGCTACTAGTCTCTCACTCCTTGGCAGGGTGGCCCTGTTGGTGGGGCATTAGAATACGCCGACTGTCCCCCCCCCCTGCAGAGGGTAAAAGCTCCTCAATGGGGGTCCTGGATATGACCTTAAACTATATCCAGTGGTGAGGCCCCAGCTTGTGGGCTTTGGGGAGTGTGGAGCCACCCTTTAATTACCATTGCTCCCAGGTCCACTTCCTGGCTTAGTGGGGGATGCCCTTTTCTCTACCCTGCAACCTCTCTCCCACAGAAGAGACGTTGCTAGCCTATCCTTGTTTTATCGTTATTTCCATATATAGAAATCAGGGCTTCAAAATCTTTGGATTCGGCATTAAATAACCCAAAAAGGGTTGATATGCCGTAAAGCAAAAACAACCAACCATTTACATCACCAATGCTCTGATCCCCATCTGGCATCAATTGAAATGAATGGCTCGTCTTGGGGAGGCCTCATGTTTTGACGAGCTTCTGGGCTAGACCTTTACTTCTCATCTTAAATGTAACATACATTAATTCTGTTGCTGGAAAAATGGTCGGATCCTTCTATCGATCCGGTAGATATCTCACTGCTGATGCTATTCTCTATCTATATAAGAGCCAGGTACGTCCAAGGATGGAATACTGTTGCCACATCTGGGCAGGAGCTGCTAGAAAGGACTTATCCTGCTTTGATAGGGTTCAAAATAGACTTCGTAGCCTCGTAGGAGATGTACTTTTCTCTTCCTTGCGACCTCTTTCTCACGGAAGATTTTTTTTTTTTTTTTTTACATGGGGGTCACCACTTATCAAGGCCCGGAGGCCACTCGGGGATAAGGGTTATTGCGTGTACAGTATTCAATGCGATAGTATCGTAGTAATCATTAGTATTGGAGATTTGATAAACTGTCTTACGTAAGGAGGCCGGTTCGTCAGGAATTTGTTTATGTTGGACTTGAAGACATCCAGGTTGTAGTCAGGTGGGAAGCAGGCAAACGGAAGTGAGTTCCACAGGCGTGCACTTTTGAGAAAGGAATGGGATCTATGTTTTAGTTTTTGCACAGATAAGAAACGGGGGAAATTTTTGACAGTGGTTTCAGCCAGACAGATTGGCGAGAGGGGACGAGAGATTGAAGCTCAGACGAGCACTTGCCATGGAAATAACGATAAAACAAAGACAGGCTCGCAACGTCTCTTCTGTGGGAGAGAGGCTGCAGGGAAGAGAAAAGGGCATCCCCCACTAAACTACGAAGTCTTTTTTGTACTCTGTCAAGGCAGGATAGGCTGTTTTTAGCAGCTCCTGCCCAGATATGGCAGCAGTACTCCATCCTTGAACGTACTTGGCTTTTATATAGATAGAGAATTGCATCAGTAGTGAAATATCTTCTGGAGCGGTAGAAGGATCCCACCATTTTCCCAGCGTCCCTGGCAACAGATTTGATGTACGTGTTCCATTTCAGATCAGGAGTAAAGGTCAAACCTAGAAGCTTGTTAAAACATGGGGCCTCCTCTAGACGAGAGCCATCCATTTCAATTGATGCCAGATGGGGATCACAGATAAAGAGTGGGGGGGAATTATTGATAGTGCTTTCAGCTAGACGAGTGTTTCTTGTGAAAGTTTGGTGAGGGGGGACCAGAGATTGAAGCTCAGTCGAACACTTTCCATGAAAATAACGA
>NC_136524.1:894215-909215 GCF_053919585.1 Euprymna scolopes
TCCGAGCAGAAGAACGAAACCAGCGTTCGGAGGCTACAAGACGGAGGAGTCTCGCAAAACGGTCCCAGCATCTTCGAAAGAAACTTTCACCTCAAAACCATTCTCTTCCAAGGTTACAGCAGAAACACCTAAAGCAGTTGACGGTTCTACCACCTTGTCTCAACGATCAGACGCCGGACCGAACCTTCCTTCGACAACGAGAAGCGTTGATGCACGTAAGCTATCTGACCCTCCGAAAGTGATTGTCACTTCCAAGAAACTTCCATCTTCTTCTTTGTCTTCTTCCAAGCATTCCGACGGAACTTCTAACGAGGCCAACAGCGTGGCTACCACGTCGAAAATCACACCCATGAATACCTCTACCAAAGAAGCTACTGACACTAAAAAACCATCAAAGTCTTTTGAAGTGACCTCCTCTGCCTCTACGGAGAACGTAGCTACTGGCATAGACGTATCAACGAATAATACGAATCGGCTTTCGGCTTTATTCGAGGCCAAACGTGTTACAGCTTCCAACGTCGAACCGTCAGGGACAACCGTTAAAATCGAAGTAGTTCCAAAAGATGATTACGAAGATCAGGTAAGATGAATTTTTTAATAAATTTTGAATATTTTTAAACAGTTATTATTATATAAATTATATAATTATATTATTTATATATATTATATAATTATATTTATTATTTATAAATTATATAATTATATTTTTGAATACGTTATTATTATATAAATTATATAATTTATTATTATATATATTATATAATTATATTTATTATTATATATATTATATAATTATGTTTATTATTTATAAGTTATATAATTATATTTTTGAAACAGTTTTTATTATATAAATTATATAAATTATATAATTATATTATTTATATATATTATATAATTATATTTTGAAACAGTTATTATTATATAAATTATATAAGTTATTATTATATAATTATATTTATTATTTATAAATTATATAATTATATTTTTGAAACAGTTATTATATAAATTATATAATTATATTTATTATTTATATATATTAAATATTTATATTTATTATTTATAAATTATATAATTATATTTTTGGAGCAGTTATTATTATATAAATTATATAATTATATCTATTATTTATATATATTATATAATTATATTTATTATTTATAAATTATATAATTATATTTTTGAAACTGTTATTATATAAATTATATAATTATATTATTTATATATATTATATAATTATATTTATTATTTATAAATTATATAATTATGTTTTTGAAACAGTTATTATTGTATAAATTATATAATTATATTATTTATATATATTATATAATTATATTTATTATTTATAAATTATATAATTATGTTTTTGAACCAGTTATTATTAAATAAATTATATTATTATATTTATTTATAAATTATATAATTATATTTTTGAAAAAGTTATTATATAAATTGTATAATTTTATTATTTATATTATATAATTATATTTATTATTTATAAATTATATAATTATATTTTTTATTTATATATATTATATAATTATATTTATTATTTATAAATTATATAATTATATTTTTGAAACAGTTATTATTATATAAATTATATAATTATATTTTTGAAACAGTTATTATATAAATTATATAATTATATTATTTAAATATATATTATATAATTATATTTATTATTTATAAATTATATAATTATATATTTGAAACAGTTGTTATATCAATTATATAATTATATTTATTATTTATATATATTATATAATTATATTTATTATTTATAAATTATATAATTATATTTTTGAAACAGTTATTATATAAATTATATAATTATATTTATTATTTATATATATTAAATAATTATATTTATTATTTATAAATAATATAATTATATTTTTAAAACATTTATTATTATATAAATTATGTAATTATATTTATTATTTGTATATATTATATAATTATATTTATTATTTATAAATTATATAATTATATTTTTGAAACAGTTATTATATAAATTATATAATTATATTATTTATATATATTATATAATTATATTTATTATTTATAAATAATATAATTATATTTTTTAAACAGTTATTATATAAATTATATAATTATATTATTTATATAAATTATATAATTATATTTATTATTTATAAATTATATAATTATATTTTTGAATCAGTTATTATTATATAAATTATATAATTTATTATTATATGTATTATATAATTATGTTTATTATTTATAAATTATATAATTATATTTTTGAAACAGTTATTATTATATAAATTATATAATTATATTATTTATTTATAAATTATATAATTATATTTTTGAAACAGTTATTATATAAATTATATAATTATATTATTTATATATATTATATAATTATATTTATTATTTATAAATTATATAATTATATTTTTAAAATATTTATTATTATATAAATTATATAATTATATTTATTATTTATAAATTATATAATTATATTTTTAAAATATTTATTATTATATAAATTATATAATTATATTTATTATTTATATATATTATATAATTATATTTATTATTTATAAATTATATAAATATATTTTTGAAACAGTTATTATATAAATTATATAATTATATTATTTATATATATTATATAATTATATTTTTGAAACAGTTATTATATGAATTATATAATTATATTATTTATATATATTATATAATTATATTTTTGAAACAGTTATTATTATATAAATTATATAATTATATTATTCATATATATTATATAATTTTATTTATTATTTATAAATTATATAATTATATTTTTGAAACAGTTATTATATAAATTATATAATTATATTATTTATATATATTATATAATTATATTTATTATTTATTAATTATATAATTATATTTTTAAAACGTTTATTTTTATATAAATTATATAATAATATTTATTATTTATACATATTATATAATTATATTTATTATTTATAAATTATATAATTATGTTTTTGAAACAGTTATTATTAAATAAATTATATAATTATATTTATTATTTATATAATATAATTATATTTATTATTTATAAATTATGTAATTATATTTTTATAAACAGTTATTGTTATATAAATTATATAATTATATTTTTTATTTATATATATTATATAATTATATTTATTATTTATAAATAATATAATTATATATTTGAAACAGTTGTGATATCAATTATATAATTATATTTATTATTTATAAATTATATAATTATATTTTTGAAACAGTTATTATATAAAATATATAAATAATTAATATAATTATATAATATATATAAATAATAAATATAATTATATAAATTATATAATTATATTTATAATTTATACAATAATTTTTTTGAAACAGTTATATAAATTATATAATTATACTTATTATTTATATATATTATATAATTATATTTATTATTTATAAATTATATTTTTGCAACAGTTATTATATAAATTATATAATTATATTATTTATATATATTATATCATTATATAATTATATTTTTGAAACAGTTATTATATAAATTATATAATTATATTATTTATATATATTATATAATTATATAATTATATTTTTGAAACAGTTATTATTTTATAAATTATATAATTATATTATTTATATATATTATATAATTATATTTATTATTTATAAATTATATAATTATATTTTTGAAACAGTTATTATTATATAAATTATATAAATTATCGATTGTTTTTATTTATTTACTAGCAGGGTGGGGTACCCGACATTGCCCGGTTGTTTTTGAGGTGTGTGTGGTTTTAGGTAAATCAAAACATCCCAAGTGTTTGTGTCGGGGAGGGGGGGGGGGCAAAAAAAAAAAATTCACTATGGAAACATGAAGGATTGAACCAAACCCCTGGAGTCGAAGTTGGAAATTAAAGTGTGAAAAAAAACATGCAACGTTAACCACTGGGCCACCATGAAATAGTAACGGAGACATGTTTGAATTTATTTTAGTAAAACTTGGCAGGTGCCCATACTTAATGAGGTCAACTTTGACTGCGGGGGCAGTATTTTATTTACTGCGGGGCAGGATTTTTTTTTTGTTTCTTTTTTTTAAACAGTGATCACCACTTATCAAGGCCCGGAAGTCACTCAGGGATAAGGGTTATTGAAAGTACATTACGTTAGTGTGGAGATTTGATGAAGTGTTTACTTAAGGGGGCGGTTCATTAGTGAGAAGCAGGCAGACGGAACAGAGTTCCACAGGTGTGCAGTTCTAAGAAAGAAACTTTATATTATATTTGCATGAAATATCTTGATTTTTAATCCTATTAAGGTCAAAATCCGACGGGGAAAAAATGAGTTCATTTTATTTATATAGAGATATTGCTCTTGTTTTTCTATTTCCAGCAACCGGTGACGCTGCGGGAAAAAGCGAAGAGCTCGGAAAAGATCTCGGAACTTTCATCACGGCAATCCAAAGTTTTGGATTTGGTTAAAAATTTCCAGAAGTTGCAAGCAACCTAAGCGGATTTATATACTCGTATACATACCTACATAGATTTACGCTTTTTTTCATATCTTTCTCTCTCTCCATATATATATATATATATATATATATATATGTTTTTATGTATGTATATATTTCGATATTTCTATATATTTATGTGTATATATATATATATATATATATGATAAAAATAATGGAAATAGTATTCCGACAAAATAGAGAAAACAAAAAGGAACAAACCGTATTATGTGTTCATCAACGTTTCGTCTTTATTTCAAGACTTCCTCTGGATGAATGAGATTAAGAAACGAAAAATACCAGTACAAAATATTTGAAAATGTTTCACGTGCACAGTTGTGACGCAGTTCTAATTCAGAGAAACGGAAAAGGACGTTGGAAATTCAAAAAGGAGGGAGAGGGCTGGCGCTGTTAAAGAGAAGGAAATTTTAGTGACGTCATAGTCGTTCATGTAATTTTAAAACTATGAACGCAAGTTAATATCCTTATTTCAACAGATATATCTTTTTCCCAATAAGAATATTAACTTGCGTTCATAGTTTTAAAATTACATTAACGACTATATGACGTCACTAAAATTTCTTCCCTTTAACAGCGCCAGCCCTCCCCCCTCCTTTTTGAATTTTCAACGTCTTTTTTCCGTTTCTCTGAAATAGAACTGCGTCACACTGTGCACGTGAAACATTTTCAAATATTTTGTACTGGTATTTTTCGTTTCTTAATCTCATTCATCCAGAGGAAGTCTTGAAATAAAGACGAAACGTTGATGAACACATAATACGGTTTGTTCTATTTTCTCTCTCTCTCTCTCTCTATATATATATATATATGCGTGTGTGTGTCTGTGTATATGTATATATAAATAAATATATGTGTGTGTGAGTGGTGTGCCTGTGTATATGTATATATACATATATATATATATATGCATGTGTTTTTATGTATGTATATATTTGGATATTTCTATATATTTATGTGTATATATATATGTGTGTGTGTCTATATGTATATATAAATGTATATATATGTGTGTGTATACATGTATATATACATATGTGTGTATATGCATGCATGTGTGTGTATATATATTCATATATATTTATGTATGTTTATATATAAGTGCATATATATGTATGTATACAATTGTGTATGTATATACGTATGTAGAGGTATATATGCATATATATACACACACGTGTGTATATATATATATATATATATATATATGCATATATAATATATATATACACACGTGTATACATATATATATATACATATATATACACACATATATATATATACGTACATATACATACATATATGCACACATACATACGTATATATATATATATATACATACACATACATACCTTTATATATATATACATATACGTGTATTATATACATATACACGTGTGTGTGTATATATATATATATATATATATATATATATGGTAAATATCCAACGCCGCTACTACGGAACACCGACCACTCTAATTTGTTTTTTTCATAGATAATTGAGGTCGCTGACAACGAATCTGATAGTCAAACTTGGTGCAAATTTACCGTTTGCATGGTATTAACCCCCGAACCCACAAATAACTTTCCACCATTTTTCAGCTTCCGTTTATGCTACGCGCGCTCTCGCTGCAGCATGAACGACGGCTTGCTTCACCTAGCAAACTGCCTTCTCACATGGTGTACCAATCAAAAAATTACGGACTGACATTTTTTTTAATGACTTACAGTTAAAGAAAAGTACAACAAATTGGGGGACTTTTTTTTTTTTTGTCTTGCGTAGTTTTTAATGTGGGTTACAAAAACATAAGCACCAAACATCTTTGTGTTTTTCATTCTTTTTTTGCGAGAGGGGGATGCAATTATAGAACTTATGTGGCTTAATAGGTGCTTTTGCAGTTTAGTGAAATGTTTTTCCCTAAGTAACGCACCGACATTTATCAATTAGAACACCATTTAACATTTTCTGAAGATTTTACTGCTTACATTGGGGGCGTGAGCGGGGGGGGGGGGGCGGATCTGATGTTGGGGCTAATTTTAAATTTTCCACCCAAAAAGTGCTATAATATATTTTTGAAAATTAGAAAATTCTATGTCCTGGGAAAAAAAAAAAAAAAATCCTCTCCCCCCCAACGTAGTTTGCTTGGTGAAGCTGTCGTTTATGCTACAGCATGCATGCACGTAGCGTAAACGGATGCTGCAAAATGGTGGAAAGTAGTTCGTGGGTTCAGGGGTTAATACCATGCAAACGGTAAATTTGCCCCAATTTGACTATCAGATTCGTTGTCAGCGACCTCAATTACCTATTAAAAAACAAATTAGAGGGGTCGGTGTTCTGGATATTTACCGTATATATATATATATATATATATATATATATATATATATATATACACACACACACACATATTTTTCAATAGTTTTTCTACAACAAAACATTCTCTCTTGCAGTTTATAAAATGAGAAAGTTTATCTCGGACGATTGACTATATGTTATTTGAAACCTTTTGCCTGCGTTGAAATGTCGTGACACGTAGCCTCAATTTTTAAACTTTAACCGGAATTCTCCAATGTTATAGCCTCTTCTGGAGAATACCGTTTTTTACGATATTTTTTAACACCTATATACGTAAACTTTACTGTCATAGAAACTTTCATTTTTAAAAGCTCTTGGGTTTTTTTTTCCTTAAATATGTCTTTGATTAGCTCTACTGTAATACAAAAATCAGTGTGTGTCTTTTGTTCCTTATAGGTTCCCAAACGGCTGAGCCTATCTTTTTCAAATTTCACACAAAGCTAATTTATATGTCCGGCAGTGTTCTTAGACAGATTCTGTACAAAATCTCATCTGATAAGGTTTTTTTATTTTTTTATTTTTTATTACATTTTCACCCCAAACAAGGCGCGTTGCCACTTTAATGTAGTGGGTTACTACGAGGGAACTAAGCTACATGGGTACTATGGAGGGAGTTGGACAGCAAGATGTCAGTTCACGTTACTTGAACTTCTGCATGTCAGTGCAGTTGGGGAAACAGGTACCCAAAAGGGAATTCCTAAGTCTAGCGGTTCGGGGGAAGAAACTACTGGAGTAGAAGCTCTCTTACATCTAGGGATCTCTACTGTGAAGGGGTGGGATGTAGCTGCTTGTCAGGTTTGTCGCGGGTATTTACGTCGAGGGGGTACAAGGATTGTAGTTCGTCGGAGCATTCACCATTAAAATACTTGTAGAACAGGCAGAGGGATGCAACATTTCGTCGATGGGACAGAGGCTGAAGCTTAGATGACAGTTCAAGAAGCCATCAGGTTGGCGACTCTCTTTTGAACCTTGTCTAGGAGCGAGAGACTAGTAGCAGATGCACCAGCCCAAATATGACAACAATACTCCATACATGGGCGAATGGTGGCCTTATAGAGGTACAGAAAGACGCAATTACAAAACATTCCATGTTTTTTAACCATTTTTTTTTCTTTTTGTAAATTTACGTTTTTTTCTTTGAAAAAAAATTATAACCTGTAAATATTAATATTAATGACAAAAAAAAAAAATGTCAATTTCTTTTTTTTCTAATTTGTGCAAATTTTTATATAAAATTCACAGACCAAGTGGGGAGTAAGGACCCCAAAAAGCCGAGAGACTCAAACGGAACGCAACCAGAGTTTGAGAAGGATGTTTTCCTTTGGAGAATTGTGCATAGTTTGAAAGGAGTTGTGTTCGAAGGCTATATCAATGCGGTTCGTGGGAAACACCGTAGACACGAGTTAGTATGTAAATAATGACATTATTAGAAGGAATTTTCAATAATTTTCGATAATATGAATGACAAGTTTTTGCCTTTCTGAGTTTGAGAAGGATATTGTAGTTTGATTCAAACATTGTGCATTATGTAAAAAGTTTTTTTTTTACTAATGTTCACTGCTAAAAGGGATATTGCGACTTGGATGTAAGGGGCTACTATTTGAAGGTGCTGGCAATGGACCTGTTGTCAAAACTTGGATTGGAAGAGAGCAGGACTTGTACAGCGGCGCATCTCCAATCTTGCCCGTTGTACCTTGTGTCACGTTCAAACATAATAGAAGGCTCCTATAGCTATTGGGATTTATACACAACTGACCAACTAGTAAATGGTCTGCAAAAAAAAAAAAAAAAAAACGTTTTTCATGAAACGGAAATGGAATCACGTCATCTTTTTGAGGGCGGCAATTTTATCATTCCACCCTGTGGTAATCCTAACTCGAAAATCTACGCTTACCCAAAAACCTTTTTTCCATAAAAATATATATATATATAAGCGCGGAATTATATATGCAATTTTTTGTCAAAAGACGCAATTACAAAACATTCCATATTTTTATCCAATTTGTTTTTTTTTGTAAATTTCCGTTTTTTATTTAAAAAAAGAAATGTTTTTTTATTTTTAAAAAAAAAATTTATTGTCTGTAAATATTAATGACAAAAAAAAAGTATTGTCAAAATTCTTCTTTTTGTAATTTGTGAAAAAATTTTTATAAAAAAATTTACGAACCAAGTAGGGAGTAAGGACCCCAGAAGCCAAGGGACCAGAATGGAACACATCTTAATCACCACCAGTTAACCGTCAATGCATGTGTCATTTGTAAACAAACATACACAACCTGCATTTGAGACTTCGCTTAAAGAATTGTGCAAAGTATGAAGGCTACATCAATGCGATTTGTGGGAAACACTGTGGAAACGACTGAGTAAAGAACTAAATAATGAAATATTAGAAAAAAATTCCAATAACTAGTGCGGGGGAAGGGCGGCACTATCACTAATTTCCCCCACTCTTTTTCTTTGCCTAAAACCAAACATAGATTCCATGAACAAAGTTTCTTTCTTAGAACTGCACGCCTGTGGAACACTCTTCCGTTTGCCTGCTTTCCAGCTGACTACAATTTGATTGTCGTCAAGTCCAATGTAAACAAGTTCTTGATGAACCGTCCCTCTAAATAATCCAATTTGCACCACTTATCAAGGCCCGGAAGCCACTCAGGGATAAGGGTTATTGCATGTACAGTAATCAGTGGGATAGTGTCGTAGTAATCGTTAGTGATGGAGATGCGATAAAGTGTCTTACTTAAGAGGGCGGTGCATCAGGAATTTGTTTATGCTGGACTTGAAGACATCCAGGTTGTAGTCAGGTGGGAAGCAGGCAAACGGAAGAGAGTTCCACAGGCGTGCACTTCTGAGACAGGAATGGGATCTAAGTTGTAGTCAGGTGGGAAACAGACAAGCAGTAGAGAGTTTGTGATGTTTGACCTAGTTTTGCGGTGAAAGCCAGTTTCTGTTTTCCCCGCCCCATCATTCGCGGCGATTGAAAAATCTGCAAAAAAAATAGCGCGTGAAAGTCAGGCAAATAAAATAAACACGCAACCCCCCTGTTCGTAACTCGTAGATATTATCATTTAAAAGTTTAAAGAAGGAGCGAACCGACCGAGAAGCTTGGCAAAAATCCTTTTGCGGACATACGGAAAAAGTGCGCACACATACATAATACATTTTCGCTTTTCTATATATACTAGCGAGGGGTACCCGCCGTTGCCCGGGTGTTTGTAGGTATGTATGAAAAAAAAACAGGTGCCCGTGAAAAAAATACAAAGCCTTGACGACGCGCAGTTGGAAAATAGTAAAATGTGAAAAAAAAACAGGTGCGCGTTTTTGATTGACGTGACGGCGATAGCTATTCAGCAGTTAGCATTTTGTGCGGGACAGTTTTTAATGAGGTCAATAAATCGGTTTGTTTGTTTTTAAAAACCCACTCGCCTGTCTGATATGATGAAGTCGACATTGACCAAACATTCACTGGCTCTGGGCCTGTGATTAGAGTCGAGTTTCGCTTTTTTTTATACCGAAAACCGAATGTAACGCGTGCCGATGCGGGAAATGTGGGATAATTAACGTTTGAAAGTCAATAAAATTAAATAGATAGGCGAGCTCCGTGGTTAAGTGTGAGATATTACAATTTATAGATGATATAAAAAGTTTTAAGTTGTGAAGCGAGTGAGCGCTTCTCTGAAAGAAGCCTTTTGTGGACATTGAGGAAAAGCGTACATACATACATACATACATTTTCGCTTTTATATATATATATATAGACTAGCGGAGGGGTACCCGGCATTGCTCGGGTGTTTGGAGGTGTGTGTGGTTTTTGTTAAATGAAAAGATAAATGGTTGGGCGGGTGTTTGTTTTAAAAAAAAAGTAGAAACACGCAGTTGGAAAATAAGAAAGTGTGAAAAAAAAACGTGCAGGTGCAACGTTTAACGGAAAGATGGCAGGTGCCTGTTCTTGACGTCAACTTTGAGTGCGGGACAGTATTTATTCACAGAGGATCTGTTCACTTTTTTCTTCATACAAAAAAGTCAAATCGACTTGCAGCGATCGAAAAATGTTGAATATTTAAGTTTTGAAATTACACATTATCATTGAGACGTGATATAAAAAGTTTTAAGAAGAAACCCGAGCGAAAAGCAAGCGGAAAACATCCTTTTGCGGACGTACACGAAAACGCACATACAAACATTTTTGCTTTTATATATATATAGATAAATAATTCTGGGGTCCTTTTTCCTTACTTAATCCAAACTTACATATCATTTATTTATTTACGTTTATTTTTACAGGTGGAGGTAGTATTGAAAATTTTTGTTTACTTTGCCATTCCAGACAACCTAATAGATTTCAGTTATCTATTGACGAAATACAAACAAATGACAAAAGTCTATATTCCAAGTTTCACGTCATTGACCATCTTACAAAAATATATCTATTTATAAAATATTATTCCCGATATTGTTGACATAGGAAAAAAAAAGCAAGGATGAGTTAAGTTCAAAGAACCCCAAAATAGGCAGTTATGAACGGGACAAATTTAGATTAACGTTCTGTTTTTGTTTTTTTTTGTTTTATACAAAAATATATCTATTTATAAAATATTATGACCGATATTGTTGACATACAAAAAAAAAAAGCAAGAATCAGTTAAGTTCAAAGAACCCCAAAATAGCCAGTTATAAACGGGACAAATTTAGGTTAACATTTTTTTTTTTTTCAGACGAACTATGTACACTGATTAAAAAAAATTGAATCGGGCTGGGAGGGAAACATATATATATATATATATATATATATATATATATATATATATATATAAATGCGTATTATTAAGATCAATTTGATTTCTTTTTTTATCTAAAAAAAAACAAAAACATTTTCTATATATTTTTATTAGGGAACCATATATATATATATATATATATAACATCGTATCATTAAGAACAATTTTCTTCCTTTTTTATCTTATAAAAAAACTCTGTTTTTTTATTAGTTATTTATAAAATATTATACCCGATATTGTTGACATACAAAAAAAAAGCAAGGATCAGTTGAGTTTAAAGAACCCCAAAATAGGCAGTTATGAACGGGACAAATTTAGGTTAACATTTTTTTTTTTACAGACGAACTATGTACACTGATTAAAAAAAAATTGAATAATCGGGCTGGGAGGGGGAACATTTATATATATATATATATATATATATATATATATATATATATATATATACTAGCGGGGGTACCCGGCGTTGCCCGAGTGTTTGTTTCCGGGACGGGGGGGGGGGAGTTTAAAAAAATGTTATGGTAGGTAAGTAGGAAGGATCAAACCCGGAGTCATGAGTAAAAGTAGGAAAATAAAGTGTGAAAAAAAAACAAAAAACATCTGCAACGTTAACAGTTCGGCCACCAAGAAAAGTCCATTCCAGTTGTTTAGGAAAAACAAAAAACAAAAAAAAAAAAAACGACTACGGTAGGTCGGTGCGAACGTGAAAATATAACGTGAATTGTCCAGCACGCTAACCACTACGCCACAGAGCACTGCAGCTTAGTTTAGTGATTTTAAATAACTTCACATGAAAGAACTACGAAGCCAAACCGGTGTTCTCTTCTCAACTGTTCCTTGTGAACGATCCCCAAACGGTGTTAAGTGGTGGCAGGGGGAGGAGGAATTTATTAGAGAGAAAATATTTTACCACTTCCATTGATCTTAACCGATTTTGGCCGTGATTTCTCAGCAGAAAAAGTATAGAAATCTAAGATTATCGAGGAATTTGAGAAATAATAAGCCTATAACACACCTCAGATATTGTTCTGCCGTTTGTGCATATTATATTTGCATGAAATATTTTTGATTTTTAATCCTATTAAGGTCAAAATCAGACGGTAAAAAATGAGTTCATTTTATTTATCTAGAGAAGATAAATGCGTATTATTGAGACCAATTTCCTTTCTTTTTTATCTAAAAAAAACAAAAAACATTTTCTATATATTTTTATTAGGGAACCATATATCTATATATATATAACATCGTATCATTAAGAACAATTTTCTTCCTTTTTTATCTTATAAAAAAACTCTGTTGTTTTTTTATTAGTTATTTATACAATATTATACCCGATATTGTTGACATACAAAAAAAAAAAGCAAGGATCAGTTGAGTTTAAAGAACCCCAAAATAGGCAGTTATAAACGGGACAAATTTAGGTGAACATTTTTTTTTTTTTCAGACGAACTATGTACACTGATTAAAAAAAAATTGAATAATCGGGCTGGGAGGGGGAACATTTATATATATATATATATATATATATATATATATATATACTAGCGGGGGTACCCGGCATTGCCCGAGTGTTTGTTTCCGGGACGGGGGGGGGGAGGAGTTTTAAAAAATGTTATGGTAGGTAAGTAGGAAGGATCAAACCCGGAGTCATGAGTAAAAGTAGGAAAATAAAGTGTGACAAAAAAAAAAACATCTGCAACGTTAACAGTTCGGCCACCAAGTAAAGTCCATTCCAGTTGTTTAGGAAAAACAAAAAACAAAAAAAAACAAACGACTACGGTAGGTCGACGCAAACGTGAAAATATAATGTAAATTGTCCAGCACACTAACCACTACGCCACAGAGCACTGCAGCTTAGTTTAGTGATTTTAAATAACTTCACATGAAAGAACTAAGAAGCCAAACCGGTGTTCTCTTCTCAACTGTTCCTTGTGAATGATCCCCAAACGGTGTTAATTGGTGGCAGGGGGAGGAGGAATTTATTAGAGAGAAAATATTTTACCACTTCCATTGATCTTAACCAATTTTGGCCGTGATTTCTCAGCAGAAAAAGTATAGAAATCTAAGATTATGGAGGAATTTGAGAAATAATAAGCCTATAACACACCGCAGATATTGTTCTGCCGTTTGTGCATATTATATTTGCATGAAATATCTTGATTTTTAATCCTATTAAGGTCAAAATCAGACGGTAAAAAATGAGTTCATTTTATTTATATAGAGAAGATAAATGCGTATTATTGAGACCAATTTCCTTTCTTTTTTATCTAAAAAAAACAAAACATTTTCTATATATTTTTATTAGGGAACCATATATATATATATATATATATATATATATATATAACATCGTATCATTAAGAACAATTTTCTTCCTTTTTTATCTTATAAAAAAAACTGTATATTTTTTATTAGTTATTTATAAAATATTATACCCGATATTGTTGACATACAAAAAAAAAAAAGCAAGGATCAGTTAAGTTTAAAGAACCCCAAAATAGGCAGTTATGAACGGGACAAATTTAGGTTAACATTTTTTTTTTTACAGACGAACTATGTACGCTGATTAAAAAAAAATTGAATAATCAGGCTGGGAGGGGGAACATTTATATATATATATATATATGTATATATATATATATATATATATATATATATACTAGCGGGGGTACCCGGCGTTGCCCGAGTGTTTGTTTCCGGGACGGGGGGGGAGGGAGTTTTAAAAAATGTTATGGTAGGTAAGTAGGAAGGATCAAACCCGGAGTCATGAGTAAAAGTAGGAAAATAAAGTGTGAAAAAAAAAAAACATCTGCAACGTTAACAGTTCGGCCACCAAGAAAAGTCCATTCCAGTTGTTTAGGGAAAAAAAAGAAAAAAAAACGACTACGGTAGGTCGGCGCGAACGTGAAAATATAATGTGAATTGTCCAGCACGCTAACCACTACGCCACAGAGCACTGCAGCTTAGTTTAGTGATTTTAAATAACTTCACATGAAAGAACTACGAAGCCAAACCGGTGTTCTCTTCTCAACTGTTCCTTGTGAACGATCCCCAAACGGTGTTAAGTGGTGGCAGGGGGAGGAGGAATTTATTAGAGAGAAAATATTTTACGACTTCCATTGATCTTAACCGATTTTGGCCGTGACTTCTCAGCAGAAAAAGTATAGAAATCTAAGATTATCGAGGAATTTGAGAAATAATAAGCCTATAACACAGCTCAGATATTGTTCTGCCGTTTGTGCATATTATATTTGCATGAAATATCTTGATTTTTAATCCTATTAAGGTCAAAATCCGACGGGAAAAAATGAGTTCATTTTATTTAT
>NC_136524.1:916715-921715 GCF_053919585.1 Euprymna scolopes
CCAAAAAACGCCAGTAAACGCCAAATAAAATCACCAGAAAACGCCAATTAGTCCAGAAAATGGCGCCAATAACCGCGAGCAAAACCGCAACCCCCCCCCAACGCCGCCATAAACCGCCAAAACCGCCACGCGTAGCCCAAAAAACGCCAGAAAACGCCAAATAAAAACCGCCACCACAAAACCCGCCAGAAAACGCCAAATCAAAACCCGCCAGAAAACGCCAAAACCCGCCAGAAAACGCCAAATAAAAACCGCCAGGTCTCCTGCTCAACAAATGGAAATCAATATACTTTGACAATTATTTGTTTGATGAAATATGGTATAATAAAATTATGGGGTGTTCGTTTATGCCTGATCTCCACAGAATGTCACAGTTTAACAAGTTTTTTTTTAATATAGATCCACAGAATATTATGATAAGTGTTTCAGTGTCAACAGTAATGGTATAATAAATTATTAGGTTTATCTATTTTATGTTTACTTTCATCATATTTTGCTTATCTTACATAATTTTAGCTTGTTTTTTTCTATAAAAAGCGGTTTTTCCAAATATCTTTAAGTAATGAAAGGAATGTTGTAAATGTACATAAGTTCTGCCTATTTTTAGATTGTTCAATAAAGTAAACATTGAAAGCCGACATTCTTATGTATTAAATCTGCTTATCTTGCATAATTTTAGCAATTTTTAGCTTTTTTATGGGGAAAACAGCGGTTTGTCTACATATCTGTTCAAGGAATGTTGTAAATGTAGTTAATTTCTGCCTATTTTTAGCTTGATCAAAAATGTAAACAGTGAAAGACGATATTCTGATGTATTGTTGGAATTTTTTCTGTTTTTACACCAATAATTGTATACTCCCCCCCTATATATACTTATATTTTTTATGCTGGTTCATGATTTATATTTATATATATATTGTTTTATTGGATTGGGTTCCGTGTCCCTTTTTTGTACGAAACTCCCTTCAATTTGGAGAAAAGAGAAATGCTAGCTCTGTGATGACGTCACGAGCTCAGCGCGTATTTCACCCTCTTTTGAAATTCTGCTGTCGAGGAGAGAGAACGCGTTCTTTGCCCGGCGCTGAAGATGGAATTTTGAAGAGCCCTCCTTGAAGGAAGTAAACCCGGCTGTGACGAGACAGGCTTCTGGAAATTAAGTACGTGGCTGCGGTCCTGCACGTATTTATTTTATTATTATTTTACAAGGAGTGAAATTTAAAGAAAATACCTTTTACGTGACAAGGTATTATGGAATTTCCTATCCGGACAAGCGACGAGGTCTTGCTCCTGTAATACCTGTGTGTCTACGGTTTTCACGCAGGAAAGGAAAATTCTAAAAGAACTTTGAACATTATTTTTGTGAGTACGTTCCTTTATTCAAGGCTTTATTTCGGAAGTACTTTTACTTTTAATATATTCTGTGGTAGTCGGGTTAACAAACGACCCTTCCGTTAAAACATTGTTTTATATAGAAGAACCAGCATTTTTTGTTTTGTTACTGTAATATTGCGAGCGTGTTTTGTCTTCGTTATTTTGGCGTTTTAAGTTTAATGCCCGCAAAGGGAAAAATTTGCAACTTATTGTAAATAAAGTTTCTTCTTCGTTTTAAAAGCAAGACATTTATATTTTATTCCTTACCCCCCCCCCCTTTTGTTTCATGCTTTTTTTTCAGCCTAGTTACTTTAGCGTCGAATTTATCTGGAAGCAGGATAAATTCCGACAGTATTAAGTCTGCTTATTTTGTCATAATTCTAGCAATTTTCAGCTTTTTTTATAGAGAAAAAGCGGTTTTTCTAAATTTCTGTAAGTAATTAAAGGAATGTTGTAAACTTGCTTAATTTCTGTCTATTTTAGCTTGTTCTATAAAGGAAACAGTAAAAACCGACGTTCTTATGTATTAAATGTGCTTATCTGAAAATTTTAGCAATTTTCAGCTTTTTTTATAAAAAAACAGCTTTTTTTCTTAATATCTGTAAGTAATAAAAGGAATGTTTTAAATGTACTAAATTTCTGCCTATTTTAAGCTCGTTCAATCAAGTAAACAGTGACTGACGACATGCCTATGTATTAAATCTGCTTCTTTGCATAATTTCAGCAATTTTTAGCTAGTGTTAGAAAGAAAATTGCGGTTTCTGTTAATATCTGTAAATACTTTAGGGAATGTTGTAAATGTCCTTAATTTTATCCTATTTTAAATTCGTTCAATAAAGTAAACTGTGAAAGCCGACATTCATATGTATTTAATCTGCTTATCTTGCATAATTTTAGCAATTTTTAGCTTGTTTTATAGAAAAAACAGCTGGTTTTTTCTATAGCATTTTTCCTTGATTTTAGGCAATTTTTATGCGGGAATACAGACGGCTAAATCTAGTAAGACTACGATTAAGTTGACACTCATTTTCGTCGATTTTAAGCCATATCTATGCTGGAAAATAGACAAAAACAGTCGGCTAAATCAAGTAAGACTTAGATTAAGTTCATACCGTAATTTCTTGTTGCTTATAGACCGTTTTTCCGCTGGCAAATACATATAAACAGTCGGCTAAACCAAGTAAAACTTAGATTACGTTGATACAGTAATTGTTCTGTATTTTAGGCAATTCTTATGCTGGAAAATAGATAAAAACAGTAGTTAAATCTAGTAAGACTAAGATGAAGTTCATACAGTAATTTCCGCCGATTTCAGGCCATTTTCATGCTGGAAAATAGACAAAAACACTCGGCTTAAGCAAGTAAGACTTAGATTAAGTTCATGCAGTCATTTTCGTCGATTTTAGTCCATTTCTATGCTGAAAAATAGACTGAGATTAAGGTCATACCTTAATTTTTTGTTGCTTGTAGACTGTTTTTCCGCTGGAAAATAGACAAAAACAGTTTGCTAAACCTAGTAAGACTAAGATTACGTTGATACAGTTATTGTTCTTCATTTTAGGCCATTTTTATGCTTAAAAATAGATAAAAAAAAAAACAGTCGGCTAAATCCAGTAAGACTTAGATTTAATGCATATAGTCATTTTCATTGATTTAAGCCATGTTCATGCTGGAAAATAGATACAAACAGTCGGCTGACTCTTGTAAGAGTTGGATTAAGTTTATACAGTAATTCTTTGTGCTTTTAAACCGTTTTTACGCTAGAAAATAGATAAAAACAGTCGGCTAACCCTAGTAAGACTTAGATGTAAGAAAAAATGTAAGGAAAAATTCAAGATGGCGCCCGACTCTCTCTTTAACACGGTAAGATATCCTCAACACGGCACAAGAAGCAACAGCCACACGATTCCCCAGCCAACTCAATCGTCACTCCCCACGTCTTTCCCCTCACCCGCTTTTATCGTCGTTCTAGGCCGGCTAAATTTGCATATTCCGAGAATTCGTGTGACTTTGCGAGACATCATACTTTACAAAAGACGGCGGTCGCCATCTTGGTCCTTCTTTTCTATTTTTGGTCGGTAACGCTGAGCTGGTCTCGAGGTAAGTCTTTTTCCCCTCATCCGTCTCTCCCACGTACCCACACAACACGCAAACACGCGGGCGCTTATCTCCTGGATGCACGTTACATTAGATTCAGTTCATACTGAAACTTCTTGATTTTAGGCCATTTTTATGCTGGAAAATACATAAAAACAGTCGGCTAAATCTAGTAGACGAAGATTAAGTTCATACAGTAATTTCCCTTTATGTTAGACCATTTTCTTCTAGAAAATAGATTAAAAAAACAAGTCGGCTCAATCTAGTAAGACTTAGATTACGTTCATACAGTAATTTCTCTGGATTTTAGTTCATTTTTATGCTGGAAAATGGAGAGGAAACGCGCCTATATCTAGTAAAACTTAGATTAAGTTATCACAGTAATTTCTCTCGCTTTTATGCCGTTTTTATGCTGCAAAATAGATAACAACTGTCGATTAAATCTAGTAAGACTTTATTTTAGTTTATACAGTAATTTTTTTTTGATTTAGGAACATAATTTTGTTTCTAATACTGCAACATAGATAGAAACAGTCGGCTAAATCTAGTAAGACTACGATTAAGTTCATACAGTAATTTATTTTGCTTTTACACAGTTTTTATTCTGGAAAATAGATAAAAACAGTCGGTTTCATCTAGTAAGAATAAGATTATACTTAATACAGAAATTTCCCTTGATTTTAGGTCATTTTCATGCTGGAAAATAGATAAAAATAGTCGGCTAAATCTAGTTAGACTTAGATTAAGTTCATACAATACCTTGTTTTGATTTTAGGACATTTTTATGCAGGAGAAAAAAAACAGTCGTATATATGTGGGGAGACAAAAATTAAGTTCATACAGTAATTTCCCTTGATTATAGGCCATTTCTCTTCTGGAAAATAGATAAAAACAGTCGGCTAAACCTAGTAAAAATTAGATTAAGTTCATACAGTAATTTCCATTAATTTTAGGCCATTTTTTGCTGGAAAATATCTACAAACAGTCAGCTAAATCTACTAAGAGAAAGCTTAATTTCATACATTACCTTCTCTTGATTTTAGGCCATTTTTATGCTGGAAAATAGATCAAACAAGTCGGCTAAATCTAGTAAGCCTTAGATTAATTTTATAAAGAAATTTCTTTCGATTTATGGCCATTTTTATGATGGAAAATAGGTAAAAACAGACGGCTACATCTAGTAAGAATTAGAAGTTTATACAGTAATTTCATAGAGTAAGTTCATAGAGTAATTTTCTTTTGATTTTAGGCAATTTTCATGCTGGAATTAGGCAAGAAAATTCGGCTTAATCTAGTAATTTTAATACAGTAATTTTCCTTGATTTAGGCCATTAAAAATGCAATTTGAAAACGGCGGTTGTAAATGTAAGCTACAATATGGTTAATTAATTAACGGCCAGAAAATGCCAAATAAAAACCCGCCAGAAAATGCCAAATAAAAACCCGCCAGAAAATGCCAAATAAAAACCCGCCAGAAAATGCCAAATAAAAACCCGCCAGAAAAGGCCAAATAAAAAACGGGACGAAGGGCT
>NC_136524.1:924215-941715 GCF_053919585.1 Euprymna scolopes
CATTGTATATTATATTAATATGCATTGTATATTATATTAATATGTATTGTATATTATATTAATATGTATTGTATATTATATTAATATGTATTGTATATTATATTAATATGTATTGTATATTATATTAATATGCATTGTATATTATATTAATATGCATTGTATATAATATTAATATGCATTGTATATTATATTAATATGCATTGTATATTATATTAATATGCATTGTATATTATATTAATATGTATTGTATATTATATTAATATGCATTGTATATTATATTAATATGCATTGTATATTATATTAATATGCAATGTATATTATATTAATATGCATTGTATATTATATTAATATGCACTGTATATTATATTAATATGCATTGTATATTATATTAATATGTATTGTATATTATATTAATATGTATTGTATATTATATTAATATGTATTGTATATTATATTAATATGCACTGTATATTATATTAATGTGCACTGTATATTATATTAATGTGCACTGTATATTATATTAATATGTATTGTATATTATATTAATATGCACTGTATATTATATTAATATGCACTGTATATTATATTAATGTGCACTGTATATTATATTAATATGCATTCTATATTATATTAATACGCATTGTATATTATATTAATGTGCATTGTATTTTATATTAATATGCATTGTATATTATATTAATATGTATTGTATATTATATTAATATGCATTGTATATTATATTAATATGCATTGTATATTATATTAATATGCATTGTATATTATATTAATATGTATTGTATATTATAATTATATGTATTGTATATTATATTAATATGTATTGTATATTATATTAATATGCACTGTATATTATATTAATGTGCACTGTATATTATATTAATGTGCACTGTATATTATATTAATATGTATTGTATATTATATTAATATGCACTGTATATTATATTAATATGCACTGTATATTATATTAATATGCATTGTATATTATATTAATATGCATTGTATATTATATTAATATGCATTGTATATTATATTAATATGCATTGTATATTATATTAATATGTATTGTATATTATATTAATATGTATTGTATATTATATTAATATGTATTGTATATTATATTAATATGCATTGTATATTATATTAATATGCATTGTATATTATATTAATATGCATTGTATATTATATTAATATGCATTGTATATTATATTAATATGCATTGTATATTATATTAATATGTATTGTATATTATATTAATATGCACTGTATATTATATTAATATGCACTGTATATTATATTAATATGCACTGTATATTATATTAATATGCATTGTATATTATATTAATATGCACTGTATATTATATTAATATGCATTGTATATTATATTAATATGCACTGTATATTATATTAATATGCATTGTATATTATATTAATATGCATTGTATATTATATTAATATGCATTGTATATTATATTAATATGCATTGTATATTATATTAATAGGTATTGTATATTATATTAATATGCACTGTATATTATATTAATATGCACTGTATATTATATTAATATGCACTGTATATTATATTAATATGCATTGTATATTATATTAATATGCACTGTATATTATATTAATATGCATTGTATATTATATTAATATGCACTGTATATTATATTAATATGCACTGTATATTATATTAATATGCACTGTATATTATATTAATATGCAATGTATATTATATTAATATGCATTGTATATTATATTAATATGCATTGTATATTATATTAATAGGTATTGTATATTATATTAATATGCACTGTATATTATATTAATATGCACTGTATATTATATTAATATGCACTGTATATTATATTAATATGCATTGTATATTATATTAATATGCACTGTATATTATATTAATATGCATTGTATATTATATTAATATGCATTGTATATTATATTAATATGCATTGTATATTATATTAATATGTATTGTATATTATATTAATATGCATTGTATATTATATTAATATGCACTGTATATTATATTAATATGTATTGTATATTATATTAATATGCATTGTATATTATATTAATATGCATTGTATATTATATTAATATGCATTGCATATTATATTAATATGTATTGTATATTATATTAATATGCATTGTATATTATATTAATATGCATTGTATATTATATTAATATGTATTGTATATTATATTAATATGTATTGTATATTATATTAATATGTATTGTATATTATATTAATATGTATTGTATATTATATTAATATGCATTGTATATTATATTAATATGTATTGTATATTATATTAATATGTATTGTATATTATATTAATATGTATTGTATATTGTATTAATATGCACTGTATATTGTATTAATATGCATTGTATATTATATTAATATGCATTGTATATTATATTAATATGCATTGTATATTATATTAATATGTATTGTATATTATATTAATATGCACTGTATATTATATTAATATGCACTGTATATTATATTAATATGCATTCTATATTATATTAATATGTATTGTATATTATATTAATATGCATTGTATATTATATTAATATGCATTGTATATTATATTAATATGCACTGTATATTATATTAATATGTATTGTATATTATATTAATATGTATTGTATATTATATTAATATGTATTGTATATTATATTAATATGTATTGTATATTATATTAATATGCATTGTATATTATATTAATATGCATTGTATATTATATTAATATGCATTGTATATTATATTAATATGCATTGTATATTATATTAATATGCATTGTATATTATATTAATATGCATTGTATATTATATTAATATGCATTGTATATTATATTAATATGCATTGTATATTATATTAATATGCATTGTATATTATATTAATATGCATTGTATATTATATTAATATGCACTGTATATTATATTAATATGTATTGTATATCATATTAATATGTATTGTATATTATATTAATATGCATTGTATATTATATTAATATGCATTGTATATTATATTAATATGTATTGTATATTATATGAATATGCACTGTATATTATATTAATATACATTGTATATTATATTAATATGCACTGTATATTATATTAATATGCATTGTATATTATATTAATATGCACTGTATATTATATCAATATGCACTGTATATTATATTAATATGCACTGTATATTATATCAATATGCACTGTATATTATATCAATATGCACTGTATAATATATCAATATGTACTGTATATTATATGAATATGCACTGTATATTATATTAATATACATTGTATATTATATTAATATACACTGTATATTATATTAATATGCACTGTATATTATATTAATATGCACTGTATATTATATCAATATGCACTGTATATTATATCAATATGCACTGTATAATATATCAATATGTACTGTATATTATATGAATATGCACTGTATATTATATTAATATGCATTGTATATTATATTAATATGCATTTTATATTATATTAATATGCATTGTATATTATATTAATATGCATTGCATATTATATTAATATGCATTGCATATTATATTAATATGCATTGTATATTATATTAATATGCATTGTATATCATATTAATATGTATTGTATATTATATTAATGTGCATTGTATATTATATTAATATGCATTGTATATTATATTAATATGTATTGTATATTATATGAATATGCACTGTATATTATATTAATATACATTGTATATTATATTAATATGCACTGTATATTATATTAATATGCATTGTATACTATATTAATATGCACTGTATATTATATCAATATGCACTGTATATTATATTAATATGCACTGTATATTATATCAATATGTATTGTATATTATATTAATATGCATTGCATATTATATTAATATGCATTGCATATTATATTAATATGCATTGTATATTATATTAATATGTATTGTATATTATATTAATATGTATTGTATATTATATTAATATGTATTGTATATTATATTAATGTGTATTGTATATTATATTAATGTGTATTGTATATTATATTAATATGTATTGTATATTATATTAATATGTATTGTATATTATATTAATATGCATTGTATATTATATTAATATGCATTGTATATTATATTAATATGCATTGTATATTATATTAATATGCATTGTATATTATATTAATATGCACTGTATATTATATTAATATGCATTGTATATTATATTAATATGTATTGTATATTATATTAATATGCATTGTATATTATATTAATATGCATTGTATATTATATTAATATGTATTGTATATTATATTAATATGCATTGTATATTATATTAATATGCATTGTATATTATATTAATATGCATTGTATATTATATTAATATGTATTGTATATTATATTAATATGCATTGTATATTATATTAATATGCATTGTATATTATATTAATATGCATTGTATGTTATATTAATATGCATTGTATATTATATTAATATGTATTGTATATTATATTAATATGCATTGTATATTATATTAATATGTATTGTATATTATATTAATATGTATTGTATATTATATTAATATGCATTGTATATTATATTAATATGTATTGTATATTATATTAATATGCATTGTATATTATATTAATATGCATTGTATATTATATTAATATGCACTGTATATTATATTAATATGCATTGTATATTATATTAATATGCATTGTATATTATATTAATATGCATTGTATATTATATTAATATGTATTGTATATTATATTAATATGCATTGTATATTATATTAATATGTATTGTATATTATATTAATATGCATTGTATATTATATTAATATGTATTGTATATTATATTAATATGCATTGTATATTATATTAATATGCATTGTATATTATATTAATATGCATTGTATATTATATTAATATGCATTGTATATTATATTAATATGCATTGTATATTATATTAATATGTATTGTATATTATATTAATATGTATTGTATATTATATTAATATGTATTGTATATTATATTAATATGTATTGTATATTATATTAATATGCATTGTATATTATATTAATATGCATTGTATATTATATTAATATGCATTGTATATTATATTAATATGCATTGTATATTATATTAATATGCATTGTATATTATATTAATATGCACTGTATATTATATTAATATGCATTGTATATTATATTAATATGCATTGTATATTATATTAATATGCATTGTATATTATATTAATATGCATTGTATATTATATTAATATGCATTGTATATTATATTAATATGTATTGTATATTATATTAATATGCATTGTATATTATATTAATATGTATTGTATATTATATTAATATGTATTGTATATTATATTAATATGCACTGTATATTATATTAATGTGCATTGTATATTATATTAATATGTATTGTATATTATATTAATATGCATTGTATATTATATTAATGTGTATTGTATATTATATTAATAAGCATTGTATATTATATTAATATGCATTGTATATTATATTAATATGCATTGTATATTATATTAATATGTATTGTATATTATATTAATATGCATTGTATATTATATTAATATGCATTGTATATTATATTAATGTGTATTGTATATTATATTAATAAGCATTGTATATTATATTAATATGCATTGTATATTATATTAATATGCATTGTATATTATATTAATATGTATTGTATATTATATTAATATGCATTGTATATTATATTAATATGCATTGTATATTATATTAATGTGTACTGTATATTATATTAATACGCATTGTATATTATATTAATATGTATTGTATATTATATTAATATGCATTGTATATTATATTAATATGTATTGTATATTATATTAATATGTATTGTATATTATATTAATATGCATTGTATGTTATATTAATATGCTTTGATTAGGTGATTAACATGTTTATAAATTTGCTATTTTTATTTGTCTTTATTGTTATTTCATTTAATCGACCTGTTACGCACACCATTTGAAAAGGGAAAATATTTCCGAAATTATTATGGAACACGTCGCATGAAAACAAGTAAGACATTTTACCATTCAACTGAATAAATATATATATTAAAAAAATAATAATAATAATAATAATAAAACATATATATATATATGTACTGATTCATTTGTAAATCGCCACTTGTTCTCGTCTGCTCTTACCAACAGCGACTATAATTCATTCCTCGCATTGTGACAGCCTTCTAAATCTCTTTTACATATATATATATATATGTATATATATATACACACACACACCTGTCTATCTATGTTTATATATATATATATATATATATATATATATATATATATATATATAGTCTTTGAAGTTTTTAACATTTGAAACCACACAAAAATTATTTTTTATCATTCATTAAAAAAAAAAAAAACATCTAGTCAGTAAGTCATTTAATCACCTGCAATCACTGCATCAACTCTAAAATTTACTATAATACCAATTTTTATATTTTTTAAGGGATCATCAGTTGTTTACCATGAAACACTGTTTCGGGGATTTAAAAACAAAACAGTGTATTACATCATGGCTCCCCAGCAGTGTTGATCAAACACCACCACCCTTAATCTTAGGAAGAAGACAAGTTACAAAAAATTTTTTTCCCCAATTTCCTATTCTTAATTGTAATTACTAACCTTTTCATAGTATAAAAATGAATTTCTTACCTGTGCGATTCATCAATTTCCACATTTAAAATGGATACATTTTTTAATTTTTTAATTTATCATTCTTGTATTTATAAGATTTGGATTAATCCATTTAACTACTTATCACCCCCACTATAGTTAGTAGTTTGTATATTTACATTCTTATTTATTTAAAATTAGATATATAAACGTTAAAAATATTTTATTTTGTTGATATTCAGAAAAAAAAAAAATATTTTATTTTGTTGATATTCAGAAATATATATATATGTATATATATTTCTGAAATGCGACACGTACATCAGGTCTGTTGCCAAGGACACTGGGAAAATGGTGGGATCCTTCTTCCGCTCCAGAAGATATCTCACTAATTCTCTATCTGTGTAAAAGCCAAGTACGTCCAAGGATGGAGTACTGCTGCCACATCTCGGCAGGAGCTCCTTAAAGTAGCCTATCCTGCCTTGACAGAGGACAAAAAAGACTTTGTGGCTTGGTGGGGGATGCCCTTTTCTTTTCCCTGCAACCTCTCTCCTACAGAAGAGACGTTGCGAGCCTGTCTTTGTTTTATCGTTATTTCCATCGCAAGTGCTCGTCTGAGCTCCAATCCCTCGTCCCCCCTCGTTAACATGTTTTATTAACTGTTTGCTCATATTTTTATATATATATATATATATATATATATATACATTTATAATTTAAAGGAGATTAGAACAAAGTCTAAAGAGCTGAGTGTATTTTAATGTACCTATTTACTATGCCTCCCCACGGGACAGAGTTAGACACCAGGGTCGTTTTTTAACGTGGAGAAAAGGTACAAAAATAAAAATTGTCTCAGTCGTGAAGGATTTCTCCTCCACCGAAAGAGAACAAGAAATAGAAGTGCAGCATCTGAAGAACAGATACTACACTTTGATCATGTCCCGAGGGAAAGAGAAAGTGCTCGTTGTAATTTAGATATATAATAAGCTCGATAGTTAAATGTCCTAGAGCTAATTCAATATTAAGTAATGTGATTGATAATTTAAAATTTAAAAAAAAAAAATTTAATTAAATTAAAAATCCGTTTCATAAGAAGGAACAACAACAAAATCAATTATCTGTACGATCGTTTCGGAAAACAATGCTTTTTATTGTGGTATACATCAAGTTATGTAGAATAATTATATATAGTTTTTTGGTAAGCAAGGTCTCCTCATCAGCAAATTTAGGAGGGTTTTTATTGAATTTAAAAGACACCATAAATAAACCTAGCATTAAAAGTAAGGCAGATGAATCTGAAAAAATTGAAATAAAAGGTTTGGATTTAAAATTTATAAGAAAATTAATATGGGTTAGAGATAGATTCATCTGCCTTACTTTTAATTGTAGGTTTCCTGACAAGCTCGATGTTTTGAGCATTTTTTGATGTTGAAGACCTACCTTCTCTTTGGTCATCTTGAAGATCATTCCTACTATCTGATCCAACGATAAACAACAGCTCTAGAAGGTGACGAGTCTCCATAAACATTCTGTAGAGCTTTAATGATTTCCGTCGGTTTCCATTCCAGTTTTGTTAGAAATTTAATGTTTGCACGAACTTCAAATTGGCTCATTTTGGACTGTCAAATTTTCAAGGTATTATTTTTGTCTTTATTTTATGTCTAAATTAAAATAAAATTAGCCCAAAATAACAAAGAATAACATTAAAAGCCTTCGATTAGATAGGAAACATTGAAAATAGACGATAAAAGAAAATACCAGAACCCACATTCATTCAGGTCCGCGGTCATGAAAATTTGCCAATTTTACAAAGTATTAATTTTGTCTTTATTTTAGCTCTAAATTAAAAAAAATAAGCAAAAAATAGCTAAGAATAACATTAAAAGCCTTCCATTCCATAGGAAACATTGAAAATAGACGATAAAAGAAGATACCAGAATCCCACATTCTTGAAGGTCCGCGCGGTCATGAAAATTTGCCAATTTTTCAAGGTATTTGTTTTGTCTGTGTTGTATGCCTAAATACAAGACAATCAGCCAAAAATAGCCAAGAATAACATTAAAAGCCTTCGTTTAGATAGGAAACATTGAAAAGAGACGATAAAAGAAGATACCAGTATCCCACATTCTTTCAGGACCGCGGTCATGAAAATTTGCCAATTTTTCAAGGTATTAATTTTGTCTGTATTATTTCTTAGTCAAAGCAAATCAGCCCAAAATAGCTAGGAATAACATTAAAACCTTCGATTAGATAGGAAACATTGAAAATAGACGATAAAAGAAGATACCAAAATCCCACATTCTTCCAGGTCCGCGGTCATGAAAATTTGCCAATTTTTCAAGGTAGGGGATTCTGGGATTTTCTTTTATCTGCTATTTTCAATGTTTCCTATCAAATCGACGGCTTTTAATGTTATTCATAGCTTTTTTTGGCTGATTTTCTTCGATGTAGACATAAAATACAGACCAAATAATTACATTGAAAAATTGGCAAATTTTCATGATCGCGGACCTGAAAGAATGTGGGATTCTTGTATGGTCTTTTATCGTCTATTTTCAATGTTTCCTATCTAATCGAAGGCTTTTAATGTTATTCTTAGGTATTTTTGGCTGATTTTCTTCGATTTAGACATAAAATACAGACAAAATTAATACCTTGAAAAATTGGCAAATTTTCATGAATGCGGACCTGAAAGAATGTGGGATTCTAGTATGTTCTTTGATCGACTATTTTCAATGTTTCCTATCTAATCGAAGGCTTTTAATGTTATTCCTAGATATTTTTTGCTGATTTTTTTTTATTTAGACATAAAATGAAGACAAAATTAATCCCTTTAAAAAGTGGAAAATTTTCATGACCGCGGACCTGAAAGAATGTGGGAATCTGGGATTTTCTTTTATCGTCTATTTTCAATGTTTCCTATCTAATCGAAGGCTTTTAATGTTATTCTTAGCTATTTTTGGCTGATTTTCTTTGATTTAGTCATAAAACAAACTCAAAATTAATACCTTCAAAAATTGGCAAATTTTCATGACCACGGACCTGCAAGAATGTGGGGATTCTGGTATCTACTTTTATCAGTTATTTCATTGTTTCCTATCTAATTGAAGGCATTTAATAGTATTCTTAGGTATTTTTGGCTGATTTTCACTTAGACATGAAACAAAAACAAAATTAATACCTTGAAAAATTGGCAAATTTTCATGACCGCGGACCTGAAAGAATGTGGGATTCTGGTATCTTCTTTTATCTGCTATTTTCACAGTTTCCTATCTAATCGATGGCTTTTAATGTTAATCTTAGGTAGTTTTGGCTGATCTTCTCACATTTAATCAATTTTTATAATTCTTGGATATGTTACTTATTGCGATAATAATTCTTCATACGTTTAACACACTGTACAGCCCCCGTCCCCCTAACAAAAGAATAACTTTGATACATCACCTCGGCTGATTATTTCATTACAAACACACCAATCAATTAACTCACATTTAATCATTTTTCAAAATGCTGTGATATGTTACTAATTTCAACAATCATTTTTTTATAATTAAGAACCTTCTACTTATATAAGAATGTCGTGAAACAAGTAAGAAAATGTTAGGATACTGGTCTGCAAAAAATAATATTAATAAAACAATACTCACCTGAATAATGAATTCCAATTAAATAACATATATTAACATATTAACAAACATTTTTCTTGTTAAATAGAAAACAAATCATTATGAACACATTATAATATTAAAAATCTGTTTAATGTTTGATAATATAAAATAATATTAATATTAATTATAATATTAATAGTCATTTAACCCCTAAAGGGTGAGTCTGTAATTTTATTTTTAGGTAAATTTTAGATATTATTTTCTGGGGTTATACTGATTGAAAAAAAATACCAACTTTGCAGGGGTTTGTTGTATATTTTTCAAATTTTATCTTTTCTTATCTCCATTGTCCACTTTTTCATGGAATTTTTTTTCAGTTTTTTATATTTTCAAATTATCGTTTCGTTTTCGGTTTCTGGTTCAGCGTCTGAAATAGAAGCAAAAAAACAAATAGGAAAGAAATGGTAATACTAGAAGAATCAACACTAGGCTGAATATATATATATATAGGACAAAGATAAATTCATGGTGGAGTAAACCAAATTGCAAATACACTTCTAGATCATATTTAGAATCATTTAATAGGAGAGAGATTAATCCCTGGTGGAGTGAACCAAATCACAAATACACTTCTGAACATTACCAAAGAATATCAAACAGAAAAAGATGGATAAATATTTACATGGTGGGGTGATCAAAATTAAAAATGTACTTTTGGATCTTATCAAGAACCCTTAATTAGAATCAAGATAAAGGGTGGGGTAAACCAAATTACAAATACACTTCTAGATCTTATTAGGAACCTTTAATCAGAATAGAGATAAAGGGTGGAGTAAACCAAATTACAAATACATTTCTAGATCTTATTAAAAACCCTTAATTGGAATAGAGATAAAGGGTGGAGTAAACCAAATTACAAATACACTTCTAGATGTTATTAGAAACCTTTAATTAGAATAGAGATAAAGGGTGGAGTAAACCAAATTACAAATACATTTCTAGATCTTATTAAAAACCCTTAATTGGAATAGAGATAGAGGGTGGAGTAAACCAAATTACAAATACACTTCTAGATTTTATTAGGAACCTTTAATTAGATTAGAGATAAAGGGTTGAGTAAACCAAATTACAAATACATTTTTAGATCTTATTAAAAACCCTTAAGTGGAATAGAGATAAAGGGTGGAGTAAACCAAATTACAAATACACTTCTAGATCTTATTAGGAACCTTTAATTAGAATAGAGATAAAGGGTTGAGTAAACCAAATTACAAATACACTTCTAGATCTTATTAGAAACCTTTAATTAGAATAGAGATAAAGGGTGGAGTAAACCAAATTACAAATACATTTCTAGATCTTATTAGGAACCTTTAATTAGAATAGAGATAATGGGTTGAGTAAACCAAATTAAAAATACATTTTTAGATCTTATTAAAAACCCTTAATTGGAATAGAGATAAAGGGTTGAGTAAACCAAATTACAAATACATTTTGAGATCTTAGTAAAAACCCTTAATTGGAATAGAGATAAAGGGTGGAGTAAACCAAATTACAAATAGACTTCTAGATCTTATTAAGAACCATTATATAGGAGAGATGAATGGATGGTGGAGTGAACCAAATTACAAATACGCTTCTGACCATTACCAAAAAATATCAAACAAGAAAACAATAAACAAATACTTACGGGGTACATATACTGTGACAGGAAAAGAGGCATTACTGATGCATTGGCTGCCGTCGTTCCTGTAGCCAAATCACCTCTCCGACTGTAATCTACAGCGCTGTCATGTTGCTGCTGGGGTCTCGTCGGGGCTCTTACCGGACGAGACAAGTCCAATGGCAAAGCAGCACTGGAAGGAATCATCGGATCCCATGTAGTGGAAGAAACAGGGCGAGTATCGAGATGACGTTGGAGTCCTTGAATAAAATGATGAGCGTTGGCTATGCCCGTCGTCTGTGCGGTTAGACCGGTTTTACTACTGAGATTTAGCACGTTGATTTCACTGCTCGGACCAGACGGGAATAACTGAGCTGGTGTATTAGGTATTGTAGTCCCAGTTTGTGGTAGACGCGATGAATAAATTAGTGGTTCACTGTTTGAGGTAATCGCTGCCCCAACTGCAGAAGGAGCAACGAGAGAGCGTCCGCCAGGATATACCCCCATAGAAAGAGGATCGACTCGTTCGCCTTCTTTCCTGGTTAGCGCTCGACGTGCAATTGCTTGTTGCACTCTTAATGCGTCGCCTGATGCTAAGTCTATAATCGACGATACTTGTTTTGTATTTTGTGGTGGTTTCTGTTGTACTGGCTGCGTACTTTGCGGTCTCGGTGTTGTATACCACTTTGTCGAACTGTTATTGTTATTATTGATTTGTCCGCCTGTCGAAACTGTGTTTTCTGTAGCTGGTGATAGAGGGTGACCGCGATTGATGGATTTATACCCTCCAGCACTTTCAAATCCTCCAGCCTCTCCAAACACTCCAGCACTGCTAAACCCTCCAGTATTTCCAGCCTCTCCAAAACCTCCCGCACCTCCAGCCTCTCCGAATCCCCCGACATTTCCAGATCTCGCTCCAGCACTTGCAGATCTTCTGGACCCAGCCATCCGATTAGCCGGGATTGTAAACTGCTTATAGATATCATTCCACTGAGCCCTGTTTGTTATTTGCCCCGATGATTCAAACGGACGTTGACTGTGTGCTGGCGGGGGTGAGCGTTTATGAATACGTGGAGGGGCAATGTCCTGGGTAGGGGTAGGGGTAGGGGTAGAGGCAGGGGCTCGATAGTTATGTACCAACGTAGTTGGTTTGGGAGGTAGACAAAATATAGAATCACTAGTAGTTGTGGGTAATGCTAATGATGGTTGTGGAGGTGGAAGTCGTGGTGGTGTTTTATAATTAGCATAAAATGGATAGTTTGTATATGCTGACGGTAAGGTCCAAGCTGGGAAGGTAGGGGTCGCTTTGTGGCTGTCATGTGATGCTGCTGGACGTCTTGAGGTCCGAAATATCTCTCGCACGGAACTGTAGAAGATAAATTTGAAAAAAAAAAACATGAAATAAAAGGTAAAATATAAAAACAACACCGTTCCCGACATTTTAAAATACAACCGCTGGGAGACAATCCATTAGGTTTATCAGAATTTTTGTAGGAATTTTTTACACCCCGAACACGAAACTGCGAATAAAATATAAAAAAACCCTAATTTCTCCTTTAAAAGCGGGTTGTTTATTTTCTTTATGGATTATACTTCCAAAATAAACTATTAAAGTCGTATAAAAAAGTAATAGAAATATTATTTTTTTAATTTAAAAAAAAAAAAAAACAGTAATGAAATTAATTCAACTTTACGAGTTCGGGGTCGCACACGTCTGGTCATATTTATATATTAGATATTCAAGTTAAATTCAAGTTTTATATCCTTTTTTATTAAATTGTTAGGTGAAAGTACAGAACAATTACAAAACACCCCTCCTCGTCTTAAGAATGGCTTTCTAAATAACATTATTATTTCGGCACGGTAACAGAAGTGCATAAGTACCAAAAGAACTTTACCTTTCATCTTGTCCGAGTCGCTTTCGAATTTCATTTTCCTTTGCCTGCAGGGATGTTTCAAACGCCCGAAATATTCCGTTATTTGTTGCTGTCCGTTCAAACGACGGAAACATTCGCTCGGTGTTGTCCGTTCTTTTGCTGACAGCCTCTTTAATTTCGCATTCTTTTGATTGGATCACTTCCTGTGTTTCGATTTTTTTGCGGTCAGAAAACATTAACTGTTCTAGATTGGTTTTAAGTTTTTCAGCATCTTTTTCGTGTTTTTTACCCTCTTTTTCGATTTTTTCATTGTTTTTATTCATTATTTCGACATCTTTTTGAATGTTTTCGACATCTTTATACATCATTTTGACATCTTTTTGGGTGATTTCGACATCTTTATTTATTATTTCGACATCTTTTTGAATGTTTTCGACATCTTTATTTATTATTTCGACATCTTTTTGAATGTTTTCGACATCTTTATTTATTATTTCGACATCTTTTTGAATGTTTTCGACATCTTTATTTATTTCGACATCTATTTGGATATTTTCATTATATTTATTTATTATTACGACATCTTTTTTTATATTTTCATCTTTATTAACTTTTTCTACATCTTTTTGGATACTTTCATCATCTTTATTCATTTTTTCTCCATCTTTTTGGATATTTACATCTTTATTAACTTTTTCTACATCTTTTGGGATATTTTCACTACTTTTCAGTTTTTCAGCATCATTCCCGATATTTTTATCAACGTTTTCTTTATTTTTTTCACATTTTTCATTGTCTTTTTTATTTTTTTCATCTTTTTCTATATTATGCTCGTTGTCTGTTTCAATTATTTTATCGTCTTTTATATTTTTTTCAACCTTTTCATTGCCTTTTTCAATTTTTGTATTGTCCTTTTCGACGCTTTCATGAATTTTTTCTACGTCAGTATCAATTTTCTTTTCATCATCTTCTTTACAGTTTTCGACGTCTTGTTCATCTTTCTGCATTTTTCCTCCGTCTTTTTCTGCGTTTTCTTTCTCGGTTTCTCCAACTGCAGATGGGGTTCGGAAACCATTCACGGCTAAAACACAAGTTAAAAAAAAAGAAAGAAAGACAACAATTAAATGATGGAACAAGAATCCAAACAAAATCTCAACTGTGAAGGGGTGGGATTTAGCTGCCTGTCGGGTTTGTCGGCAGTGTTTACGTCGTGGGGGCACAAGTGCTTGCAGTTCGTCAGAGCATTCTCCGTGAAGGTACTTGTAGAACAGGCAGAGGGATGCAACATTTCGTCGATGGGACAGAGGCTGAAGTTTCGATGACAGTTCAGGACCTATCAGATTGGCGACTCTCTTTTGAACCTTGTCTAGGTGCGAGAGACTAGTGGCAGATGCACCAGCCCAAATATGACAACAATACTCCATACATGGGCGAATGGTGGTCTTATAGAGGTACAGGATACTTTCGGGCGTTAGTAGCTTTCTAGCCTGGTAGAGAGAACCCACCTTCTTTGCAGCAGTCCTGGCAATGTTCTCCTGGCAATAAATGCATCCTCTCCCTCATCCCGTTATATATGTGCCCCAATACGAACTCAGCGTCATATCTCTTTTAATATGAACACCTATGCAACATCAAAACGATATCGATTTTGTGAAAATCTGTCACCTTTGTCAAAAGTTTTAGACAAACATACATTTAAACAGACAGGTGGGATATATACAATATATATATATATCTATATATACAAAAGGAAAAATGTGTGTGATCATTTCGTGTATGTCTTCAAAAGGCTTCTTTCGCACGCGTTCCCGGGATCGTTACTATCGCTTAAAACTGTGTATATGGGTCCTATATTATAATATCTAGGAATTAGAAAAGCGCGTAGCGTATAGATTTATTTACGTCGATTTTTTATGAGATTCGCGCTATTTCGCTATGTCCTCTGTTTGTCGTGCATTTTAGTATAAATACAGTGAAAAACGTTGGGTTCTCGGCTTTTGCTCTGCTTTCCCCCCTTCCCACCATCATCTGGGGTGAAGTGAAAACTAAAAATAACGATCGTGCGATGACCTCATTTAGCGTCGTCCTGTCAATCAAACCTCTTTTAGCTTTATAAGCTTTAACTTAACACGTTAATCAATTACTCTCACTCGTGGTCGAGACCGTTAAGTACTTGGCATTGGTTTCCACCTCCGCGTCAAAGCTTCCGGGTTCAATCCCTCCTCCCGACCAAACGTTTTTTTTTATTACTTCGCTTATTCTTTAGTTTACACCCCCTCCCCATACACAGGTTTATTTATGCCATTTTTTTCCGTTTTGGTTTTGGATTTTTTTTTACATCGTTTTTTTTATAATATTTAAGCAGGATTATTGGTACTTGTGCATTTAACGAACTAGACATAACTCAGTATTTGCTCGGCTTTTTCCGACGCATGACGTCAACAGCCGGATAAAACCGAGCGTTGCCGATTAAGCAGACGAGAATTTCGCTATCAATTGGAAGAGTGTCACAACTCAAGAAACGCTTATTTGAAGAGAGTTAAAAAAAAAAATGTTGTTTTAAAAAGATAACTGACGAAATAATGAATATTACAAACCTTGCGGACCAGCTCCAGACCCCAGAGGCTGCACTAAAACTTTTGTCAGCAACGGAAATTGTTGGCAGAAAAGGGGTTTACATTTTGGCCAGGATTGTGTACTTTGCAAAGAGAACAAGCCTTTCCGACGGTTACGGCTGGAGGTGTAGAAGTGTAACATGTCGTCGATTGGAGGCCCAGGCCATACGGTAGAAATCGACGAGTCCGTTTTTAACCGCCGGCAGACTTGTGACACCGGTCTGGGTCTTCGGTGGATACGAGCCCGATGAAAAGGAGGGTTTCTTGGTCACTGTACCAAATAGGAACGCCGAAATCCTCCTTCCACTAATAAATAACAAAATCCTTGTTTCTGGCAAAATAAATATGTACAAATAACCCTTGTTCCTGTCCCCCCTCCCCCGCAATGCTTTTTATTGCCCCCCCCCCTTTTTAGGCTTTTCCATTTATCTGACATAAGGAGTTGAAAAAACAAAAAAAAACTTTTACGTGTTTAAGATCGACTATTTTTTTACGTTAAAAATTGAAAAAAAAAGTTCAGACAAAAAAAGAAAAAAAAAGAAGAAAGAAAAAGTTTTATTTATTTTGAAAACAATTCCAAACAATAAAAAAAAACAAAAAAAAAATGGTTTTTGCTTTTTACTTATTTAATTTTTTTTATGTTCCTATATTTTACAATTTCATTGTAGTTATTTTGTTGTAGCGTTGTTTTTATTTTATCGCCAACGCTCGGTTTTATCCGGCCGTTGACGTCATGCGCCGGACAAAGCCGAGCAAATGCTGAGTTACGTCTGGTTCGTTAAATGCACAAGTACCGGATTATTAATTACCCCCCCCTCCATACACACACCTACAAACACCCCCGCTAGTATAAAATAAATAAAATGGTTACCTGTACCTTTTCGTTGTGCGGCATCTTCTGTTTCTCTTTCGTGGTCTCCATTATTGATTTTTACTTCCAGAACGACTTCTCCCGTGTCGTTGTTCGTTACTTCTG
>NC_136524.1:944215-966715 GCF_053919585.1 Euprymna scolopes
TTGTCCTTGAAAGCGCCTTATTTGTATGAGATGAGTCAGTCGAAATATGAAAGGTTTCCCCACCCCCACTTGGAGCCAAGTTGTTTTCTTTAAGGCGACAACTTTAACCGTTCCACCCTGTATTAAGGTTATGCGTTCACGTACTCGCACATTTTAACATCGCAATGAAAATTTAGATAAGACATACTCACCGTCTCCGCCTTCATCTGTTTCACCATCTTCTCCGGCTGGCTTCTTGCCACCTCTCTTCTGCCCTTTATCCGCTCGTCCTTTTCCGCCCACACGAACGACGCGGAAGCGACGGGCCGGCGACTTAACAATCCGGATCTTGTCTAAAGACTTCGACTGCGACTTGGGACCCGAACAACGACCCCGCTTGGACGTTTGAGTATTTTTTAAATGTTCGTCTTGTTCATCGGGGTCGTCATCCGGTTGTTCTTCTTGACGGGGCTCATTGGCTGCCTCCTGGGGGCAGCTTAGATGTTTATGGTCATGGGCTCTTTGCGATACATTTTGCATTTGACCACGGCATCTTAGAGCGGCTTCCTTATCGTCAAGGTTTTTAGACTCCTTTATAATTTGATCAGTTTTTACGTCTTTGTTGCATTTGGCATCATCACGAAACAACGTTTTATCTTTACCATCCATTTTTTGATTACCGCCGACTAAACTCTCTCGGAATAAGTTTTCTTCATCTTTGTCTCTGAATAAAAGTTCGTCTTCCCCTTCCCTAGTTGGAGATACGTATTTATCTATATCTGTTTCCCTTCCTAGCGACACCCTGTCACCTATATCTCTTAATAAACGTCTGCCTCCCTGTCTACCTTCCATATCCACATCCGCTGTTTCTCCATCTTCATCCTTTCTTAATAAACTTTCCCCTCCCTGTCCACATTTCTCAGCCCTACTCGCCATTTTTCCATCTTCATCTTTTTCCGTTCCTCCATCTTCTAGTCTTCCCGCATTTTTAAGTCCATCTACGGTCATCTTCGAGCTACCTATCGGAACCCCTTTCCCGAAACTATCTCCGTCTTTAGCCCCCGTCTTTCTTTGACGACCTTTTTTGCTTTCTTCGGCATCACTTATCTCTTTTATCTCAGCATCCTTCTTTCGCTTACATTCTTCGCCGTCGGTCGTCCGCGTTTCCCGTTTATCAACGTCTTCATCCTCTTTTATTTTCATTCTACCCGCTCCAGCATGCAGTAACACGTCCTCCCCGCCTCCCTTGTCTACTTCTACATCAAGCTCATCCCTCTTTGTTTCCAGATAGCCGCGGTTTTCATCACGTCGTATCTTTACGTAGCTTTCGGAACCCTCCCTTGATAACAATTGTCTTCGACGTTTCCGTCCACCTCTCAATCGCCGACCTCTACAGTTCGGACTAACTTCTTTCTTTAAAACAATTACAATATTTCGAAGCCGTGTATCTGACGATACCCCATCAGAGTTATTTCTAACGTCAAATTCAGAATTGCTATCGTATACCATACCAGTAGTACTAGTATTCGTACAAGTACTATTATCAAGACCAGTGTTATCGTTAATATTATCATGACCTTTGACGACTGACGGTAATAGGCGATACGCGACAAAACCGTCAGAATCATCACGGTTATTAGTATCCACGGTAACTGGCTCTAAACGACACGTCTCACGTCGTAAACTCCCACGTTCACCGCTAGATATAACTACAGCGCACCTCGATGTCTGTACAGCATCCAACAATGCTTCTTCGTCGTCACCGTCCTCCGTATCCCTTTCGTCTTTTATCGCTGGGACCGTACTTTCAATCGGCATGCTCTCCTGTCTTTGCTCGAGCCGGGACGCCGACATTTCGAGCCGTCGCAGGATCACACGCGGGACAAGACTGCCAGTATGCGGTAAGCGGTCGGTGGCGTCCGAGAGGGCAGCGTCCGGCAGTAACGGACGATATTTAGTTAACATTGTAGACCATGAAGAAAAAAAAATGTAATTATGTTTTTTGGGGGTGGAAATAGCTCAACGCAAAACATGAAGCAACTCAATTTAAGAAGGTAACAAAAATAAGCAACGATGACCACAAAGATAAGCTCTTTTTGTACTGTATATTTGTATATATATTTTTTTTATTACAGGCGACCATGGACTGTCTATGAATTTAATATACCCTTGAGACTTCCTCCGTTGGGAGAAGTCAATTCAATACGCAGAAGTTGAATGCTGTATACAAATATATATATATATATATGTTTAAATGAAAAATCTGCTTATTCCATTATATTTCGTCTTTTTATTTATATCAATTCTAAATTTATAATTGAAATCGCTTCAGACAAAGCCTGAAGCCACTTGATACAAGGAGCCAACAAAAACAAGAAACGATTATCACATATATAGGGGATACATTTTGACTTCAATTTCTTTAGAAGGACAAAACTATTCATAGAAGGAAACTTAATATATATATATAGGGTTAGTGCATTTGTTAAAATAGTTATATAGTAAAATGTATAGACTACTTGCACTGGTATAGAAGTAAAAAAACAAAAACAGATGGTTATTACATACAGAGGGGGATGCCTTCTGGCTTCAATCTTTAAGAACGAGGATGAAAACAGAAAGCAGGAAGGGAGTTCCAGAAGTCTGCAGTTTAATGAAAAAAAGCTACTGGAATAATCTACTAACAAGCTTTTCTATAAATAAGTAAATGTTTTATTATATATATACATATATATATGTGTCTTAGAAGTTTTTTAACTTTAATAACTATTGAAAAAAGTTTTATTATTATTTAAAATACTAGCATTTCAGCCCGGCGTTGCCCGGGTGTTTGGAGGTGTATGCTGAGCAAAAAAAAAAAAAGAGTAAATTTTTTTTTTATTTGACCCCTATTATGACCCCTTAAAATTTATAGTTTCGGGCTCAAATCACTTTATTAAGTTAGATCCAGGTTCAAGGAACCTATATCCAAAATTTTAAGTGTCTAGACCCAAAATTGTCGGAGGAGTTTGGTAGAGTTCTTAAAGGTCAAATCGTTGAAATTTGACCCCTTAACAGCCAAATTTCTGGCTGACACCCGTCACATCGATTTTCCCAAATCTCAGTACCCGGTATTTCAAATTTCAAGTCTATAGACTAAAAATTGACAGAGTTATTGCGTAGGGAAATGTACACAGACAGACAGACAGACAGGTTCACTTTTATAGATATATAGATATATAAATATGTGTGTGTATTTGTATGTATGTATGTGTCTTTTTGTCGTATTAGCTTGTCAAACTTTTAAACTATACCAAATAACAAATTTAAGATATATATATATATATATTTAAATAAGGGAGTAGTCACCAACAATGTGTATTTTTTAACATTATTTTATTATTCCGTGTCTTGGTTTTTCATTGAGAATTATGTTTGGATCATTGTAATAATGTTTTTAAGTCATTGAAATCGTTTACGCACGTTTCAGACGGTCTGATGCGTCCTCGTCAGAAATTATTTTCAAATGTGTAAAAATGGCGATTTTCGTAGTTAGTTTGAAGTTTTTCCAAGGGGTGGAGGCTTGTAAGTGTTTATTATACATTGGTATGCTGAATTTTTATTGCTTTTTTATTTGGTTTGTCCAGGGAGATTTTGACCTCGATGTAGTCAGTCGCTATCTCTTTCTGCTAATGTGTTTTTCTTTTCCTTTAGGGTGGGGTAGGGTGTGTGTATGTGTGTGTGTGCGCGTGTGTGTGTTTGCTTTTATTGGTTTGGGAATGTGTATATTGTTTTATAGTATTTTGGGGTTATTTGCTTTCTTAGGAAGGCGGCTGTGGTCCGAGGTCGTTACTAATGTGTATGTGTGGGGAGGGGAGACACTCTTCTGAAGTAAGGGTAGGGGTGCTTTCATTCTATTTTGATATTTATTTTTTGGATTCTTGGATTTTAGTATTGTGATTTTTCCTTATATATATATATATATATATATATATATATATATATATATAGAGAGAGAGAGAGAGAGAGAGAGAGAGAGAGAAAGAGAGAGAGAGAGAGAATAGCTCAATATGTTAATATTAATTGGAAATTTTTTTTATTACAATAAGCTGCTGGGCATTTGTAAAAAACTGTTTTTAGCGCTGACGAACTGCCTAGTTGGTATATTAACCAAATTACTTAGATAAATAATTTTACAGTTTTAACAAAAGGGCTACAATAATATCATGGGGTCGCCATTCACACTGAACGTCCTGCAGCAATATATTACACATCAAAGATGCCGTCATGGTATTTCTACAACTATTCTTATTCTATTAGCGTACAAGAAATTACAGAAGAGCGCTTGAATGCCTAGAAAATAGAACTAAAATACATACTAGACACTATCCTTGAGTGTTTAAGGTTTTAAGGTTTCTCTGTACAGGGATTTGTTTAGAACAGCCTGGCGTAACGATACTTTTGCTTTACAATTAAACTGTTACTAAATATATATTATTTAAGTAGAATACGGTTCCAGGTGAGAATTGTCTCGAGATAGCAGTTTCAATCCTACCCAAAGCCGGACAGAGGCTTACTTAGCCAAAACGTGGTGAGACGTCAATAACTATGGATGGCAGTAATTGCTAAGAATACAGTTAGGAGATTCGGAGTTCCAAGTGAGAATTGTCTGGAGATAGCGGTTTCAATCCTACCCAAAGCCGGCCAGAGGCTTACTCAACCAAAACGTGGTAAGACGACAACTATGGAATACGGTTCCAGGTGAGAATTGTCTCGAGATAGCAGTTTCAATCCTACCCAAAGCCGGACAGAGGCTTACTTAGCCAAAACGTGGTGAGACGTCAATAACTATGGATGGCAGTAATTGCTAAGAATACAGTTAGGAGATTCGGAGTTCCAAGTGAGAATTGTCTGGAGATAGCGGTTTCAATCCTACCCAAAGCCGGCCAGAGGCTTACTCAACCAAAACGTGGTAAGACGACAACTATGGAATACGGTTCCAGGTGAGAATTGTCTCGAGATAGCAGTTTCAATCCTACCCAAAGCCGGACAGAGGCTTACTTAGCCAAAACGTGGTGAGACGTCAATAACTATGGATGGCAGTAATTGCTAAGAATACAGTTAGGAGATTCGGAGTTCCAAGTGAGAATTGTCTGGAGATAGCGGTTTCAATCCTACCCAAAGCCAGCCAGAGGCTTACTCAACCAAAACGTGGTAAGACGACAACTATGGAATACGGTTCCAGGTGAGAATTGTCTCGAGATAGCAGTTTCAATCCTACCCAAAGCCGGACAGAGGCTTACTTAGCCAAAACGTGGTGAGACGTCAATAACTATGGATGGCAGTAATTGCTAAGAATACAGTTAGGAGATTCGGAGTTCCAAGTGAGAATTGTCTGGAGATAGCGGTTTCAATCCTACCCAAAGCCGGCCAGAGGCTTACTCAACCAAAACGTGGTAAGACGACAACTATGGAATACGGTTCCAGGTGAGAATTGTCTCGAGATAGCAGTTTCAATCCTACCCAAAGCCGGACAGAGGCTTACTTAGCCAAAACGTGGTGAGACGTCAATAACTATGGATGGCAGTAATTGCTAAGAATACAGTTAGGAGATTCGGAGTTCCAAGTGAGAATTGTCTGGAGATAGCGGTTTCAATCCTACCCAAAGCCGTCCAGAGGCTTACTCGACCAAAACATGGTATGACGACGACAACTATGTATGGCAGTGATTGCTAAATATGTTTTATCATATTTATATCTGAATAAAAAAAATTGGACAATTTTTATTACAATAAGCTAAGGAACTTGTGAAAACCGTTTTTTTTTTTCTTAGCGCTGACGAGCTGCCTAGTTGGTATAATTATAAATTATTCTACATTAAACCTTGACTAAATATATATTATTTAATCAGAATAAGGTTACAGGTGAGAATTGTCTGGAAGCCAGTAATTGTCGTGAATGCAGTTAGGAGATCTGGAGTTCCTATCCCGTCGCGGTTACCACCTGACAAAGGCCTGAGGAATAGTTGGCCGAAACGTTGTGAAACAACGTCTAAGAAAGATCCAGATTATAGTCCGCAATAAAATAAATTGATACGTGACTAAATATTTAAAAATTGAATGGTATTTGCGGCCCAGATAAGCTCTCTTAGGTATGGCAAACCCACACTGGCTTTTACGAGGAATGTTGCACCTTCTCCAAGTGATTTTAGCCGGATACTCCACCAAACTAGATTAATTATTGTATTGGAATCTAAGACCAAAAAGAAAAAAAAACGACACAAAAACTAAAGCCTACGAAAATGGTCGATCGGGAACAGGAAAATTACGTTTTCAGCATCTTTCCGAACTCTGCGTTTGAGACGTAAAGGAGGACTTTAAATGGCATATTCAATCAAAGTGTAGTATCTGTTCTGATATGAGACTTCAATTTTTTTGTTCGCAGCTAGTGAAGCAGAAATCCTTCACGACTGAGACAATTTTTATTTTTGTTCCTTTTCTCCACATATTTTTTAATGTGGAGAAAACAAAACAAAAAAAAGACAATCCCAGTGTCTAACTCTGCCCTCGTGGGGAGGCAAAGCAAATAGGAACTATACTACACAATTATCACGAGGGTCTCCATTCATGTTGAACGTCTACACAATGCCGAGCAGCAATATATTACACGTGAAAGACGCTGCTGAGGAATTTCCACAGGCCCTGCTAGTAAACTACTATATTCTTACGTACCAACTATAAGCCGAAAAAATTGTACGCAAGTATTGCAAATAAGACCTAACTTTTTAAACAGAACAAAAAAAATTTTTTTTAAATTAGCGTTTATTTCTTGTAAACCTGTGAATCTTGAGAAATATTTTATGGCTCTAGTATGGCACTATTGAGCTTTCGAAAAAGAACTGTATTATGTGTTCATATATTTAAATATTAGTCGAAGTAAATAAATATATATATATTTTTTTCTGTAGAAATATACTTTCTTCTAATATATACCAATCCTTATTTAAGAAGCTCAATGTAATTACAGAGCAATATAGAGAATAAATGAAAAAAAGTTATATTCCAAAATTCATGATGTTGACCATCTTATAATTTATTCGTTTAATTCAGTTAACTTTTACAATTCTTGACAGTATCTGTTTCATAGTGCAAAATCAATCACTTAATTATTATATCAATCAGTGAATCTATTATGCCCTTAACTATGTCTATATACATATAGAGAGGATGAGAGAGAGAGGGGGAGAGAGAGGGAGAGAGAGAGAGGGGAGAGAGAGAGAGAGAGAGATAGATATATATGAAGTTTGAAAGTTGTCCAATCTGGTGTTTTTATAAGTTTTTTGACGAGTAAGTGACTAAAAATACAGCAATAACCTAATTTTATAGACTTGTTATTCGCAATATGAAACAGTATTGCAATAATAAAAAAAATAAAATAGTGCAAAGTCTATAATAAAAGTAAAGCAAATAAATGCTTCTCTCTCTTTAACAAATAAACTTGAATCAATCAAGCAATTTAACTGCTTGGATTTGTCTTTCTAGTCTAGTCGGCATAACACATACATCCATCAGTTATAAGAGAAGGTGTAAGTCAATCCTAGGAAAGGTGACCTATAATAGTGTTACGAAGCTGTATCTAGACAAACAAAAAGAACACAATAGGAAATCCCGGGATTTAAAACGACCTATATCTGTGACGTCAATCAGCCTTGAAAGCTAACCGATAAAAGTGATATAAATAAAAAGAGAGAGAAAGAAAAGCAGGAGACAAAGCGATGTACAGGTTGACAGAGTTCTGTGACAGACCCTCTTCAACTTAACTCTGTCGTTAATTTTCAAGTGTAAATGAACCAAATCTGTATTATAAACAAAAGTGTCTCATATTTATTATAAAATGAAATAACTGTCCGTTTATACGACCTGGAAGATCATAAGCCATTCATATGTAACCTATTTATGGAAAAACCAGGGGTTAAAAAAAAGACTTTAATTTTAATTATACTTGTTTGTTTAAACAATAAATTATTTTATATACTATATTTTTATATACACACACTAGAGAGGGTAATATACAACCTATATATACACTAGTGAGTGTATTATACAACCTATATATATATATATATATATGTATATACTAGCAGGGGTGTCTGGTGTTGCCGAGGTGTGGAAAGGTTTTATGGCAATTTTAATGGTTTAAAGCAATTTGATCAATTGAGCCCCCAGAACAAGGTTTCAAAACCCCCTAAAAAAATGAAAATAGCAGTGAGTACCCGTACGAGCACAAAAACATAAAAGAACTAGTAAGCAGGCAGGAAAAAAGAAGCAAAAAAAAGCAAAAGGTTTAGTTGCCACGCCCACAGTGACATACGACGGTCACACTTTTCAAATTAAGCTTTGTCATGACTTCACAAAAATGTTGACTGAAAAAAGTGATCCGTCCTTGTAAAAAACGGCCCAGTTGACCATGAAAGAACGAAGATTTTTGGTCAATTTTTGAATATTTGTTGTCCGAGAGACTGAGCTTTCAAACGATACCAATTTTGTCAGTGCTGGTTGCTGTGTCCAAAGTTTTAGAGAGACATAATAACAGACAGGTGAGATTTTTATTATAGACTTGCAGGCCACCTGGTGTTGTCTGGTCATAAAATATGCTTAAATATTATATTGATTATTAAATTGTACGCAATATTTATCGTGATGATTTCAAAATTAAAAAAAAAAAAATGACTTTGGTGCCTTAGCTGTTATTTAGTGTTTTTCTTTCATCAATACCATCTAAGCTATCGTCAAATGAATGAAAAATAGGCTTAAAATTAAGCAACTTGAAGCTAAAAACACAGTAAATTTACTCCTGTCGTTTGATTGTTTTTTATTCCCATTTAAACTCCTTATTAATTATTATTGCAGGCTTAAAACTAAATCAAGGAGTTTGGTAGAGACAGACTTTTTGCACATACACCGGTAAGGTTATTATATATATATATATATATATATATATATATATATATATAGATAGATAAAAATATTTCTATGCGCTAGAACGTTTTCATTCTAAATTCTACACAATTATGCAGAATGTTGCAACTATGCACAAATTAAATTCAGCACAATAGTGAAATGCAACCAATCATCTAATAAGAAACCATAAAAGACTCTGTAGACGAAATATTCAGCAAGGAGTTTGGTAGAGACTTTTTGCACATAGACTAACAAGGTCACTTATATAGGTATATGTATATATAGGTCCAAATACCTTAGATATAAAATTAAAAATTGGGTCTGGATACCTTATATATCAAATTACAACTCGAGTCCAAATAGCTTATGTTTCAATTTACAAGTTTGCAGACCAAATATTCAGAGGAGTTTAGCAGAGTAGACACACACACACCAACAAAGTCACTAGAAAAGGCGTCAGTGTGCTAGAGTATTTTTATCTTCAATTCCACGCAGTTATGCAGAATGTAAAAACTATGCATACATAGAATTTAGCATCATTCTTAAAGTAGCTCACATCCATGACTGAAGTTCGTTGTAAGTTTTAAGTCGAAAAAGTAGGCTTTTAATATCAATGTCAGACCGAGCAAAAAACAACTCAACTTTATACCTATTTTTAAAGCATTGACAAGTTGCTACACATTCATAAGCATGTTTCAGTCAGCTAGTAACTAGAGACTGTTTCAGGCGATATAGCTTATACAAAAGTCCGTAACAATATATATATATATATAAGTCCGTAACAATATATATATATATAAGTCCGTAACAATATATATATATGTTTGTAACAATATATATATATATATATATATATATATATATATATATATATGTCCGTAACAATATATATATATGTCCGTAACTATATATATATGCCCGTAACAATATATATATAAGTCCGTAACAATATATATATATAAGTCCGTAACAATATATATATATAAGTCCGTAACAATATATATATATATATATATATATAAAGTCCTATTCGTGTCTTTGTTCACAATTTAATTACTATATATAATAAATCCTATTTGTGTGTGTGTTTACAATTTAATCAATATATATAATAAAGTTCTATTTGTGTCTGTCTGTCTGTTTTGTTGGTTGGTTGTTTGTTCAGCTTGTTACTAGTAACTAGAAACCTTTTCAGGTGATATAGCTTCTACAAAAATTGAGTCCGTAACAATATACATATATAAAGTCCTATTTGTGTCTGTTTGTTGGTTTGTTTTTTCACAATTTAATTAATATATATAATAAAGTCTTATTTGTGTGTGTCTGTTTGTTTGTTCCCAATTTAATATATACTAGCAGGACCCGTGGAAATTTCACGGTAGTTGAAAATTTTTTAAACACATGGATAAAATTAAACAAAATTAATATGTATAATAAAGTTCTGTTCTTGCCTAACTGTTGTTATTTTACAATTTGATTAATATATAAAGTCCTATTCGTGCCTGTCTGTGTTTTTTTTCTCAATTAATATATATAATACAGTCCTATATGTGTGTCTGTCTGTGGGTTTTTTTGTTTTTTTTACAATTTAATTAATATAGATAATACAGTCCAATTCATGTCTATTTTATTTATTTAAGTTATGAGAGTTATTTCCTTTGACTCTAATTTTCATAGATGAAGATATTTTGTGTAACTTGAATAGTATGCAGCTTAATCCTTAATTTTGTTAATTTTTATTATTATTTGCTGATATAATATACATTTAAAATGGAAGGCAAGTTTATTTAGTCTAGGAGGGATACTTCCCTCTTATTTTTAATTACTATTTAATTTAATTATTATCAACTGATATACACTGCTTTTGATATGAATATGCATTTAATTTAATTTTTATTATTATTTTTAGCTGATGTAAAACTATTTTTAAAACGGAAATAAGTTTTATTTATTTATTTTATGAGAGACATTTCCTGTCTATTTTTAATTTATATCAAATTTTATTTTTATTATTAAGTTAATATAAACTGCTTTTAAAATGAAAATTAGCTTTATATATTTGTTTAATGAGAGATACTTCCTGTTTATTTTTTATTTATATTAGTTTTTATTCTTAGCCAATATAAACTGCTTTTAAAATGGAAATAAGCTTTATTTATTTAAGCTATGAGAGTTATTTCCTTTGACTCTTTAATTTTCATAGATGATTTTTTTGTGTAACTTAAACAGCATGCGACTTAACCCTTTGCCAAGCAATTTATTTTTAATTTAGTTAATTTTTATTCTTATTTGCTGATTTAATATACATTTCAAAAGGAAGGAAATGTTATTTATTTTATGAAGGATATTTCCCTTTATTTTTAATTTATATTAAATTTTATTTTTATTATAAACGAATATAAATTGCTTTTAAAACTAAAGTAAGCTTTATTTATTTTAGCTATGAGAGTTATTTCCTTCGACTCTCAAATTTTCATAGATGAAGGTTTTTATTTTTGTGTAACTTAAATAGCATGCGACTTTGCCCGTTAATTTTTTTATTTGCCGATTCAGTATGCATTTCAAATGGAAGGAAACTTTATTTATTTTATGAGGGATATTTGCTCTTTATTTTTATTATTTATTGACTTTTATTTTTATTACAAACAAATATAAATTGCTTTTAAAACAGAAGTAAGCTTTATTTAAGCTATGAGAGTTATTTCCTTTGACTCTCTAATTTTCATAGATAAACATATTCTGTGTAACTTAAATAGAATGCGACTCAACCTTTTCCCCACCAATTTATTTTTAATTTAGTTAATCTTTATTATTATTAGCCAATATAAACTGCTTTTAAAATGGAAGGAAAATTTATGTTATGAAAAATATTTCCCTTTTTATTTTTACTGTATATTTAATTTTTATTTTTAATGTATATTTAATTTTTTTTAATAGCCGATATAAACAGCTTTTAAAATGGAAATAACATTTCTTTATTTTATGAGCAATTTTTTCCTAATAATTTTAATTTATATTTTATTTAATTTTTATTATTAGCGATATAAATTGCTTTTAAAAAGTATTTATTTATTTATTTATTCTATGAGTAATTTTTCCCTATTTTTTAAAAAATTATATTTTATTTAATTTTTATTATTAGCGATATAAATTGCTTTTAAAAACTATTTATTTATTTTATGAGCAATTTTTCCCTAGTTTTTTTAAATTCATATTTTATTTAATTTTTATTATTAGCGATATAAATTGCTTTTAAAAAGTATTTATTTATTTATTTATTCTATGAGTAATTTTTCCCTATTTTTTAAAAAATTATATTTTATTTAATTTTTATTATTAGCAATATAAATTGATTTTAAAAAGTAACTATTTATTTATTTATTTTATGAGCAATTTTTCCCTAGTTTTTTTAAAATTTATATTTTATTTAATTTTTATTATTAGCGATATAAATTGCTTTTCAAAAGTATTTATTTATTTATTCTATGAGTAATTTTTCCCTATTTTTTAAAAAATTATATTTTATTTAATTTTTATTATTAGCGATATAAATTGCTTTTCAAAAGTATTTATTTATTTATTTATTCTATGAGCAATTTTTCCCTATTTTTTTAAATTTATATTTTATTTAATTTTTATTATTAGCGATATAAATTGCTTTTCAAAAGTAACTATTTATTTATTTTATGAGCAATTTTTCCCTATTTTTTTAAAATTATATTTTATTTAATTTTTATTATTAGCGATATAAATTGCTTTTAAAAAGTAACTATTTATTTATTTTATGAGCAATTTTTCCCTAGTTTTTTTAAATTTATATTTTATTTGATTTTTATTATTAGCGATATAAATTGCTTTTAAAAAGTAACTATTTATTTATTTATTTTATGAGCAATTTTTCCCTATTTTTTTAAATTTATATTTTATTTAATTTTATTATTAGCAATATAAATTGATTTTAAAAAGTAACTATTTATTTATTTATTTTATGAGCAATTTTTCCCTAGTTTTTTAAATTTATATTTTATTTAATTTTTATTATTAGCGATATAAATTGCTTTTCAAAAGTATTTATTTATTTATTTATTTTATGAGCAATTTTTCCCTAGTTTTTTTAAATTTATATTTTATTTAATTTTTATTATTAGCAATATAAATTGCTTTTAAAAAGTAACTATTTATTTATTTATTTTATGAGCAATTTTTCCCTATTTTTTTAAATTTATATTTTATTTAATTTTTATTATTAGCGATATAAATTGCTTTTCAAAAGTATTTATTTATTTATTTATTCTATGAGTAATTTTCCCTATTTTTTTTTAAATTATATTTTATTTAATTTTTATTATTAGCAATATAAATTGCTTTTAAAAAGTAACTAATTATTTATTTATTTTATGAGCAATTTTTCCCTATTTTTTTAAATTTATATTTTATTTAATTTTTATTATTAGCGATATAAATTGCTTTTCAAAAGTATTTATTTATTTATTTATTCTATGAGCAATTTTTCCCTATTTTTTTTTAAATTATATTTTATTTAATTTTTATTATTAGCAATATAAATTGCTTTTAAAAAGTAACTAAATATTTATTTATTTTATGAGCAATTTTTCCCTATTTTTTTAAAAATTTATATTTTATTTAATTTTTATTATTAGCAATATAAATTGCTTTTAAAAAGTAACTATTTATTTATTTATTTTATGAGCAATTTTTCCCTAGTTTTTTTAAAAATTTATATTTTATTTAATTTTTATTATTAGCAATATAAATTGCTTTTAAAAAGTAACTATTTATTTATTTATTTTATGAGCAATTGTTCCCTATTTTTTTAAAAATTTATATTTTATTTAATTTTTATTATTAGCGATATAAATTGCTTTTAAAAAGTAACTATTTATTTATTTATTCTTTGAGCAATTTTTCCCTATTTTTTTTTAAATTTATATTTTATTTAATTTTTTTATTAGCGATATAAATTGCTTTTAAAAAGTAACTATTTATTTAGTTATTTTATGAGCAATTTTTCCCTAGTTTTTTTTTAATTTATATTTTATTTAATTTTTATTATTAGCGATATAAATTGCTTTTAAAAAGTAACTAATTATTTATTTATTTTATGAGCAATTTTTCCCTATTTTTTTAAATTTATATTTTATTTAATTTTATTATTAGCGATATAAATTGCTTTTAAAAAGTAACTAATTCTATGAGCAATATTTTCCCTATTTTTTTAAATTTTTATTATTAGCGATATAAATTGCTTTTAAAAAGTAACTATTTATTTATTTATTTCTTCTATGAGCAATATTTTCCCTATTTTTTATTTAATTTTTTTATTAGCGATAGAAATTGCTTTTAAAAACTATTTATTTATTTTATGAGCAATTTTTCCCAATTTTTTTTTAAATTATATTTTATTTAATTTTTATTGTTAGCGATATAAATTGCTGTTAAAAAGTAACTATTTATTTATTTTATGAGCAATTTTTCCCTAGTTTTTTTAAATTTATATTTTATTTAATTTTTATTATTAGCAATATAAATTGCTTTTCAAAAGTAACTAATTATTTATTTATTTTATGAGCAATTTTCCCCTAGTTTTTTAAAATTATATTTTATTTAATTTTTATTATTAGCGATATAAATTGCTTTTAAAAAGTAACTATTTATTTATTTTATGAGCAATTTTTCCCTATTTTTTTTAAAATTATATTTTATTTAATTTTTATTATTAGCGATATAAATTGCTGTTAAAAAGTAACTATTTATTTATTTATTTTATGAGCAATTTTTCCCTATTTTTTTAAATTTATATTTTATTTAATATTTTTATTAGCGATATAAATTGCTTTTAAAAAGTAACTATTTATTTATTTATTTTATGAGCAATTTTTCCCTATTTTTTTAAATTTATATTTTATTTAATTTTTTTTATTAGCGATATAAATTGCTTTTAAAAAGTAACTATTTATTTATTTATTTTATGAGCAATTTTTCCCTATTTTTTTAAAAATTTATATTTTATTTAATTTTTATTATTAGCGATATAAATTGCTTTTAAAAAGTAACTATTTATTTATTTTATGAGCAATATTTCCCTATTTTTTTAAATTTATATTTTATTTAATTTTTATTATTAGCGATATAAATTGCTTTTAAAAAGTAACTATTTATTTATTTTATGAGCAATTTTTCCCTGTTTTTTTAAATTTATATTTTATTTAATTTTTTTATTAGCAATATAAATTGCTTTTAAAAAGTAACTATTTATTTATTTATTTTATGAGCAATTTTTCCCTATTTTTTTTTAAATTTATATTTTATTTAATTTTTATTATTAGCGATATAAATTGCTTTTAAAAAGTAACTATTTATTTATTTATTTTATGAGCAATTTTTCCCTAGTTTTTTTTAAATTTATATTTTATTTAATTTTTATTATTAGCGATATAAATTGATTTTAAAAACTATTTATTTATTTTATGAGCAATTTTTCCCTAGTTTTTTTAAATTTATATTTTATTTAATTTTTTTATTAGCGATATAAATTGCTTTTAAAAAGTAACTTTATTTATTTATTCTTTGAGCAATTTTTCCCTATTTTTTTTTAAATTTATATTTTATTTAATTTTTATTATTAGCGATATAAATTGCTTTTAAAAAGTAACTATTTATTTATTTTATGAGCAATTTTTCCCTATTTTTTTAAAATTATATTTTATTTAATTTTTATTATTAGCGATATAAATTGCTTTTAAAAAGTAACTATTTATTTATTTTATGAGCAATTTTTCCCTATTTTTTTAAATTTATATTTTATTTAATTTTTATTATTAGCAATATAAATTGCTTTTAAAAAGTATGAATTTATTTATTTATTCTATGAGCAATTTTTCCCTATTTTTTTTAAAATTTATATTTTATTTAATTTTTATTATTAGCGATATAAATTGCTTTTAAAAAGTAACTATTTATTTATTTAATCTATGAGCAATATTTCGCTATGATTTTTCATTTACATTTTATTTAATTTTTATTAACATTAGCCGATATAAATTGCTTTTAAAATGGAAGTAAGTAGTATTTATTTATTTTACGGGAGATATTTTATTGTTTATTTTGAATTTATATTTAATTTTTATTATTATTAGCCGATATAAATTGCTTTTTAAATGGAAGCTTTATTTATTTTACAAGATATTAGCTGTTTATTTTTAATTTAAATTTTATTAGCCGATGTAAATTGCTTTTAAAATGGAAGAGAGCTGTATTTATTAATTTGACGAGAGATATTTTATCGTTTATTTTTAATTTATATTTTATTTTTATTAGCCAGTATAAATTGTTTTTAAAATGAAAGTAATCTTTATTTATTTATTTTACGGGAGATATTTTATTGTTTATTTTGAATTTATATTTAATTTTTATTATTATTAGCCGATATAAATTGTTTTTAAAATGGAAGCTTTATTTATTTTACAAGATATTAGCTGTTTATTTTTAATTTAAATTTTATTAGCCGATGTAAATTGCTTTTAAAATGGAAGAGAGCTGTATTTATTAATTTGACGAGAGATATTTTATCGTTTATTTTTAATTTATATTTAAATTTTATTTTTATTAGCCCGTATAAATTGTTTTTAAAATGAAAGTAATCTTTATTTATTTATTTTACGAGAGATATTTTATTGTTTATTTTTAATTTATATTTAAATTTTTATTTTTATTAGCCGATATAAATCGCTTTTAAAATGAAAGTAATCTTTATTTATTTTACGAGAGATATTTTATTGTTTATTTTTAATTTATATTTAATTTTTTATTTTTATTAGCCGATATAAATCGCTTTTAAAATGAAAGTAATCTTTATTTATTTTACGAGAGATATTTTATTGTTTATTTTTAATTTATATTTAAATTTTTATTTTTATTAGCCGATATAAATCGCTTTTAAAATGAAAGTAATCTTTATCTATTTATTTTACGAGAGATATTTTATTGTTTATTTTTAATTTATATTTAAATTTTATTTTTATTAGCCAGTATAAATTGTTTTTAAAATGAAAGTAATCTTTATTTATTTTACGAGAGATATTTTATTGTTTATTTTTAATTTATATTTGTATTTTATTTTTATTAGCCGATATAAATCGCTTTTAAAATGAAAGTAATCTTTATCTATTTATTTTACGAGAGATATTTTATTGTTTATTTTTAATTTATATTTGTATTTTATTTTTATTAGCCGATATAAATCGCTTTTAAAATGAAAGTAATCTTTATTTATTTATTTTACGAGAGATATTTTATTGTTTATTTTTAATTTATATTTAAATTTTATTTTCATTAGTCGATATGAATCGCTTTTAAAATGAAAGTAATCTTTATTTATTTATTTTACGAGAGATATTTTATTGTTTATTTTTAATTTATATTTAAATTTTTATTTTTATTAGCCGATATAAATTGCTTTTAAAATGAAAGTAATCTATTTATTTTATGAGATATTTTATTGTTTATTTTTAATTTATATTTAAATTTTTATCATTATTAGCCGATATAAATCGCTTTTAAAATGAAAGTAATCTTTATTTATTTATTTTACAAGAGATATTTTATTGTTTATTTTTAATCATATTTAAATTTTATTTTTATTAGCCGATATACTTCGTTTTTAAAATGGAAGAAAGTTTTATTTATCTCACGAGAGATATTTTATCATTTATTTTTAATTTATATTTAACTTTTTATTATTATTAGCCGAGAAGAATCGCTTTTAAAATGAAAGTAATCTTTATTTTACGCGAGATATTTTATTGTTTATTCTTAATTCATTTAAATTTTATTTTTATTAGCCGATATAAATCGCTTTTAAAATGGAAGAAAGCTTTATTTAATAATTTTACGAGATATTTTATTGTTTATATTTAAAATTTTAGTTTATATCTAAATTTTTATTATTATTAGCTGATATAAATCGCTTTTAAAATGAAAGAAATCTTTATTTTACGAGAGATATTTTATTGTTTATTATTAATTTATATTAAAATTTTATTTTTATTAGCCGATATGATTGGCTTTTTAAACAGAACTAAGCTTTATTTTTTTCTTAAAGAGATTTTTTCTTATTATTTTTAATTTATATTTTATTTATTTTTATTATTAGCCGATAGAAATTGCCTTTAAAATGGAAAGAAACTTTCTTTATTTATTATTTATTATACAGGAGATATTTCCCCGTTTATTTTTAATTCATCATATTATTAGCCAATATAAATGGCTTTTAAAACACAAGTGAACTTTATTTATTTATTCTATGAGCGAGTTTTCCCTTTTATTTTTTAATTTATATTTTATTTAATTTTTATTATTATTAGCCGATATAAACAGCTTTTAAAACGGAAGTAAGCCTTATTTATTTAAGCTATGAGAGTTATTTCCCCTTGAGTCTTTGATTTTCATAGATGAAGATATTTGGTTTATCTTAAATAATATGTGCTGTGACTAAACCCTTCACTCAGCAGTAAATTTCGACCTTGAATACACATATATATATATATATATAGTCTTGGGAGTTTTTTTTTAACCTTTAAAACTATACATAAAAAAAACTTATTTAATTTTTATATTATTTATCATTCGCTAGAAAACTATGTAGTCAGTAAGTCATTTAATAACCTGTAATCAATGCATAAACTTCTCTCTCGAATTCACTATAGTACTAATATTAATTTGAGGGATTGTTTATCATGAAACACTTTCAGGGATTTATATATATATATATATATATATATATATATATATATATATAGCGCAACTAGAGGAATCCTCAAAAAATTCTGTGTCGTGTAATTGCCTTATGTATTTTTATAACTCTATATGAGTATTGAGCACTGTTGAAGTAAATGCAGAAAATTGATACGGAGGATTATTTTTACTCATAAAATTGACCAAAAATAAATAAAACAATGAATAACTAAATGGAAATTGACTGATCGATACGGAAATATAAAAAAAATAATGTTTTGCCAGTATAAAGGTAAGTAAAACAGGGTATACAATCGTCAAAGGTTAGTACATTTATTGAAATAGTTGAAATTCAAAATTTATAAAGTATTTATACTGATAACTCTAGATTACACACATGGCATAAAGCATATGACGATAAAAACCAGATACGTCCTAAAATGGAGTACGGTTGCCACATCTGGGCCGGAGCTGCTCGGACCGCCCTCTCCTGCCTAGACAGAGTTCGAAAACCAGCTTTTAGTAAACCTAGGGATTGCGAGCCTGTGTGTGCGCTATCATTATTTTCATGGCAAGTGCTCGTCTGAGCTCCAATCTATGGCCTCCGTTCGCCAAACTTTCACAAGAAACACTCGTCTATCAGGAACCACTATCAACAATTCCTCCCCACTCTTTATCTGTGCCTAAACCTAAACGTAGATTCCATGAACAGAGCTTCTTTCTTAGAGCTGCACACCTATGGAACTCTCTTCCGTTTTCCTGTTTTCCAACCAACTACAACTTGGATGTCTTCAAGTCCAATGTAAACAAATTCTTGACGAACCGTCCCCCTTAAGTAATCCAATTTACCAAATTTCCACTACTAACTTTCACTACCTTATCCCACTGACTACCGTACACTCAGTAACCCTTATTCTCGAGTGGCCTCTGGGCCTTCGTGAGTGATGATTCTTTGTAAAAAAAAAATCCTTTTTCCTATAGAAGAGGCATTGCAAGCCTGTCTATTCTCTATTGTTATTTTCAAGGCAAGTGCTCGTCTGAGCTTCGATCTATGGTCTCTTTATCGTCAAACTTACACACAAAAAAATACACTAATAAATTATGAGAAACTCATTGACAATATATACATATATATATATATATTAATGAAACCAAAGGGAGGTAGTGTTTACCTGATATATGTTTATATGGAAAACTCCAAACTAATATAAATAACAGTATTTATATATAGAAAATTTAATCCCAACAGAATAAAAAAAAGCTCAATATACAATAGAGAGTAGAGCTTATTATAAGAGAAAGAAAATTAAAACTGTAAGTTGAACTTTACAATCAAAATTTATCATTCGACTGAATACTCCAAAAAAAAAACAAAAAAAACAAACAATTTTACAAAGCCCTTATTCCGCAGAGTTTCAAATAATGTTATTCTTGTTATTCTTCTCATCAGAGGACATAAGGAAATCAGCAAATTATATTTGTAGCAATGCTAGAATTTGCTAGTAATGGCATAAAGTGAAACCGCAATTTATTGTCGTTATAAATTGCCAAGAAAAACAAGTGTAAAATGTTGGCTATGTAAAAAAATATCAAAACAAACCGTATATATATATATATATATATATATATATATATTCCAAGGTTTATATTTTCAAGAATATATATATTTATTTATATTCCAAGGTTTATATTTTCCAGAATATATATATCTATATATATATACATATATATATATATTTATATTCCAAGGTTTATATTTTCCAGAATATATATATATTTATATTCCAAGGTTTATATTTTCCAGAATATATATATCTATCTATCTATATATCTATATATTTATATTCCAAGGTTTATATTTTCGAGAATATATATATCTATATATTTATATTCCAAGGTTTATATTTTCCAGAATATATATATCTATATATATTTATATTCCAAGGTTTATATTTTCCAGAATATATATATCTATATATATTTATATTCCAAGGTTTATATTTTCCAGAATATATATATATTTATATTCCAAGGTTTATATTTTCGAGAATATATATATATATATATATTTATATTCCAAGGTTTATATTTTCCAGAATATATATATATATATATATATATATTTATATTCCAAGGTTTATATTTTCCAGAATATATATATATATATATTTATATTCCAAGGTTTATATTTTCCAGAATATATATATATATATATATATTTATATTCCAAGGTTAATACAAGAGTGCTCAATACCGAAGCAGGGCAAGGTATCCTTTCTATTTGTTTTTACATAAGCAGTAATATGTCGCTACACAGTTATGACCATGTTTCGGTCAGGCGATACAGCTTATACGAAAGCAGAGTTTGCAACGAACATAGCAGGTGTTTCTTCGTCACAGGGAATTAATACCAGGAGGTTCCGTTAAATGTTGTGAAAAAAAATATATATATATATATATTTTCAATTTTTTTTTTTTTACATAAGCATTAAGCATTGATATGTCTCTACACAGTCATGAGCCTGTTTCAGTCAGCTAGTTTAACAGTAACTAGAAATCTCTTCACGCGGTACAGCTTATACGATAGCTGCCTGCAGTCTAACAGAAGATAAACTCGCGACAATAAAATGGAAGACGATGAATAACGACCACAAGGATTTTTACGGTAGTAATATACAAATTAGTAAACCTTCTTACAGTCACTCGCATATCCGTGCCTGAGCATACCAAGAATTTCGTTTTAATCAATTTTTGTTTAGAAAAAGTGGGCTTTTAATATAAACGTCAGGGCAGGAAAATAGCTCAACTTTACCGGAATATAGATATAAACATTTATATATGCACAAGCGCTTCAATTTTGCTAGGGTTTATTACGTCTACTATGGTTCCCGACCCCTTTTTGGTATACCTCCAAACGGAACACTTTTCCGTTGGCTGTTTTTCTCCGCTATCGATTTCGGTCTCAGCATCTTCACATCCTTTTCCGTTCTTTCCTTGCCGTTTTGCGTTAAGGCAGTCTCATCTTCGTAACCTGGCAAATAAAAAAGAAAGAAAAAAAAAAAACGTAAGCTATGAAGACGGGAGAGGTACCATTAAAACGAGCGACTTTTTAATTTTATTTATTATTTCACGACCTTTCGGCCAACTATTCCTTTGGTCTTCGTCAGGTGGTAACCGCAACGGGATAGGCACTCCGAATCTCCTAACTGTATCCTCAGCAATTACGGCCTTCCGTAGTTGTGTTGTTGTGTTAACGAGCATCTCCCCCCCCCCTCTCTGGCTTTCTTACTCTTTCTATTTTCTCTCTCTGTGTCTCTATAAGAGAATAGAGAGAGAGAGAGGGAGAGAGGGAGAGAGAGAGAGGTGAGTAAACGTGGAGGTAGACACGTTTACCAGAACCAAAGGTCAGCTGACCAAATTACGTATGTGTGACGTGGTTGGCTAGATCTGGGAGATTTGATTTGAGCTTTGAAGAAGACGGACGTTTTTCCGTGGTCCCCCCCACTTAACTGGGGAGGGGGGAGACTAACGCTGACGTGTGTGAAGAAGAACCACACACTAGTGGTCCAGTCTATTAAATGATATGTGCATATGCTGTTGTGTGTGTGTGTGTGTGTGTGTGCTATATGTATTTTTCAACATACCTTCGCGCATCGTCGATGTTGGTCCATCTGAATTCATCTCGTCTTGGAGGGGAGACTGGTACCTGTTTTGGGGACAAAGATTCATTTCACTCCAAATGATGAATTGGTTTTATAGTTTTTATTTCGTTTTCCAGATGTCTTGCAGAAGGATGGACAGTGAATCTCTGGCTTGCGTGGTTTCTTCT
>NC_136524.1:979215-1075006 GCF_053919585.1 Euprymna scolopes
CAAGCAGCAGATGCACCGGCCAAATGTGACAACAGTACTCCATACATGGGCGAATGGTGGCCTTATAGAGGTACAGGATACTGTCAGGCGTAAGTAGTTTTCTAGCATGGTAGAGGGTTGGTTGGTTGTTTTTGTTTTACGGCATATCAACCCTTTTCAGGTTATTTAATGCCGAATCCAAAGATTTTGAAGAAAACATTTTTTTAATAGAATATATTTGTTGTTTTCAAGTCGGTTTCTATTTAACCCATAGTTGGGACCCTAACAGGTACTACCACTCCGGGTCAGAGTGGACCTGGGAGCAATGGTAATTAAAGGGTGGCTCCACACTCCCCAAAGCCCGAAAGCTGGGGCCTCACCACTGGATATAGTTTAAGGTCATATCCAGGACCCCCATTGAGGGACTTTTACCCTCTGCAGGGGGGCAGTCGGTGTATTCTAATGCCCCACCGACAGGGCCGAGCATGGTAGAGGGAGCTTCCTTGCAGCAGCCTTGGGAATGGTCTCAATGTATCTATTCCAGTTCATATTCCCTGTAAACGTTAGGCCGAGGAGTTTAAAAGAAGTACTTTCAGGCAATGCGTTCTTGGCCATTGCTATTGGTGGTAGATATAGCCATCCACATACAGTACTGGTTCGCTGTATCACAGCTCACCAGTGCGGCTGGACAGGCAACTACCTCAAGCCAGGATCAAAACCCAACTGCGTGTACGACAGTCAAGGCTTCTCACCGTAATGCTAAACGGCCGCTGCTGTGCGGGTAGTGAATTAACGATTGTAAACGAATCAGAACAGCTTTTGTTTCAATGTAAAATATTAGCGAGTGCCTATGTGATGGCAAAGAAAAAACCTTCCTTGCAGCAGCCTTGGCAATGCTCTCAATGTATCTATTCCAGTTCATATTCTTTGTAAACGTTAGGCTGAGGAGTTTAAAAGAAGTACTTTCAGGCAATGTGTTTTTGGCCATTGCTATTGGTGGTAGAGAAGGTTTCTTGTAGTTATTGAAGGAAACATGCTTAGTCTTGTACCGGTTCATATTTGACATTCAATTGAAATATTCTAGTGTTCACGTGAATTTAAAAAAATAACTTTAAATTGAGGAAGCAAAAAGAAAGTCTGCACAAATATTGCCACATAAGCATCAGGGGTACTGTGTAGGGAGTTGGGCAGCAAGATGTCTGTTCATGTTACACTTGAACTTCTGCATGTCAGTACAGTTCGGGAAGCACGGATCTGGAATGGAATTCCAGAGTCTAGCGATTCTGGGGAAGAAACTGCTGGAGTAGAAAGATCTTTTACATCCAGGGATCTCTACTGTGTGGCGGTGGGATTTAGCTGCCTGTCGGGTTTGTCGAGGGTGTCTACGTCATGGGGGCACAAGTGTCTGCAGTTCGCCAGAGCATTCACCGTTGAAATACTAGTAGAACAGGCAGAGGGATGCAACATTTCGTCGATCGGACAGAGGTTGAAGCCTAGATGACAGTTCAGGACCTATCAGGTTGGCGACTCTCTTTTGAACCCTGTCCAGGAGCGAGAGACAAGCAGCAGATGCACCAGCCCAAATGTGACAACAGTACTCCATACATGGGCGAATGGTGGCCTTATAGAGGTACAGGATACTTTCAGGCGTAAGTCATTTTCTAGCATGGTAGAGAGAGCCCACTTTCTTTGCAGCAGCCTTGGCAATGCTCTCAATGTATATATTCCAGTTCATTGTTTAAACAGTTACATTAAATTTAGCTCAAATTTGCAGTTTTTGAAAAAGTTACAAGTGCAGACTTTCTTTTTGCTGGCACTCTATATATTGTTGCGGACCAGGATATAAAATACCCTAACTCGCTACAAGAAAAAATAATGAAACGAATTGAATGAAGAAAACAAAGAACTCAAATGCTGGAATAAAATAAACATGTCGTTTATTTTCTGTTGAGAAATTAAAGTTTTGGGTGTAGACGTGTTCATTCGGCCGTTGACGACTACGCGTGTGGAAGGAAAGGGGAATGCAATGGAGAAACGCAAAGTGGCAAACCGGCCTGTAGAAAGAGAGGGTGAAGCTCAGTAGAGAGTCGCGCACATGTCTGTGTGATGGACTAAAACGAAAGGGAGATAGAGTGAGAAAGTCAATCCAGGTTATGGAGAGAGAAAGCATATAAAGTGTACGTAGTTTGTTAGCTTTTTGTCCCACATAGTAGCAAGTCGTGTGAGGCACGCGGTCAATCCGTAGACCAACCAGCTCGAAAGGGGAAGTGACGTACTAGGTTGGTGACTCTCTTTTGAACCCTGTCTAGGAGTGAGAGACTAGTAGCAGATGCACCAGTCCAAATGTTACAACTATCATTCATAGACATTTTTGCTGACGACACTACCATCTATGGTAGCACATCTAAGACAGTAAACGACCAAGTTCTCTCCGATTCTCTCTCCTCTGATCTTGAGCACGTTGTACAATGGGGAAAGGAGCGGCTGGTTACTTTTAATGCATCTAAAACCAAGCTTCTATCTTTACATCATCAACGTTCTAATCCCCATCTGGCATCAATTAAAATGAATGGCTCTCGTCTTGGGGAGGCCTCAAGTTTTGACAGGCTTCTGGGCTTGACCTTTACTCCTGATCTTAAATGGAACACGTACATCAAATCTGTTGCCAAGGCTGCTGGAAAAATGGTCGGATCCTTCTATCGATCCAGTAGATATCTCACTGCTGATGCAATTCTCTATCTATATAAGAGCCAGGTACGTCCAAAGATGAAATACTGTTGCCACATCTGGGCAGGAGCTTCTAGAAAAGACTTGTCCTGCCTTGATAGAGTTCAAAATAGACTTCGTAGCCTCGTAGGAGATGTCCTTTTCTCTTCCCTGCAACCTCTATCTCACAGAAGAGATGTTGCGAGTTTGTCTCTGCTTTATCGTTATTTTCATGGAAAGTGTTCGACTGAGCTTCAGTCTATGGTCCCCCCCTCGCCAAACTTTCACAAGAAACACTCGACTAGCTGAAAACACTATCAATAATTCCCCCCACTCGTTATCTGTGCCTAAACCTAAACATAGATTCCATGATCAAAGCTTCTTTCTTAGAACTGCACGCCTGTGGAATTGTCTTCCGTTTTCCTGCTTTCCAGCTGTCTACAATATGGTTGTCTTCAAGTCTAATGTAAACAAGTTTCTGATGAGCCGTTCCACTTAAGTTAACAAATTTACCAAACTTCAATTACTATCGATTACTATATTGTCCTTTTGACTACTGTACACTCTTTAACCCTTATCCTTGAGTGGCCTATCGGCCTTGATAAGTGGTGACGCCTATGTAAAAAAAAAAAAAAACACATACATGGGCGAATGGTGGCCTTATAGAGGTACACGATACTTTCGGGTGTTAGTAGTTTTCTAGCACAGTAGAGAGAGCCTACCTTCTTTGCATCGGCCCTGGCAATGCTTTCAATGTAATTGTTCCAACTCAGTTACTCAGAAAGCTATTCTTAATATGGGGCGGTTGGGGCTGGTTATTATGAAAGCTATTCTTAACATGGGGAGGTTGGAGGGCGTTTATTACCAAATGTTCTTAATATTGAGCGTTTTCAGGCTGGTTATTATGAAAGCTGTTCTTAACAGGGGGAGGTTGGAGGGCGTTTATTCAGACAGCGGTTCTTAATATTGGGCGGTTGGGGCTGGTTATTATGAAAGCTGTTCTTAACATGGGGAGGTTGGAGGGCGTTTATTCAGAAAGCTGTTCTTAATATTGGGCGGTTGGGACTGGTTATTATGAAAGCTGTTCTTAACATGGAGAGGTTGGAGCGCGTTCATTCAGAAAGATGTTCTTAATATTGGGCGGTTGGAGCTGGTTATTATGAAAGCTATTCTTAACATGGGGAGGTTGGAGGGCGTTTATTACCAAATGTTCTTAATATTGAGCGTTTTCAGGCTGGTTATTATGAAAGCTGTTCTTAACAGGGGGAGGTTGGAGGGCGTTTATTCAGACAGCGGTTCTTAATATTGGGCGGTTGGGGCTGGTTATTATGAAAGCTGTTCTTAACATGGGGAGGTTGGAGGGCGTTTATTCAGAAAGCTGTTCTTAATATTGGGCGGTTGGGACTGGTTATTATGAAAGCTGTTCTTAACATGGAGAGGTTGGAGCGCGTTCATTCAGAAAGATGTTCTTAATATTGGGCGGTTGGAGCTGGTTATTATGAAAGCTGTTCTTAACATGGGGAGGTTGGAGGACGTTTATTTAGACAGCGGTTCTTAATATTAAGCGGTTGGGGCTGGTTATTATGAAAGCTGTTCTTAACATGGGGAGGTTAGAGGACGTTTATTCAGAAAGCTGTTCTTAATATTGGGCGGTTGGGGCTGGTTATTATGAAAGCTGTTCTTAACATGGGGAGGTTGGAGGACGTTTATTCAGAAAGCTGTTCTTAATATTAAGCGGTTGGGGCTGGTTATTATGAAAGCTGTTCTTAACATGGGGAGGTTAGAGGACGTTTATCAGAAAGCTGTTCTTAATATTGGGCGGTTGGGGCTGGTTATTATGAAAGCTGTTCTTAACATGGGGAGGTTGGAGGGCGTTTATTCAGAAAGCTGTTCTTAATATTGGGCGGTTGGGACTGGTTATTATGAAAGCTGTTCTTAACATGGAGAGGTTGGAGCGCGTTCATTCAGAAAGATGTTCTTAATATTAGGCGGTTGGGGCTAGTTATTATGAAAGCTGTTCTTAACATGGGGAGGTTGGAGAGCGTTTATCAGAAAGCTGTTCTTAATATTGGGCGGTTGGGGCTGGTTATTATGAAAGCTGTTCTTAACATGGGGACGTTGGAGGGCGTTTATTCAGAAAGCTGTTCTTAATATTGGGCGGTTGGGGCTGGTTATTATGAAAGCTGTTCTTAACATGGGGAGGTTGGAGGACGTTTATTCAGAAAGCTGTTCTTAATATTAAGCGGTTGGGGCTGGTTATTATGAAAGCTGTTCTTAACATGGGGAGGTTAGAGGACGTTTATTCAGAAAGCGGTTCCTAATATTGGGCGGTTGGGGCTGGTTATTATGGAAGCTATCCTTAACATGGAGAGGTTGGAGCGCGTTCATTCAGAAAGATGTTCTTAATATTGGGCGGTTGGGGCTGGTTATTATGAAAGCTGTTCTTAACATGGGGAGGTTGGAGGACGTTTATTTAGAAAGCGGTTCTTAATATTGGGCGGTTGGGGCTGGTTATTATGAAAGCTGTTCTTAACATGGGGAGGTTGGAGGGCGTTTATCAGAAAGCTGTTCTTAATATTGGGCCGTTCGGGCTGGTTATTATGAAAGCTGTTCTTAACATGGGGCGGTTGGAGGGCGTTTATCAGAAAGCTGTTCTTAATATTGGGCGGTTGGGGCTGATTATTATGAAAGCTGTTCTTAACATGGGGAGGTTGGAGGGTGTTTATTTAGAAAGCGGTTCTTAATATTCAGCAGTTGGGGCTGGTTATTATGAAAGCTGTTCTTAACATGGGGCGGTTGGAGGGCGTTTATTCAGAAAGCTGTTCTTAATATTGGGCGGTTGGGGCTGGTTATTATGAAAGCTGTTCTTAACATGGGGAGGTTGGAGGGCGTTTATTCAGAAAGCTGTTCTAAATATTGGGCGGTTGGGGCTGGTTATTATGAAAGTTGTTCTTAACATGGGGAGGTTGGAGGTCGTTTATTTAGAAAGCGGTTCTTAATATTGGGCGGTTGGGGATGGTTATTATGAAAGCTGTTCTTAACATGGGGAGGTTGGAGGGCGTTTATTTAGAAAGCGGTTCTTAATATTCAGCGGTTGGGGCTGGTTATTATGAAAGTTGTTCTTAACATGGGGAGGTTGGAGGGCGTTTATCAGAAAGCTGTTCTTAATATTGGGCGGTTGGGGCTGGTTATTATGAAAGCTGTTCTTTACATGGGGAGGTTAGAGGACGTTTATTCAGTAACTGTTCTTAATATTGAACGGTTGGGGCTGGTTATTATGAAAGCTGTTCTTAACATGGGGAGGTTGGATCGCGTTCATTTAGAAAGATGTTCTTAATATCGGGCCGTTGGGGCTGGTTATTATGAAAGCTGTTCTTAACATGGGGAGGTTGGAGGGCGTTTATTCAGAAAGCTTTTCTAAATATTGGGCGGTTGGGGCTGGTTATTATGAAAGTTCTTCTTAACATGGGGAGGTTGGAGGGCGTTTATTACCAAATGTTCTTAATATTGAGCGTTTTCAGGCTGGTTATTATGAAAGCTGTTCTTAACAGGGGGAGGTTGGAGGGCGTTTATTCAGACAGCGGTTCTTAATATTGGGCGGTTGGGGCTGATTATTATGAAAGCTGTTCTTAACATGGGGAGGTTGGAGGACGTTTATTCAGAAAGCTGTTCTTAATATTAAGCGGTTGGGGCTGGTTATTATGAAAGCTGTTCTTAACATGGGGAGGTTGGAGGACGTTTATTTAGACAGCGGTTCTTAATATTGGGCGGTTGGAGCTGGTTATTATGAAAGCTGTTCTTAACATGGGGAGGTTGGAGGGCGTTTATTCAGAAAGCTGTTCTAAATATTGGGCGGTTGGGGCTGGTTATTATGAAAGTTGTTCTTAACATGGGGAGGTTGGAGGTCGTTTATTTAGAAAGCGGTTCTTAATATTGGGCGGTTGGGGCTGGTTATTATGAAAGCTGTTCTTAACATGGGGAGGTTGGAGGGCGTTTATTTAGAAAGCGGTTCTTAATATTCAGCGGTTGGGGCTGGTTATTATGAAAGCTGTTCTTAACATGGGGAGGTTGGAGGGCGTTTATTCAGAAACTGTTGTTCCAAAGACTTGCAATTCTGGGGAAGAAACTATTGGAGTAAAAGGCTTTCTTACACCTAGGGATCTCTACTGTAAAGGGGTGGGACTTAGTTGCTTATCGGGTTTGTCGGGGGTAATCACGTCGAGGAGGTACTAGTGCTTGCAGTTCGTCAGAGCATTCACCATTAAAGTATTTGTAGAACAGGCAGAGGGATGCAACATTTCGTCGACGATACAGAGGCTGAAGTTTAGATGACAGTTCAGGACCTATCAGGTTGGCAGCTCTCTTTTGAACCCTGTCCAGGAGCGAGAGACAAGCAGCAGATCCACCAGCCCAAATGTGACAACAATACTCCATACATGGGCGAATGGTGTCCTTATAGAGGTACAGGATACTTTCGGGTGTTAGTATCTTCCTAGCATGGTAGAGAGAACCTACCTTCTTCACAGAAGAAACTGCTGGAGTAGAAAGATCTTTTACATCTAGGGATCTCTACTGTGTGGGGGTGGGATTTAGCTGCCTGTCGGGTTTGTCGAGGGTGTCTACGTCGTGGGGGCACAAGTGTCTGCAGTTCGCCAGAGCATTCACCGTTGAAATACTAGTAGAACAGGCAGAGGGATGCAACATTTCGTCGATCGGACAGAGGTTGAAGCCTAGATGACAGTTCAGGACCTATCAGGTTGGCGACTCTCTTTTGAACCCTGTCCAGGAGCGAGAGACAAGCAGCAGATGCACCAGCCCAAATGTGACAACAATACTCCATACATGGGTGGATGGTGGCCTTATGGAGGTACAGGATACTTTCCGGCGTAAGTCATTTTCTAGCATGGTAGAGAGCCCACTTTATTTGCAGCAGCCTTAGCAATGCTCTCAATGTATATATTCCAGTTCATGTTCCCTGTAAACGTTAGGCCGAGAGAAAGGCATTATGTACATATGCACACTTTTAGGTAAATCAGAATTTTTGTAGGAATTTTTGACACCCCTAACACGAAACTGCAAATAAAATATAAAAAAACTCGTAATTTCTCTTTTAAAAGTGGGTCGTTTATTTTCTTTATGGATTATACTTCCAAAATAAACTATTAAAGTTGTAATAGAAATATTTTTTTTTATTTTTTAAAAAACAGTAATGAAATCAATTGAATGTTACGAGTTCAGTATTTTTCAATTTTTAAACTTTAAAAATCTATCAAAATTTTTCTATTGATTCTATTTTTACGATATTTTCAGGGTCAATGTGAAATTTTATGCTCTTTCCAATAAACCGAATATAATATTTTAGACAAACGTTTTTTTTTTTAAATTCACGCCCCCCCCATTTTTAAGTGTCTATTAAAAAGTAAATAATTAATTTACTCACCAAAGTTTTATATATCACAAATTGAAGATAAAAGATCAATAAATAATATATTCAAATTTAAACCAAAAAAATGTAGTGTTTTTTTAGAAATTTACCTGTAAAGTTCGAAGTTTAAACTTCGAACTTTACCTTTTTTTTTTAACCCACGTTGTTTGTTTTTTCTTTTGTTTTTTGTTTTTTTTAAATTACACCTTGGTCCTTGCTCCTTTAATTGAAAAAAAAAAAAAAATTAGGGCTTGAATTACATTTTTCGAGGAGTTATAAGCTTGGAAAGACAGGGGGTCGAATAATTCATGCGTCCCATTTTGAAATGTCTATTAAAAAGTAAATAATTAATTTATTCACCAAAGTGTGATATATCACAAATTGAAGGGAAAAGGTCAATAAATAATATATTCAAATTTAAAACAAAATAAAAGTGGTGTTTTTTTTTTAGAAATTTACCTGTAAAGTCCAAAGTTTAAAACCTTTTTTTAAAAAAAAAACAACGCGTTGTTTGTTTTTTTTGTTTTTTTTAATGAAACCTGGGTCCTTGCTCCTTTAATTGAAAAAAAAAAAAAATTAGGGCTTGAATTACATTTTTCGAGGAGTTATAAGCTTGGAAAGACGGGGTGGAATTATTCACTATTTTTCACGAAATTTCTGACACACCCAGCACACTTTTTAGTATATACATATGCACATGAAGTTATGAACGGTACATAGGTCCCGGGCAAAGCCAGACGGAACTGCTAGTTTAATAAAAATAGATATCGTAAAATTTTAATTAAACTTCTAAATACTATTAAAAAATAGCAGGTCAATAATTGATTGATTGATTGGTTGGTTTTACGGCATATCAACCTATGTGGGCATTTAATGCCGGAGTCCTTTTTTTTTTTTTTTAACTATTTTTTGTTGGGGGGGGGGACTTTTCCAGCCTTTCCTCCCTTTTTTTTATAAAATCGAACTAAGAAATTAAATGTTGTATTTATACATGGATGTGTATATTCGGGTGACTTTAAATTTTCTTATATAAATTTACTTTCCTTAGGTATGCTAGAATATTTGCTGAGTTGACCTTTTCAAAAAGGTCTTCCATATTGCTTTCTGTATAATATAGTTTTCTAGTTGGGGGCAAGATCATCACACCCAACTAGGATATGTTTTACTGTGAGTGTCTCCTGGCATGGAATGCACTCTGGCGCCAATTCTCCATTTAGTATATAAGAATGAGTAAAGTTGGTGTGTCCTATGCGCAGCCGAGTCAGTATCACATCTTCTCGGCGTGATCTCTTGATGTCCGGACATCGTTCCTTAAGTTCAGGTTTGATTGAGTATAATTTGCTGCCCTCTTGCTGACTCCACCGCAGTTGCCATTTTTCCTGTATGTATGCTTTTATCTGGGGTCTAAGATCAGTATGTGGAATCTTAAAATTGTCAGTTGGAAGGTGAGAAGATCTTTTTGCAGCTGTATCTGCCCTGTCATTTGTTACATGATAAGGGCTGTCCCCTTTTCATCTCTATATAAATAAAATGAACTCATTTTTTCCCCCGTCTGATTATTGACATTAATAGGATTAAAAATCAAGATATTTCATGCAAATATAATATGCACAAACGGCAGAACAATATCTGAGGTGTGTTATAGGCTTATTATTTCTCAAATTCCTCGATAATCTTAGATTTCTATACTTTTTCTGCTGAGAAGTCACGGCCAAAATCGGTTAAGATCAATGGAAGTGGTAAAATATTTTCTCTCTAATAAATTCCTCCTCCCCCTGCCACCACTTAACACCGTTTGGGGGTCGTTCACAAGGAACAGTTGAGAAGAGAACACCGGTTTGGCTTCGTAGTTCTTTCATGTGAAGTTATTTAAAATCACTAAACTAAGCTGCAGTGCTCTGTGGCGTAGTGGTTAGCGTGCTGGACAATTCACATTATATTTTCACGTTCGCGCCGACCTACCGTAGTCGTTTTTTTTTTTTTTTTCCTAAACAACTGGAATGGACTTTTCTTGGTGGCCGAACTGTTAACGTTGCAGATGTTTTTTTTTTGTTTTTTGTTTTTTTTCACACTTTATTTTCCTACTTTTACTCATGACTCCGGGTTTGATCCTTCCTACTTACCTACCATAACATTTTTTAAAACTCCCCACCCCCGTCCCGGAAACAAACACTCGGGCAACGCCGGGTACCCCCGCTAGTGCAAGTATAAAAATGGAGAATTTAGTTTAAAATGAAAATGAAATGGCAATAGACAAATTCGAACCTCGTAATCTAGTTTAGAAATAGATTACGTGTGAGAATTTAAAAATGTACCCCCACCAGACTTGTTTGGTTAGTAGGGTAGCTGGTCTCCCTGAAGGATTAAAAACAAGACCTTCCAAAGGGCGAATGAACCCTTTCTCGGGGTCAACGGCCAATTAGCACCGTGTATGTTTGTGTGTGTGTTGGGGTGGAGAGGAGTCCTGTAAGCCGTGGTGAAGGCAACCTTTCTAGGAGAAGCAAATCTCTGATTTATAAAACCATAAAGCGGGAGACCAGTACCCGCATTAAGCTGGTCTGCAGTTTAACTTGTTGCTGGCTATCTTGCTCTTGCTTGTTGCTGGATCTCAACATTTTGAACCGAGAGAGAGACTTAGCTGTTGTACAAAGCTATGAATCTGTAACATCATATTTGTATAGATACTCCCTCAGACATTTGGGCTCATGGATTTTAAATGTCTGAGGGAGTGGCATTGTTACATGATAAGGGCTCTCCCCTTTTCATGTAAGTATAAAATGGAGAATTTAGTTTAAAATGAAAATGAAATGGCAATAGACAAATTCGAACCTCGTAATCTAGTTTAGAAATAGATTACGTGTGAGAATTTAAAAATGTAAAACAAACATTTGTTTAGAATATAGATAAATATTTCAAGAAAAGAATGTGAACTCTCAAGTTTGTTAGGAAATTTTAAATTGAAAGAATGCAGCTTATAAGATAATGTTTTTAACATATTGGATAAATAGTTTACTGAGAAATAGGAAAAGTTTTGGACACGTATGTCCAGGACACGTGAAAGAATGCACATGTTTTAACATGTGTATGACGTCACGGAAAATAGAAAGTTCGAGGGCTAGAGAAAAACTTTAGTTAGAAAACAGTCAGTGAGAAAACTCAGGGACAGTCAGACATCTGGGAGCGAGACGTCACTTCAAGGAAAAAATGTGAGACTTTGAATTCTTGGTGATGGAACGGCTGGTCGTGAAGAATAAACCATCAAGTGTTGTTTTGTAAAGCTCGTCTTGTGTTTCTTATACAAAGATAAAGTCCAATTGTATTATATATTTGTGTTATATGTCTTTACATACAGGAAAAGTTTGGACACCTATGTCCAGGACACGTGAAAGAATGCACATGTTTTAACGTGTGTATGACGTCACGGAAAATAGAAAGTTCGAGGGATAGAGAAAAACTTTAGTTAGAAAACAGTCAGTGAGAAAACTCAGAGGGAGGCAGTCGTCTGGGAGCGAGACGCCACTTCAAGGAAAAATGTGAGACTTTGAATTCTTGGTGATGGAACGGCCGGTCGTGACGAAATAAACCATCAAGTGTTTTTTGTAAAGCTCGTCTTGTGTTTATGATTCTTATACAAAGGTAAAGTCAAATTGTATTATGTTTTTTTTTTTTTACACAGTGATCACCACTTATCAAGGCCCGGAAGCCACTCAGAGATAAGGGTTATTGCAAGTACATTACGTTAGTGTGGAGATTTGATGAAGTGTTTACTTAAGGGGGCGGTTCATTAGGAATTCGTTAACATTGGACTTGAAGACATCCAAGTTGTAGTCCGGAGGGAAGCAGGCAGACGGAACAGAGTTCCACAGACGTGCAGTTCTAGGAAAGAAGCTTTGTTCATGGAATCCGCGTTTTGATTTAGGCACAGATAAAGGGTGGGGGAAATTTTTCACAGTGGATTCAGCTAGACGGGTGTTTTTCGTGAAAGATTGGCGAGGGGGGACCAGAGATTGGAGTTCAGACGAGCATCTGCCATGGAAATAACGATAAAACAAGGACAGGCTCGCAATATCTCTTCTGTGGGAGAGAGGTTGCAGGGTAGAGAAAAGGGCATCCCCCACTAAGCCACAAAGTCTATTTTGTACTCTGTCAAGGCACGATAGGCTGTTTTTAGCAGCTCCTGCCCAGATATGGCAACAGTATTCCATCCTTGGACGTACTTGGCTTTTATATAGATAGAGAATTGCATCAGTAGTGAGATATCTTCTCGAGCGGTAGAAGGATCCCACCATCTTGCCAGCGACTTTGGCAACAGACTTGATGTACGTGTTCCATTTCAGATCAGGAGTAAAGGTCAAACCCAGAAGCTTGTCAAAACACGGAGCCTCACCGAGACGAGAGCCATCCATCACAATTGATGCCAGCTGGGGATCAGAGCGTTGATGATGTAAGGATAGGAGTTTGGTTTTGGATGCATTAAAGGTAACCAGCCACATCTTCCCCCACTGAACCACGCGCTCGAGATCAGAGGATAGAGAATCAGAGAGAACTTTGTCATTTACAGCCTTTGATGTGTTGCCGTAGATGGTTGTGTCATCAGCATAGATGTCAACGAATGATTTAAGTATGTGTTTAGGGAGGTCATTGATGTAGATCAGGAAGAGAGTTGGGCCCAGGATTGACCCCTGGGGGACTCCAGCATTTATATTGCAGGCCTCCGATTTCTGAGTCTTCGTGGCTTAGTGGGGGATGCCCTTTTCTCTACCCTGCAACCTCTCTCCCACAGAAGAGACGTTGCGAGCCTATCCTTGTTTTATCGTTATTTCCATGGCAGATGCTCGTCTGAACTCCAATCTCTGGTCCCCCCTCGCCAATCTTTCACGAAAAACATCCGTCTAGCTGAATCCACTGTGAAAAATTTCCCCCACTCTATATCTGTGCCTAAATCAAAACGCGGATTCCATGAGCAGAGCTTCTTTCTTAGAACTGCACGCCTGTGGAACTCTGTTCCGTCTGCCTGCTTCCCGCCGGACTACAACTGGGTTGTCTTCAAGTCCAATGTTAACAAATTCCTAATGAACCGCCCCCTTAAGTAAACATTTCCGCAAATCTCCTCACTAACGTAATGTACTTGCAATAACCCTTATCCCTGAGTGGCTTCCGGGCCTTGATAAGTGGTGATCACTGTGTAAAAAAAAAAAAACAACATCCCTCACTGTAATAAGACTCCTTCTAAGATAAGCAGCTCTCACTAAGACAAACACTCTTCTAATAAGACTCTTAAAATGAAACCCCCGATATGTAACACATTACCTTTGATCCCCACATGGCTGGGGATCCAGACAAGAATAATGTTTTTAGTAGTTGAAAGGATATTGATTTTTTTTCTATTAATTTTGTTGTTAGTGGATTTTCTTGTTTCTGATTTTGTATAAATAATAGGACTGATAGAGAATCTGTGAGAATGATGAAGTTTTTGGTGGTTTCCTCTGAAATTATGTTGAGTGCTAGACCGATAGCTATAGTCTCTGCAGTGAATATATTAGGTTGTCCGAAAAATAATGGCCATTTCAGGAAGTCTGTTTTGAAATTGGATTTTATCATAGGATTTTTATTATATTTCAGGTAAACATCAACATGATTATTGATTTATATGTGCTCTTTAATAATTTCTGACTTTTTTCTTTCAGAAAACGTTTTATGAGCGAATGAGCCCATAATTTGGAATATGAGAAAAGAAGACTTTTTTTTTTTTTTACAAAGGCATCACCACATTATCAAGGCCCAGAGGCCACTCAAGGATAAGGGTTAAAGAGTGTACAGTAGAAGTTGGTCAATATAGTAATCATTAGTAATGAAAATTTGGTAAATTTAATAACTTATATTGAACGGCTCATCAAGAACGTATTTACCTTAGACTTGAACACAACCATATTGTAGTCAGCCGGAAAGCAGGAAAACGGAAGACAATTCCACAGGCGTGCAGTTCTAAGAAAGAAGCTTTGTTCATGGAATCTATGTTTAGGTTTAGGCACAGATAAAGAGTGGGGGAAATTATTGATAGTGTTTACAGCTAGACGAGTGTTTCTTGTGAAAGTTTGGCGAGGGGGGACCATAGATTGAAGCTCAGTTGAACACTTTCCATGAAAATAACGATACATCAGAGACAAACTCGCAACATCTCTTCTGTGAGATAGAGGTTGTAAGGAGGAGAAAAGGACATCTCCTACGAGGCTACGAAGTCTATTTTGAACTCTATCAAGGCAGGACAAGTCCTTTCTAGCAGCTCCTGCCCAGATGTGGCAACAGTATTCCATCCTTGGACGTACCTGGCTCTTATATAGATAGAGAATAGCATCAGCAGTGAGATATCTACTGGATCGATAGAAAGATCCCACCATTTTTCCAGCGGCCTTGGCAACAGATTTGATATACGTGTTCCATTTAAGATCAGGAGTAATGGTCAAGCCCAGAAGCTTGTCAAAACTTGAGGCCTCCTGAAGACGAGAGCCATTCATTTCAATTGATGACAAATGTGGATTAAAATGTTGATGATGTAAAGAGAGAAGCTTGGTTTTAGATGCATTAAAAGTAACCAGCCACTCCTTTCCCCATTGTACTACATACGATTACTTTTCCTGCATGAGTTTAAGCTTGGTAACAATGCTTCTCAAACAACTGCAAATATCAATAGGGCATGGGGAGAAGGCATCACAAGTGAAAGAACAGTACTATGGTGGTTTCAGAAATTTCGTAGTGGTGACGAGAGCCTTAAAGATGAAGAAGGTAGAGGACGGCTATCTAATCTTGACAATGAAAATTTTAGAGCCATTGTTGAGCAAAACCCACGGCAAATTGTCAGGGAAATGTCTCGGGAACTTGGTGTCAGCAGTTTAACAGTGTCGGACCATCTGAAGCAAATTGGCAAGGTGAAAAAGCTCGACAAATGGGTCGCACATGAGCTCAATGAAAATCAACAAGCTCGACGTTTTGAAGTGTGTTCGATGCTCTTTTTGCGAATCATTAATGATCTATTTCTTGACCGAATAGTCACCTGTGACGAAAAGTGGATCCTTTATAATAATCGGAAACGATCAGGTCAATGGCTTGATTGTGATGAACCATCCAAACATTTTCCAAAGCCAAAGTTTCACCAACAGAAGATTATGCTGACTGTTTGGTGGTGTGCAATTGGTGTTATTCATTAAAGCTTTCTGGATGCTAATCAGAGCATCACGGCAGAGGGTTACTGCAATCAACTCGAAGAAATGCATCATTAGCAGTATCAGAATTTTTGTAGGAATTTTTGACACCCCTAACACGAAACTGCGAATACAATATAAAAATCTCATAATTTCTCTGTTAAAAGTGGGTTATTTATTTTCTTTATGGATTATACTTCCAAAATAAACTATTACAGTTGTTTTAAAAGTAATAAAAATATTTTTTTATTTTTTTTTTAAAAACAGTAATGAATTTTCCGAACTCAATATTTTTCAATTTTTAAACTTTAAAAATCTATCAAAATTTTTCTATTGATTCTATTTTTACGATATTTTCAGGGTCAATGTGAAATTTTATGTTCTTTCCAATAAACCGAATATAATATTTTAGACAAACGTTTTTTTTTTAAATTCACGCCCCCCAAGTGTCACCCATTTTCAACTTTCTCTTAAAAAGTAAATAATTAATTTATGTCGTGGAGTTTTATATATCACAAATTGAAGAGAAAAGGTCAATAAATAATATATTCAAATTTAAAACAAAAAAAAAAATCCCTTTTTTAGAAATTTACCTGTAAAGTCCGAAGTTTAAAACCTTATTTTATAAGAACACACTGTTTTTTTTTGTCTTTTTTTTTTTTTTTTAATGAAACCTTGGTCCTTGCTCCTTTAATTGAAAAAAAAATTAGGGCTTGAATTACATTTTTCGAGGAGTTATAAGCTTGGAAAGACAGGGGGTCGAATAATTCACGCCTCTCATTTTGAAATGTCTATTAAAAAGTAAATAATTAATTTATGTCGTGGAGTTTTATATATCACAAATTGAAGAGAAAAGGTCAATAAATAATATATTCAAATTTAAAACAAAAAAAAAAATCGCTTTTTTAGAAGTTTACCTGTAAAGTCCGAAGTTTAAAACCTTTTTAAAAAAAAAAAACACATTGTTTTTTTTTTGTTTTTTTTTTTTAATAAAACCTTGGTCCTTGCTCCTTTAATTGAAAAAAAAAATAGGGCTTGAATTACATTTTTCGAGGAGTTATAAGCTTGGAAAGATGGGGTGGAATTATTCACTATTTTCACGAAATTTCTGACACTGCTAATGCATCATCATTTACAAAAATTGAGACCTGCATTAGTGAATAGGGGTGGTCCAATCCTGCTCCACGATAATGCGCGGCTTCATGTTGCGAGAATGACACTGCAGAAACTCACAGACTTTGGATACGAAACTTTAACACATCCTCCTTATTCTCCAGATCTTTCACCCACGGACTACCATTTTGTCAAGCATTTAGCCGCTTTTTTAAGCAACAAAACTTTCAGATCTAATGCAGAGGTTGAATCTTTTTTCAAAGATTTCTTAGCATCTAAGCCAAAGAATTTTTATCAACGAGGCATAAATGATCTAGTTGATAGATGGCAAAAATGCATGTCTGTTCGAGGATCATACTTTGACTAACTTCAATGTCTAGTGTCACCTATTTGATTAATAAATCCTTTTTCTCTAAAATTGGCCATTATTTTCCGGACAACCTAATAGATGCTTCATTTTGAAGATTTCTCTTCATTGTGGTTTTATGGTACGTTGCTGCACATCCAGTGTGATTGTTGCTTTTAGACCCGTCTGTGTAGATAAAGGCGTAGTCTGAATATCGTAATTTTAAATATTGAAGTTCGTCGTGATATTCAATAGGGTTTGTAGTAGATTTGGACTTTTTGTTTAGGTTCAGTTTTATTTCTTTTTTTTTTCTTTTTTTTTTTACACAGTGATCACCACTTATCAAGGCCCGGAAGCCACTCAGGGATAAGGGTTATTGCAAGTACATTACGTTAGTGTGGAGATTTGATGAAGTGTTTACTTAAGGGGGCGGTTCATTAGGAATTTTGGTAACATTGGACTTGAACACATCCAAGTTGTAGTCCGGTGGGAAGCAGGCAGACGGAACAGAGTTCCACAGACGTGCAGTTCTCAGAAAGAAGATTTGTTCATCGAATCCGCGTTTTGATTTAGGCACAGATATAGAGTGGGGGAAATTTTTCACAGTGGATTCAGCTAGACGGGTGTTTTTCGTGAAAGATTGGCGAGGGGGGACCAGAGATTGGAGTTCAGACGAGCATCTGCCATGGAAATAACGATAAAACAAGGACAGGCTCGCAACGTCTCTTCTGTGGGAGAGAGGTTGCAGGGTAGAGAAAAGGGCATCCCCCCACTGAGCCCCGAAGACTATTTCTACTTGTTTCATGGTCCATGGGGGTGTTTTAGGCAGTATGAAGTTGTGAATGCTGGAGATTGGAATTTTCGATTCTTCAATGCTTTCCTTCATTCGGAGCCCGAAAGTTTTGATAGTTTTTCCTCTCATGTTGAAGAGTTCTTAATATTTAGGATAGAAGGTACATTGGTATGCAGGGTTGTTTGGGCAAGACTTCAGTTTGAATAAATATTAAAGGGCTAACTTTTCTCGCCTTAGATCTAGTCGGGGTTCATGTGCAGGTCAATAAGTGAACTAGCACCAAATAACATTTCGACAACATTCCATGAGAGGTAGGTAGACACTAAAGCTTTTTGTTTATGGTCACAAGTGCTAATCTGGACTTGCACCAATTTTCCTGTTAACAATTACCTATAACTATAATCTCTGTCACAAAAAAAAATATCCACATCCAAAAAATATCATAATAACAAAATAACTTGCAAAGCGCAAAGTTTAAGCCAAAATAAAAAATTAAAAAAATAAATAAAAAAATTCGCAAAGCGCAAAGTTTAAGCCAAAAAAAAAAAAAAATTCGCAAAACGCAAAGTTTAAGCCTAAATAAAAAATATAAAAAATAAAAACAAATTCGCAAAGCGCAAAGTTTAAGCCGAAATAAAAAATATCTATCAAAAAAAAAAAAAAATTCGCAAAGCGCAGTTTAAGCAAAAAAAAAAAAAATTCGCAAAGCGCAAAGTTTAAGCCTAAATAAAAAATATAAAAAATAAAAACAAATTCGCAAAGCGCAAAGTTTAAGCCGAAATAAAAAATATCCACCAAAAAAAAAAAATAAATAAAATAAAAAAATAAAAAATTTGCAAAGCGCAAAGTTCAAGCCAAAATAAATAAATAAAAAACTAGGCCAAACGAAAAAATTCTTTCCTTTTAAAAATAATAATTGCTCCCTAAGTCGAACCGCGTACAACGCGGGAAGGGTAGCAGCAGTTCGCCAGAGCATTCACCGTTAAAATGCTTGTAGAACAGGCAGACAGATGCAACATTTCGTCGATGGGACAGAGGCTGAAGCTTAGATGACAGTTCAGGATCTATCAGGTTTGCGACTCTCTTTTGAACCTTGTCTAGAAGCGAGAGACTAGTAGCAGATGCACCAGCCCAAATGTGACAACAATCATTCATTTGCCAAAATAAATAAATAAAAACCCAGGCCACACGCAAAAATTCTTTCCTTTTAAAAATAATAATTGCTCCCCAAGTCGAACTGCGTACAACGCCGGAAGGGTAGCAGCACCCGAGTACATCAGCCCAAATAAATGTTATCAAAGGCACGATAAGTTACTTTTCTACCTAACTGGATAATTTTTTTGTGTTTTTATTTAATGTAACATGTTTAATCAGCTCGAAAAACATACAGTGTTTATCGATGTATTGGAAAATTCAATATGGCGCCAGACTCTCTCTCGAACATGGTAAGTTTGGGAAAAGGAATTAAAAATAAAAAAAACTAAACAAAATACGGGTTTGTATTACTGTACACATAGATTCGAAACAGTTGTCAAAAAACAAATTTATAACAAATAAAAGTTATCAAAGGCAAGATAAGTTACTTTTCTACCAAACTGGATATATTTTTTGTGTTTTTATTCAATGTAACATGTTTAATCAGCTCGAAAAACATACAGTGTTCACCGATGTATTGGAAAATTTAAAATGGTGCTAGACTCTCTCTCGAACATGGTAAGTTTGGGAAAAGGAATTAAAAATAAAAAAAACTAAACAAAATACGGGTTTGTATTACTGTACACATAGATTCGAAAAAGTTGTCAAAAAACAAATATATAACAAATAAATGTTATCAAAGGCAAGATAAGTTACTTTTCTACCAAACTGGATATATTTTTTGTGTTTTTATTCAATGTAACATGTTTATTCAGCTCGAAAAACATGCAGTGTTTACCAATGTATTGGAGATTCAAAATGGCGCCCGACTCTCTCTTTAACATGGTAAGTTTGGGAAAAGGTATCATAAATAATAAACTAGACAAAATACTATTAAAAAACCACCGAATATATGTCAACTTATGTCACGGTAACCTATATAACCTATAGCAATGGCCAACGACTCTTTATCTGAGAGTACATCTTTTAAACTCCTTGGCCTAACGTTCACAGGAAACATGAGTTGGAACAATTACATTGAAGGCATTGCCAGGGCCGCTGCAGGAAAGGTGGGCTCTCTCTACCGTGCTAGACAACTACTAACACCCGAAAGTATCCTGTACCTCCATAAGGCCACCATTCGCCCATGCATGGAGTATTGCTGTCACATCTGGGCTGGTGCATCTGCTACTCGTCGCTCGCTCCTTGACAAGGTTCAAAAGAGAGTCGCAAACCTGATAGGCCCTGAACTGGCATCTAAGCTTCAGCCTCTGTCCCATCGACGAAATGTTGCATCCCTCTGCCTTTTCTACAAGTATTTTAGTGGTGAATGCTCTGACGAACTGCAATCACTTGTTCCCCCACGACGTGAGCACCCTCGACAAACCCGACAGGCTGCTAAATCCCACCCCCACACTGTAGAGATCCCTAGATGTAAAAGATCTTTCAACTCCAATAGTTTCTTCCCCAGAACCGCTAGACTTTGGAATTCCATTCCAGGTTCCTGCTTCCCCAACAGTACTGACGTGCAGAAGTTCAAGTGTAACGTGAACCGACATCCTGCTGCCCAAATCCCTACATAGTACCCCAGTAGTTGTTTCCCCTGATAGTAGCCCCCTACACCAAAGTGGCAATTTGCCTTGTTTGTGGTGAAAATGTAATTAAAAAAATATATATATATATATATATATATATATATATATTGAGCGAATTTCTAACAGTATTTTGTCTAGTTTATTATTTATAACACTTTTTCCCGAACTTCACGTGTTAAAGAGAGAGTCGGGCGCCATTATTAATTTTCCAATACATCGGTAAAAACTGTATGGTTTTCGAGCTGAATAAACATGTTACATTAAATAAAAGACGCTAAAAATTAGTTTGGTAGAAAAGTACTATGGTCCCCCCCTTCGCCAAACTTTCACAAGAAACACTCGTCTAGCTGTAAACACTATCAATAATTCCCCCCACTCTTTATCTGTGCCTAAACCTAAACGTAGATTCCATGAACAAAGCTTCTTTCTTAGAACTGCACGCCTGTGGAATTGTCTTCCGTTTTCCTGCTTTCCGGCTGACTACAATATGGTTGTCTTCAAGTCTAATGTAAATAAGTTCTTGATGAGCCGTTCCATATAAGTTATCAAATTTAACAAATTTTCATTACTAATGATTACTATATTGTCCAATTTCTACTGTACACTCTTTAACCCTTATCCTTGAGTGGCCTCTTGGCTTTGATAATGTGGTGATGCCTATGTAAAAAAAAAAAAAAAAAAGTAATTTATCTTGCCTTTGGTAACATTTATTTGTTATATATTTGTTTTGTTTTTTTGACAACTTTTCCGAATTTATGTATACAGTAATACAAACCCCCAAAATAAATAAATAAATAAATAAAAACTAGGCCACACACGCAAAAATTCTTTTCTTTTAAAAATAATAATTGCTCCCTGTCAATCTGCGTACAACCTCGGCGCCGATGCGTATTTCACTAGAAGGGTATCCCTAGAGTACGTCAGCCCAAATAAATGTTATCAAAGGCAAGATAAGTTACTTTTCTACCTAACTGGATATTTTTTTCGTGTTTTTATTCAATGTAACATGTTTATTCAGCTCGAAAAACATACAGTGTTTACCGATGTATTGGAAAATTCAAAATGGCGCCCGACTTTCTCTTTAACACGGAAAGTTCAGGAAAAGATGTTATAAATAATAAACTAGATAAAATACTGTTAGAAATTCGCTCAATATATGTTACCGTGACATTAGTTGACATATATTCGGTGTTTTTTTAATAGTATTTTGTCTAGTTTATTATTTATAACACCTTTTCCCAAACTTAACATGTTAAAGAGAGTGTCGGGCGCCATTTTGAATTTTCTAATACATCGGTAAACACTGCATGTTTATCGAGCTGAAATTGAATAAAAACACAAAAAATGTACCCTGTTTGGTAGAAAAGTAATTTATCTTGCCTTTGATAATATTTATTTGTTATATATTCTTTTTTTTTTTTTTGACAACTTTTTCGAATCTATGTGTACAGTAATACAAACCCGGAAAATTTAAAATGGCGCCAGACTCTCTCTTGGACACAGTAAGTTTGGTAAAATGATTGAAAAATAAAAAACTATACAAAATACTGCTAAAAACCCACCGAATATACGTCAGCCTATGACACGGTAACATATATTGAGCGAGTTTCTAGCGGTGTTTTGTATAGTTCTTTATTTTTAACTCATTTTCCCAAACTTACCGTGTTTGGAGAGTTTGGCGCTATTTTTAATTTTCCAATGCATCGGTAAAACACTGTATGCTTATCGAGCTGGATAAACATGTTATATTAAATAAAAACACTAAAAGAAATATCCAGTTAGGTAGAAAAGTAACTAATCTTGCCTTTGGTAACATTTATTTGTTATGTATTGTTTTTTTGTTGTTGTTTTTTTTATTTACGTTTTTACAACGTTTTCGAATCTATGTTTCTAATACAACCCTATAAACTGGCTTATTATTTAGAAAGCCATTCTTAACAAGAGGAAGGAATCGCAATATTATCGATACGTTAAACTGATTTTAGGGCCTTTAAACTGACATTTTTTTAATATTCTGGTTGCAATTTCACCTTTTTGACAAATGGAGAACGATTTTTTTTTTGGTGGGGGGAGATCGGGTCGATATAAGTAAATATATATATTTAAAGGAGTGGGAATTTGCCCCGATCGCAAATCAATTCCAAAAGGGGTCTCTTATAAAAGGGCTCAGAGCAGGAATAAACGATCTCTTTTAAAAAAATAATTAAATAAATAAATAATCAAGTCAAATACAATTTTAAAAAACAATTTAATTAATACTCACTCGACCAATCCTCACAGCTGGGTTTAGGGTTTCATACCAAATTCCTTTTCAAATTCAAATATTTCGAATTAAGCACCTATCTTGCATACGTAATGAGCATTCGAAATGGATTTCCTCGTCAGGTTTCGTAAACAGGAAGTAACGTCGAAACCGGAAACCGGAAGTAAGAGATCTATCCGTCACCAAGGCGACGTGCACGGAATGCTGGGAAATAGAAAACCTAAATCTGATATTATTTTTAAATAAACAAATAATTATTAATCAAATTAAACTACTATTATCAATTGATGATTAAAATATAAAAAAATGATAGGATTTATCATAATTTGACCCGGATTCTCGGGAATTCTCGTCAAGCATGGATCGGGCGAGACCGGCAATCATCGGTTTAAGTCGAGCGTTGTAATAGAAATAATAAAAATTATTTATTATATATAAACACATTATTAGACCCTAAGCCTGAAATAAAGCCCGAAAAAATTTCATTTTTAATATTTTTTTTTATTAAACTAAATGTAGGCCAATCGTGGTCGCCATATTGGTTTTAAAATTTGGCCTTTCTAAGGGTTGATAGATTGACCTTTTTAAGGCCAAATTTGGCCTTTTTTATGTTGTTTCATGATGTTTTTGGCCGCCACTTTTTATGAAAGCGCGTAAAAAAGGCCAAATTTGGCCTTAAAAAGGCCAATCTGTGCAACCTTAGGCCAAATTTCAAAATTAATACGGCGGCTTCGATTGTCGAATTTAGTCGAATAAAAAAATGTTGAAAAAATAATAAAAATGAAGTTTTTTTCGAGTTTTATTTCAACCTTTGGGTCTAATAATGCGTTTTCTATGAACAATAAATAGTTTTTTTTATAAATTTTTGTTGCTTAATTAATTTACGCCGCTAAACTACACATTTACCCAGACTAATTTGAAAACAAACAGCCCGGGCGAAAAACATACGGTCAATGTCAAGTTCCGGGTTTGTATTACTGTACACATAGATTCGAAAAAGTTGTCAAAAAACAAATATATAACAAATAAATATTATCAAAGGCAAGATAAGTTACTTTCCAACTCCTCATAAAACGATTTTTAAAGGTTTCCGGTGATGCTGAAAACGAATATCACATTTAAATTTGGGGCAGATAAGTAGTTTTCATAATATGAAAGAAATTACTTTCCTATATAAATTTAACGTAGAATGAGCACCCACTTTCTGACCACCTAGTAATTTATTTATATCATAAAACAAATTAAACTGTGATAATTGTTTTCCGCACTTTCGAGAACCGGCGGTGTTTTTTGCTAAGAGATTCGGGCAGATTTGCTGTTTAGTTATACAAATATCCTCAAACCAGGTAATCACTAAAAGGGACCCTTAAAGGTCGACACCAGTATTGAGCAGAAGCTTTTTTTTTTTTTTTTACATGTTTTACAAAGTTTAAATGGGTAAAATATAATCACATCTATTATCTATCTATATCTATATATATAAAAGCGAAAATGTGTGTATGTATGTATGTCTGCTTTTTGTGTATGTAGATGGACAAAAGTCGGAGGCCTGCAATATAAATGCTGGAGTCCCTCAGGGGTCAGTGCTGGGCCCAACTCTCTTCCTGATCTACATCAATGACCTCCCTAAACACATACTTAGATCATTCGTTGACATCTATGCTCATGACACGACCAGCTCTGGCAACACATCAAAGGCTGTAAATGACAAAGTTCTCTCTGATTCTCTCTCCTCTGATCTCGAGCACATGGTTCAGTGGGGGAAGATGTGGCTGGTTACCTTTAATGCATTCAAAACCAAACTCCTATCCTTACATCATCAACGCTCTGATCCCCATCTGGCATCAATTGTGATGGATGGCCCTCGTTTGGGTGAGGCCCCGTGTTTTGACAAGCTTCTGGGTTTGACCTTTACTCCTGATCTGAAATGGAACACGTACATCAAGTCTGTTGCCAAGGTCGCTGGAAAGATGGTGGGATCCTTCTACCGCTCGAGAAGATATTTCACTACTGATGCAATTCTCTATCTATATAAAAGCCAAGTACGTCCAAGGATGGAATACTGTTGCCATATCTGGGCAGGAGCTGCTAAAAACAGCCTATCCTGCCTTGACAGAGTACAAAATAGACTTCGTGGCTTAGTGGGGATGCCCTTTTCTCTACCCTGCAACCTCTCTCCGACAGAAGAGATGTTGCGAGCCTATCCTTGTTTTATCGTTATTTTCATGGCAGGTGCTCGTCTGAACTCCAATCTCTGATCCCCCCTCGCCAATCTTTCACGAAAAACACCCATCTAGCTGAATCCACTGTGAAAAATTTCCCCCACTCTTTATCTGTGCCTAAATCAAAACGTAGATTTCATGAACAAAGCTTCTTTCTTAGAACTGCACGCCCGTGGAACTCTGTTCCGTCTGCCTGCTTCCCTCCAGACTACAACTTGGATGTGTTCAAGTCCAATGTTAACAAATTCCTAATGAACCGCCCCCTTAATTAAACACTTCATCAAATCTCCACACTAACGTAATGTACTTGCAATAACCCTTATCCCTGAGTGGCTTCCGGGCCTTGATAAGTGCTGATCAATGTGTAAAAAAAAAAAAAAAATCACTAAAAGGTCGACACCGGTATTGAGCAGAAGCCTTTTTTTTTTCTTTTTTTTTTTTTTTTACATGTTTTACAAAATATAATCACATCTATAATCTATCCCAACTCTTTTCCTGATATACATTAATGATCTTCCAAATCACATCCTTACATCATTTGTAGACATTTATGCTGACGACACTACCATTTATGGTAGCACATCTAAGACAGTAAACGACCAAGTTCTCTCCAATTCTCTCTCCTCTGATCTTGAGCACTTAGTACAATGGAGTAAGGAGTGGCTGGTTACTTTTAATGCATCTAAAACCAAGCTTCTCTCTTTACATCATCAACATTCTGATCCACATCTGGCATCAATTGAAATGAATGGCTCTCGTCTTCAGGAGGCCTCAAGTTTTGACAAGCTTTTGGGCTTGACCATTACTCCTGATCTTAAATGGAACAGGTACATCAAATCTGTTGCCAAGGCCGCTGGAAAAATGGTGGGATCTTTCTATCGATCCAGTAGATATCTCACTGCTGATGCAATTCTCTATCTATATAAGAGCCAGGTACGTCCAAGGATGGAATACTGTTGCCACATCTGGGCAGGAGCTGCTAGAAAGGACTTGGCCTGCCTTGATAGAGTTCAAAATAGACTTCGTAGCCTCGTAGGAGATGTCCTTTTCTCTTCCTTGCAACCTCTATCTCACAGAAGAGATGTTGCGAGTTTGTCTCTGATGTATCGTTATTTTCATGGAAAGTGTTCGACTAAGCTTCAATCTATGGTCCCCCCTAGCAAAACTTTCACAAGAAACACTCGTCTAGCTGTAAACACTATCAATAATTTCCCCCACTCTTTATCTGTGCCTAAACCTAAACGTAGATTCCATGAACAAAGCTTTTTTATTAGAACTGAACGCCTGTGGAATTGTCTTCCGTTTTCCTGCTTTCCGGCTGACTACAATATGGTTGTCTTCAAGTCTAACGTGAATAAGTTCTTGATGAGCCGTTCCATATAAGTTATCAAATTTAACAAATTTTCATTACTAATGATTATTATATTGTCCAATTTCTACTGTACACTCTTTAACCCTTATCCTTGAGTGGCCTCTTGGCCTTGATAATGAGTTGATTCCTATGAAAAAAAAAAAAAAAAAAGAAAAAGTCCAATGTGAACAAGTTCTAATTGAATCGTCCCCCTAAGTAATCCAAGTTTCAAAATTCCCACTGTTTACTATGCTAAAATCACAATGACTAATGTATACCTATTAACCCTTATCCTCGAGTGGCCTCTGGGCCTTGATAAGTGGTGACTCCCTTGTAAAAAAAAAAAAAAAAAAAAAAAAAAAATCTATCTATATCCATAAATATAAAAGCGAAAATGTGTGTATTTATGTATGTATGTCTGCTTTTTCTGTATGTCTGTGAAAGGCTTATTTCCGAGAAGCGGTCGGTCGGCTCACAACTTTGTAACGAACCAGGATATAATACCCTAGCTCGCCACAAGAAAATAATGAAACGAATGGAATTGAAGGAAACAAAGACTCAATTGATGGATAAGATAAACGTCGTTTATTTGCTGTTGAAAGAATGAACGTTTTAGTTATAACATGTGTTCATGTCCGCGCGTGTGTAACCAATGTTCGTTGCGGGACTGGTCGTGTAGAAAGAAAAGGAAATGTGTGTTCATCTCAAGTTCGAGTCACTATCGTTTGTCCGCGCGCGGGAAGAGAAATGAGTGTTGTAGTGGAAAATTGGAATGATAGTCCAGCGTGTAGACAAAGGAGAGGATATGAGAGTTGACGTCAGTTAGTAGTCAGCTACGCGAAGGTGTTCTCAGGGACCAGTAGTAAATAGAGAGAGAAAGAGTGAGAATGTGTACATACGGTCTGTTAGCTCGTGCCCCATATATAGTAGTAAGTGGGCGTGACGCATGCGGTCCGGTCCGTAGACCGACCGGCTCGAAAGCTCGGCCTAAAAGGGTTAGAAACAGCTTGTCTCTTTGTTTTATACTCGTTTCTGGTGGTCTTTTGCTCATGTGTATATTTCCTTAGAAAGCGGAAGCGACATCGTCCATGTGTGCGTTCGTATGCTCGTACATGTGTATACGTTAGCGTGTGTGTATATACACGTGAATGTGAATATATGTACGCGTGTGGACGTGGGCGCGTATGTTTGTGTGCGCGTATGTATATTACAAGTAATATGGCCTGAAATGTGAATGTGTGTTTTTGTGTGAGACTAGAAAAGGCTCGCACAACCTCTTAAAACTTTTTATATCACATGTAAATCATAATATCTACGAGTTAACAACGGAGGTCGCCTGTCTATTTAATCTGCTCGACTTCGAAAGGATAAATATTCAACATTTTTCATTCGCTGCATGTGAATAAGGCTTTTTCGTATAATAAAAGCGGCACTAATACTGGCGGTATTTTTCCGGCCTCTTTTTTTTTTTTTTTTTTTTTTTTAACCCCCAAGTCCCTCGACACAAATGAAATTTTATTAAGATTGTTATCTTTTTTGTATTTTTTGATATAAATAAAAAATGTTTGAAAATTGAGCTTAAGTAGGCACCCCCACTCCCTCCCACCACACACACGTAAATACAAATTTAAAGGGGTACCCATGATAAAAGAGGCTGGCCGAGAGAAAAAAATCATTTAAAATTTACAACAGAGACGAGATGGATCAACCAACCTCACCATCTCCACTTTCTTTTTGAGTTGGCCTTGTGCCTAAGTTTTTTGTTCATTTTCCCAATTGTTTTTTTTTTTTTCATGTGAATAAAAAGTTTAATATCTCAAAGTGTAGTATCTGTTCTCGTAGAGAGGGAAAAACGAGGAAGTACCCGTTCTGGCCGGGAGAACGCCTCTGCGATGCAAGCATAGACCACGTGATCGGCGACCTCAACAGAAGACAAAAGAGGTTTCTTAAAAGCCTCAAAAACCTCTCCAAGATCGATGGGAAAGAGGTCGCCGATCCCACATCTGATGACTTTTGTAAGAACAAATAGGGGAGGGCGTTGTAAGGCCTTGTGGAGAATGTTGGAGGCCAGTAAAACTGCGTATAAGGGGCTGTGCATCATGAACGGGGAGCACCCATCATTAGGGCAAATTGCCCAAAAATGTGAAGGGAGGGTCCCAGTTTACGTTCGCCCATCCCTTATAGAGCCATTAAAATGACGTCCCCCCTGGACGTTGGGGACCTGGCTCGAGACAGACGGCTTACGTCCGACCTGCTCACGGGAAGTCTCGGTCAGACCTTTGACGGCCTTACCCCCAAAGATTTCAGACCCATCCTAGACGAATACTACTAGTTAGGGAATTATGGCCACGAGCTTAAACCTAGTTTAAATGCGAGGGGCATGAGATCCCGAAGCAAGGCTGCTCGTGTGCCGAGGGATCTCGTGGCTCTTGAGGTAGACTTAGTTGCATTGCAGGAGACCCACTTTGTTGGGGACGGGGACCACAGTGTCCTGATGAATGACTTTGATGTTTATTCAGCATACGGCAGTTCACGTAGCTGTAGGGTTTCTGTTCTAGTGAGTCGAACCCTGTCTGCGATGGTTACCGTTGTTCACGCTGATGCTCATGGGAGGTTGGTCGTGATCGATGTTGCCATTAAAAGCGGCAAGTTCCGGATCGTGGCAGTTTATGCGCCTAACGTCCGCAGCGAGAGAATTGCCTTTTTTTGGCAGGTGGAGGTTTTTCTCTCTTCGGGTCTGGAGTGGGTAGTGTTAATGGGGGACTGGAATGCCATCCTGGACCCCAGCATAGATAAGATCGGTGGGAGCTAGTGGGTCGGCGTGGTGTTGATAGCAGCCTGTCTGACCTGATGGCTTCGTGCGATCTGGTAAACAGGTTCCGTCGGATCACCCAGGGAGGGGGATGTGGACATGGCAATCTAGTTCGGCCATCTGTCTGAGTACATACTTGGATATAGCGAACGAAAATATTTATATAAAAAACAAGACATTTATATAGCGAACGAAAATATTTATATAAAATAACAATATATTTATATAGCGAACAAAAATATTTATATAAAATACTAATATATTTATATAGCGAACGAAAATATTTATATAATCAAACAAGACATTTATATAGCGAACGAAAGTATTTATATAAAAAACAAACCATGTATATAGCGAACGGAAATATTTATACAAAAAACAAGACATTTATATAGCGAACGAAAATATTTATATAAAATAACATTTATATAGCGAACGAAAATATTTATATAAAAAAATTATATAGCGAACGAAAATATTTACATAAAAAACAAGACATTTATATAGCGAACGAAAATATTTATACAAAAATAACAAGACATTTATATAGCGAACGAAAATATTTATACAAAAATAACAAGACATTTATATAGCGAACGAAAATATTTATATAAAATAACAATATATTTATATAGCGAACGAAAATAAAAAACAAGACATTTATATAGCGAACGAAAGTATTTATATAAAAACAAAACATGTAGATAGCGAACGGAAATATTTATACAAAAAAACATTTATACAGCGAACGAAAATATTTATATAAAAAACAAGACATTTATATAGCGAACGAAAATATTCATATAAAAAAATAAGATATTTATGTAGCGAACGAAAATATTTATATAAAAAAACAGAACATTTATATAGCGAACGAAAATATTTATATAAAAAACAAGACATTTATATAGCGGACGAAAATATTTATATAAAAAACAAGACATTTATATAGCGGACGAAAATATTTATATAAAAAACAAGACATTTATATAGCGGACGAAAATATTTATATAAAATAACAAAACATGTATATAGCGAACGAAGATATTTATATAAAAAAAACAAGACATTTCGATAGCGAACGAAAGTATTTATATAGAAAAAAAAGCATGTATATAGCGAACGGAAATATTTATTAAAAAAAAACATAGATTTCCTATCTTGTACCACATTCCACTGGCTAGGTCATTCGGACCACAAACTTGTGTTGGCCCGTTTGAAATTAGGTAATAGGCCTAGGTTGGCTGGCGACTGGAAGTTGAACGTCTCCTTGTTGGAGTCAGATGACTTTCGGGAGCAGCTGATGACACTAATTCAGAGGGAGTTAGTGGTGGTGGGGTCCGTTACCGGGAGTAGTTGGTGGGTTAAGCTTAAAGTCACCATTAGGCACTTTTGTGTCCAATATCGGCAACACCTCGCGCTGACTAGGGTTCGGACCAAAAGGCACCTAGATGATCGATTGACCCTGGGGGTGGCAGGAGGGGATTTCCTTGAACTAGCTCTAGTTAAGGGGGACGCTTGGCTAGCGAGCGATACGAAGGTTGATTAGTTAGAGCTAGGTTAAACGAAGCTGTGAATATTCGGACCACAAACTTGTGTTGGCCCGTTTGAGATTAGGTAATAGGCCTAGGTTGGCTGGCGACTGGAAGTTGAGTGTCTCCTGGTTGGAGTCGGACGACTTTCGGGAGCAGCAGACGACACTAATTCAGGGGGAGTTAGTGGGGGCGGTAACCGGAAGTAGCTGGTGGGTTCAGCTTAAGGTCACCATTAGGCACTTTTGTGTCCAATATAGGCAACGCCTCGCACTAACTAGGGTTTGGTGGACCAAAAGGCACCTAGATGATAGACTGACCCGGGCAGTGGCAGGTGGGGGATTAAGTTAAGAGGGACCTTAATCGCTTGGCTAGCGAGCGATATGAAGGTCAAGTAGTTAGAGCAAGGTTAAACAGAATCTCCAACGAAGCCGTGAATGTTGACACTGATGAGCGTAAGGCTGCTCTAAGACGTGGCTCGTATGGGTACACTCGGGAGGTGAAAAACTTGGAAGGGCGCTCTCTCGTGTCGGTACAGGAGATCTGCAATGGGTTTTGGCAACATTTGGAGGAGCGCTTCACACAACTACCCAGACTCCGCGGCCAGGAGTTTGGCACCTATTTAGCTGGCTCGCCCTGCCTTACTGCGGCCCAAGCGGATAGCTGCGAGGGGATGGTTACGGAGCGCGAGGTCATTACTGCATTGAAGCAGGTTAGCTGCAACAAATCTCCGGGGCTCGATGGTTTGCACTATGAACTGTTCTTGAGGCTGTCGCCCATGTTTGTGCCCCTTCTGACGGGCGTGTTTAACAACTGGTTTGCCCAGGATTCGAGCCCGAGGAACGTAACTAAAGGAGTGATCACGCTTCTGAGGAAGGGGGACCAACATGGAGTGGGGCCTCTAAACGATTATCGACCCCAAAACTCTGCTTGATGCAGATTTCAAGATTTTGTCCCGCAAAAAAAATACCTGAAAAAATTGGCAAATTTTCATGACCGCGGACCTGAAAGAATGTGGGATTCTGGTATCTTCTTTTATCGTCTATTTTCAATGTTTCCTATAGAATCAAAGGCTTTTAATGTTATTCTTTGTTATTTTGGGCAAATTTTCTCTAATTTAGACATAAAATAAAGACAAAAATAATACCTTGAAAAATTGGCAAATTTTCATGATCGCGGACCTGAAAGAATGTGGGATTCTGGTATCTTCTTTTATTGTCTATTTTCAATGTTTCCTATAGAATCGAAGGCTTTTAATGTTATTCTTTGTTATTTTGGGCTAATTTTCTTTAATTTAGACATAAAATAAAGACAAAATTAATACCTTTAAAAATTGGCAAATTTTCATGACCGCGGACCTGAAAGAATGTGGGATTCTGGTATCTTCTTTTATCGTCTATTTTCAATGTTTCCTATAGAATCGAAAGCTTTTAATGTTATTCTTTGTTATTTTGGACAAATTTTCTGTAAATTGGACATAAAAGAAAGACAAAATAAATACCTTGAAAAATTGGCAAATTTTCATGACCCCGGACCTGAAAGAATGTGGGATTCTGGTATCTTCTTTTATTGTCTATTTTCAATGTTTCCTATAGCATCGAAGGCTTTTAATGTTATTCTTTGTAATTTTGGGCTACTTTTCTTTAATTTAGACATAAAATCAAGACAAAAATAGAAAAATTGGCAAATTTGACATGAATAATGACCTGAAAGAATGTGGGATTCTGGTATCTTCTTTTATCGTCTATTTTCAATGTTTCCTCCAGAATCGGAGGCTTTGTATGTTATTCTTTGTTATTTTGGGCTAATATTCTTTAAATTAGACATAAAATAAAGACAAAATTAATACCTTGAAAAATTGGCAAATTTTCATGACTGCGGACCTGAAAGAATTTGGGACTCTGTTATCTTCTTTTATCGTCTATTTTCAATGTTTCCTATAGAATCGAAGGCTTTTAATGTTATTCTTTGTTATTTTGGGCTAAATTTCTTTAATTTACACATAAAATAAAGACAAAAATAATACCTTGAAAAATTGGCAAATTTTCATGACCGCGGACCTGAAAGAATGTGGGATTCTGGTATCTTCTTTTATCGTCTATTTTCAATGTTTCCTATAGAATCGAAGGCTTTTAATGTTATTCCTTGTTATTTTGGGCTAATTTTCTTTAATTTAGACATAAAATAAAGACAAAAATAATACCTTGAAAAATTGGCAAATTTGGCCTTGTCTGAAGCTGACGAGATGACCTCTGGTCCATTGATAATGATTGGGATAGAACACACACTTCTGTTCAGGATCCTATTTGTTATTTGCCAAAACTGGTGGAAACCAAGCCGCTGATCAGCGACCTTGGATTTAGCAGATTGGACAATTACTTTTTATTGGTGGACAATCGATATTCGATGCCCTCCTTTCGAGTTTCTTAAAAAGGTTTATTTTAACTGTTATGTAGCGGATGGTCCCAGACATCCGTTACATAACACGGCTCATCAAAAACTTGTTTACATTAGACTTGAAGACAACCATATTGTAGTCAGCTTGAAAGCAGGAAAACGGAAGACAAATCCACAGGCGTACAGTTCTAAGAAAGAAGCTTTGTTCATGGAATCTACGTTTAAGTTTTGGCACAGATAAAGAGTGGGGGGGGGGGATTATTGATAGTGTTTTTAGCCAGATGGGTGTTTCTTGTGAAAGTTTGCCATGAAACTAACGATAAAGCAGAGACATGCTCACAACATCTCTTCCTGTGACAAAGAGGCTGCAGGGAAGAGGACATCTACTACGAGGCTACAAAGTCTATTTTGAACTCTACGAAGGCAGGATAAGTCCTTTCTAGCAGCTTCTGTGACCATTTCGGAATACCCCCCCCCCCGGCAACATCAAAAGCCGTTCTTAACATGGGGAGGTTGGGGAGAGTGTTTATTTCGAAAGCCGTTCTTAATTTTCCAAAAAGTTATCAAAAAACAAATATATAACAAATAAATGTTATCAAAGACAATATAAGTTACTTTTCTACCTAACTTGATAAGTTTTTAGTGTTTTTATTTAATGTAACATGTTTATTCAGCTCGAAAAACATAGTGTTTACGATGTAATGGAAAATTCAAAATGGCGCCAGACTCTCGGTAAGTTTGGGAAAATGAGTTAAAAATAACAGCTATACAAAATACTGTTAAAAACCCACTGAATATGTCAGCCTATGCCAGGGAAATATATATTGAGCGCGTTTCTAACAGTATTTTGTCTAGTTTTTTTTATTTTTAACTCTTACCGTGTTCAAGAGAGAGTCGGGCGCCATTTTTATTTTTCCAATTTATCGGTAAACACTGTATGTTTTTCGAGCTCGCTAAACATGTTACATTAAATAAAAATACTAAAAACTTATCTAGTTAGATAGAAAAGTAACTTATCTTGCCTTTGGTAACATTTATTTTTTTTATCTTCAAAGGAAGAAAATTAAAAAAAAAAAATGAGTAAAGGTTGTGCTTTAGCAGTGTCAGAAATTTCGTGAAAACTATTGAATAATTCCACCCGCTATCTTTCGAAGCTTATAACTCCTCGAAAAATGTCATTCAAGCCCTATTTTTTTTTTCAATTAAAGGAGTAAGGACCAAGGTTTCATTTAAAAAAACAAAACAAAAAAACAACGTGTTTTTTTTTTTTTAAAAGGTTTTAAACTTTGGACTTTACAGGTAAATTTCTAAAAAACACTACTTTTTTTTGTTTTAAATTTGAATATATTATTTATTGAACTTTTCTCTTCAATTTGTGATATATAAAATTTTGGTACATGAATTAATTGTTTACTTTTTAATAGACATTTCAAAATGGGAGGCGTGAATTATTCGACCCCCTGTCTTTCCAAGCTTATAACTACTCGAAAAATGTAATTCAAGCCCTAATTTTTTTTTCAATTAAAGGAGCAAGGACCAAGGTTCCATTAAAATAAAAACAAAAAAAAAAAAACAACATGGTTTAAAAAAAAAAACAGGTAAATTTCTAAAAAACACTACTTTTTTTTGTTTTAAATTTGAATATATTATTTGTTTGACCTTTTCTCTTCAATTTGTGATATATAAAATTTTGGTACATGAATTAATTGTTTACTTTTTAATAGACATTTCAAAACGGGAGGCGTGAATTATTCGACCCCCTGTCTTTCCAAGCTTATAACTACTCGAAAAATGTAATTCAAGCCCTAATTTTTTTTCAATTAAAGGAGCAAGGACCAAGGTTCCATTAAAATAAAAAAAAAACAAAAAAACAACGTGGTTTAAAAAAAAAACAGGTAAATTTCTAAAAAACACTACTTTTTTTGTTTTAAATTTGAATATATTATTTATTGACCTTTTTTCTTCAATTTGTGATATATAAAACTTAAATTAATTATTTACTTTTTAATAGACATTTCAAAATTGTGGGGGCGTGAATTAAAAAAAAACGTTTGTCTAAAATATTCTATTCAGTTTGTTGGAAAGAGCATAAAATTTCACATTGACCCTGAAAATATCGTAAAAATAGAATCAATAGAAAAATTTTGATAGATTTTTAAAGTTTAAAAATCGAAAAATATTGAGTTCGTAAAATTCATTACTGTTTTTTAAAAAAATAAAAAAAATATTTCTATTACTTTTAAAACAACTTTAATAGTTTATTTTGGAAGTATAATCCATAAAGAAAATAAACAACCCACTTTTAAAAGAGAAATTACGAGTTTTTTATATTTTATTCGCAGTTTCGTGTTAGGGGTGTCAAAAATTCCGGGTTTGTATTACTGTACACAGATTCGAAAAAGTTGTCAAAAAACTAAAATATAACAAATAAATGTTATCAAAGGCAAGATAAGTTACTTTTCTACCAAACTGGATATTTTTTTTGTTTTTTTATTCAATGCAACATGTTTATTCAGCTCGAAAAATATGCAGTGTTTACCGATGTGTTGGAACATTCAAAATGGCGCCCGACACTCTTTAACATGGTAAGTTTGGGAAAAGGTGTTATAAATAATAAACTAGACAAAATACTATTAAAAACCCGCCGAATATATGTCAACGTATGTCACGGTAACATATATTGAGCGAGTTTTTAACAGTATTTTATCCAGTTTTTTATTTATAACAACTTTTCCCAAACTTACCGTGTTAAAGATGGAGTCAGTCGCCATCTTGATTTTCCAATACATCGGTAAACACTGTATGTTTTTCGAGCTGAATAAACATGTTACATTGAATAAAAACACTAAAAATATATTCAGTTAGGTAGAAAAGTAACTTATCTTGCCTTTGATAACATTTATTTGTTATATATTTGTTTTTTTTACAACTTTTTCGAATCTATGTGTACAGTAATACAAACCCGGCTGATTTTCTTTGATTTAGTAAAATCGTAAATCGATCAAGCAGTTGTTTATTAGGTAAGACAATCAAATATTATGAGGTAAGTTCAGGAAAAGATGTTATAAATAATAAACTAGACAAAATACTGCTAGAAATTCGCTCAATATATGTTACCGTGACATAAGTTGACATATATTCGGTGTTTTTTTAATAGTATTTTGTCTAGTTTATTATTTATAACATCTTTTCCCAAACTTACCATGTTTAAGAGAGTGTCGGGCGCCATTTTGAATTTTTCAATACATCGGTAAACACTGTATGTTTTTCGAGCTGAATAAATATGTTACATTGAATAAAAACACAAAAAATATATTCAGTTTGGTAGAAAAGTAACTTATCTTGCCTTTGATAACATTTATTTGTTATATATTTGTTTTTTTTACAACTTTTTCGAATCTATGTGTACAGTAATACAAACCCGGCTGATTTTCTTTGATTTAGTAAAATCGTAAATCGATCAAGCAGTTGTTTATTAGGTAAGACAATCAAATATTATAAGGTAAGTTCAGGAAAAGATGTTATAAATAATAAACTAGACAAAATACTGCTAGAAATTCGCTTAATATATGTTACCGTGACATAAGTTGACATATATTCGGTGTTTTTTTAATAGTATTTTGTCTAGTTTATTATTTATAACATCTTTTCCCAAACTTACCATGTTTAAGAGAGTGTCGGGCGCCATTTTGAATTTTTCAATACATCGGTAAACACTGTATGTTTTTCGAGCTGAATAAACATGTTACATTGAATAAAAACACAAAAAATATATCCAGTTTGGTGGAAAAGTAACTTATCTTGCCTTTGATAACATTTATTTGTTATATATTTGTTTTTTGACAACTTTTTCGAATCTATGTGTACAGTAATACAAACCCGGCTGATTTTCTTTGATTTAGTAAAATCGTAAATCGATCAAGCAGTTGTTTATTAGGTAAGACAATCAAATATTATGAGGTAAGTTCAGGAAAAGGTATTATAAATAATAAACTAGACAAAATACTGCTAGAAATTCGCTCAATATATGTTACCGTGACATAAGTTGACATATATTCGGTGTTTTTTTAATAGTATTTTGTCTAGTTTATTATTTATAACATCTTTTCCCAAACTTACCATGTTTAAGAGAGTGTCGGGCGCCATTTTGAATTTTCCAATACATCGGTAAACACTGTATGTTTTTCGAGCTGAATAAATATGTTACATTGAATAAAAACACAAAAAATATATTCAGTTAGGTAGAAAAGTAACTTATCTTGCCTTTGATAACATTTATTTGTTATATATTTGTTTTTTTTACAACTTTTTCGAATCTATGTGTACAGTAATACAAACCCGGCTGATTTTCTTTGATTTAGTAAAATCGTAAATCGATCAAGCAGTTGTTTATTAGGTAAGACAATCAAATATTATGAGGTAAGTTCAGGAAAAGATGTTATAAATAATAAACTAGACAAAATACTGCTAGAAATTCGCTCAATAGATGTTACCGTGACATAAGTTGACATATATTCGGTGTTTTTTTTAATAGTATTTTGTCTAGTTTATTATTTATAACATCTTTTCCCAAACTTACCATGTTTAAGAGAGTGTCGGGCGCCATTTTGAATTTTTCAATACATCGGTAAACACTGTATGTTTTTCGAGCTGAATAAATATGTTACATTGAATAAAAACACAAAAAATATATCCAGTTAGGTAGAAAAGTAACTTATCTTGCCTTTGATAACATTTATTTGTTATATATTTGTTTTTTTTACAACTTTTTCGAATCTATGTGTACAGTAATACAAACCCGCAAAATTCCTACAAAAATTCTGATACACCTAATAGTGGGGTTCCCAAAGACGAATTTATCCGAAAGATTCCGTCGATTTGTTTGACACATCAGTGGACTATCATTTTTTTTTTTTTTTATTACATTTTCACCCCAAACAAGGCAAATTGCCACTTTGGTGTAGGGGGCTACTATCAGGGGCAACAACTACTGGGGTACTATGTAGGGATTTGGGCAGCAAGGTGTCGGTTCACGTTACACTTGAACTTCTGCACGTCAGTACTGTTGGGGAAGCAGGGACCTGGAATGGAATTCCAGAGTCTTGCGGTTCTGGGGAAGAAACTATTGGAGTAAAAAGATCTTTTACATCTAGGGACCTCTACAGTGTGGGGGTGGGATCTAGTAGCCTGTCGGGTTTGTCGAGGGTGCTCGCGTCGTGGGGGCACAAGTGATTGCAGTTCGTCAGAGCATTCACCACTAAAATACTTGTAGAAAAGGCAGAGGGATGCAACATTTCGTCGATGGGACAGAGGCTGAAGCTTAGATGCCAGTTCAGGGCCTATCAGGTTTGCGACTCTCTTTTGAACCTTGTCAAGGAGCGAGAGACTAGTAGCAGATGCACCAGCCCAGATGTGGCAGCAATACTCCATACATGGGCGAATGGTGGCCTTATAGAGGTACAGGATACTTTCGGGTGTTAGTAGTTTTCTAGCACGGTAGAGAGAGCCTACCTTTCTTGCAGCGGCCCTGGCAATGCCTTCAATGTAATTGTTCCAACTCATGTTTCCTGTGAGCGTTAGGCCAAGGAGTTTGAAAGATGGACTCTCAGATAAAGAGTCGTTGGCCATTGCTATGGGTGGTAGAGAGGGTTTCTTGTAATTATTGAATGAAACTAGTTTAGTCTTGGCAGCATTGAACGCGACCAACCACTTTTGTCCCCATTCCACTACAGATTGGAGGTCTTCCTCTAGTGTTTCTGTCATTCAAGCCCGGGCAATTTCGAGTTTCCCTGCTAGTATGTCTTTCTTTTTTTTCTACGCTTAAAAAAAAAGGGGGAAAAAAAAAAAAAAAAAAGAAAATTTATTTTCTCAATTATTCGAAATCGGTGAAGTGTTAGTTTTTCAAATATCGCCGATGCGTCAATAATCTTTTTTTTCTTTAAAGAGACAACTTTCGCCCGTCAGGCTTTCCAGAATTCACTCCATTAACGGAAATCGCTGACCCAAAAATATCTTTCTGCTTCATACTTTCGTGTATAGAAGCTGTTTTTTGTAGGGTACTAGCAGGAGATCTGACGTTGCCCGGGATTAAAAGATGACCAACACAATATTTCACCCTTGTGTGTATTGTATCATTGAACACGTATATCAAATCCATTGCCAAGGTCACTAGAAATATGGTCGGATCCTTCTACGTCTCCAATAGATATCTTACTCCTAAATGTAGATTCAATGTTTTGACTAGCTTCTGGGCTTGACCTTTACTCCTGATCTTAAATGGAACACGGACATCAAGTCTGTTGCCAAGGTCGCTGGAAAGATGGCGGGATCCTTCTACCGCTCCAGAAGATATCTCACTACTGATGCAATTCTCTATCTATATAAAAGCCAAGTACGTCCAAGGAGGGAGTACTGCTGCCATATCTGGGCAGGAGCTGCTAAAAACAGCCTATCCTGCCTTGACAGACTACAAAATAGACTTTGTGGCTTAGTAGGGGGATACCGTTTTCTCTTCCCTGCAACCTCTTTCCCACAGAAAAGATGTTGCAGGCCTATCTCTGCTTATTAGAATTGCATCAGTAGTGAGATATCTTCTGCAGCGGTAGAAGGATCCCACCATCTTTCCAGCGACCTTGGCAACAGACTTGATGTACGTGTTCCATTTCAGATCAGGAGTAAAGGTCAAACCCAGAAGCTTGTCAAAACATGGGGCCTCACCCAAACGAGAGCCATCCATCACAATTGATGCCAGATGGGGATCAGAGCGTTGATGATGCAAGGATAGGAGTTTGGTTTTGGATGTATTAAAGGTAACCAGCCACATCTTCCCCCACTGAACCACGTGCTCGAGATCAGAGGAGAGAGAATCAGAGAGACCTTTGTTATTTACAGCCTTTGATGTGTTGCCATAGATGATCGTGTCATCAGCATAGATGTCAACGAATGATTTAAGTATGTGTTTAGGGAGGTCATTGATGTAGATCAGGAAGAGAGTTGGGCCCAGGATTGACCCCTGAGGGACTCCAGCATTTATATTGCAGGCTTCCAATTTTTGTCCATCTACCACTACTCTTATGAGCCTATCAGAGAGAAATGATTTAATGATTGAGAAAACATTTCCAGTTATACTGTAGCTGGAAATCTTGTGAAGTAGACCCTTATGCCATACTTTGTTGAAGGCCTTTGATATGTCAAGAGCAATTGCACTAGAAAGAAAGCCTTTGTCAAGAGATTCATTAATCCTGTGGGATATAACCGTCAGCACATCTGCGGTAGATCTTGCAGAGCGGAAACCATATTGTGTGTCACTAAGAAGGTTATTCCTGCTGAGGTGGTTATCTAGTGGATGTAAAATATTGTTCTTTCAACAGACAGATAATAAACGTATAAATCGTATGTATGTTGTTTAGACAGGAGGACATGATGTGGCAACAGTATTCCATCCTTGGACGTACCTGGCTCTTATATAGATAGAGAATAGCATCCGCAGTGAGATATTTACTGGACCGATAGAAAGATCCCACCATTTTTCCAGCAGCCTTGGCAACAGATTTGATGTACGTGTTCCATCTTGTCGTTCCTGCTATAGAGTGTGGTGTCATCAGCATATATACCCATCTCAGAGGCAATTTTGTCGGGGAGGTCATTTATGAATATCAGGAACAATAGCGGTCCAAGGATAGAACCCTGGGGCACGCCCGCATTTATATCATATTGTTTAGATGTACGACCATCGAGGACAACCTGGATTTTTCTCTTATCTAAGAAGGATTTAATTATTTTAAGTGTTATACCAGTGATACCGAATGTTATCTATCTTTGCAAAAAGTGTTGTGTTTTGGAAGAGATGATATTTTTTTTTTTTTTTTTTTTTTTTACACAGTGATCACCACTTATCAAGGCCCGGAAGCCACTCAGGGATAAGGGTTATTGTAAGTACATCACGTTAGTGAGGAGATTTTATGAAGTGTTTAATTAGGGGGCGGTTCATTAGGAATTTGTTAACATTAGACTTGAAGACATCCAAGTTGTAGTCCGGAGGGAAGCAGGCAGACGGAACAGAGTTCCACAGGCGTGCAGTTCTAAGAAAGAAGCTTTGTTCATGAAATCCGCGTATTGATTTAGGCACAGATATAGAGTGGGGGAAATTTTTCACAGTGGATTCAGCTAGACGGGTGTTTTTCGTGAAAGATTGGCGAGGGGGGACCAGGGATTGGAGTTCAGACGAGCACCTGCCATGAAAATAACGATAAAACAAGGATAGGCTCGCAACGTCTCTTCTGTGGGAGAGGGGTTGCAGGGTAGAGAAAAGGGCATCCCCCACTAAACCACGAAGTCTATTTTGTACTCTGTCAAGGCATGATAGGCTGTTTTTGGCAGCTCCTGCCCAGATATGGCAACAGTATTCCATCCTTGGCCGTACTTGGCTTTTATATAGATAGAGAATTGCATCAGTAGTGAGATATCTTCTGGAGCGGTAGAAGGATCCCACCATCTTTCCTGCGACCTTGGCAACAGACTTGATGTACGTGTTCCATTTCAGATCAGGAGTAAAGGTCAAACCCAGAAGCTTGTCAAAACACGGGGCCTCACCCAGACGAGAGCCATCCATCACAATTGATGCCATTCGTGTCATGTGTTATCTAGTGGATGTAAGATATTGTTCTTTTAACAGACAGATAATAAACGTATAAATCGTATGTATGTTGTTTGGCCAGGGGACATGATATTGACGCGTAAACTGAGTCATGTTGTATCAGACTTATCACACGGGATATTTTTACAGTTCATATGTAAGAAGAATAATATATGCTTCATACCTTTTTTCTTGAAGAGTTCTTTAAACTTCCTGCTGCTCCATGACGAACCATGAAACAATCACCACCATCCAATTGAGACATCCGTTCTTACTTGTGAAACCATAAAACAACTCTTTATATTTTTATAATATGAATTTATTCCAGTTGTCTCAAATGGTTTTCACAGGAACTGCTGTTCGTCTACATTTCTATTCTTACAGCTCGCTACCTAGCAGTCTGTCCACTCATGTCTAGATTGTCTGTCCGCTTTGGTGGTCAAATCTCAACTCTCTGAATCTCTCTAAAACTAACTACAGCACGTGTTCTCTTACGTCACCTAATTACGTGTGTCAGACTAACCTAATGTCCACAACTAGTTATATGTTTACATATATTTTCTATTTTCACATTCCTTTTGCGATTCACACGTCAATCATTTCTTCCCCAATTTGATTGTTTATTCTTCTAATCGTAATAACTGATCCAGCGAAAATCTGTCGCTCAAATCAATTAATAAGAATACAATAACAATAATGTTTTGACCCTTGACTCCGCTCTCCACAGTTAACAGATACTACGCTTTGATCACAGCCTACATGTTCTATTCTTACACCTCACTTCCTAGCAGTCTGTCCACTCATGTCTAGATTGTCTGTCCGCTTTGGTGGTCAAATCTCAACTCTCTAAATCTCTCCAAAACTAACTACAGCAAGTGTTCTCTTACGTCACCTCATTACGTGTCTCAGACCAACCTAATGCAACCCCAATCTAGTTATTTGTTTATCCAAACCCCAAAATAATGCTTACATCTATTTTCTATTTTCGCATTCCTCTTGCGATTTTACGTCAATCATGTCTTCCCCAATTTAATTGTTTATTCTTCTAATCATAATAACAGATCCAGCGACCATCCGTTGCTTAAATCAATTAATAAAAATAATAAAATTTTGACCATTGGCTCTGTTTGCCACAGTTAACAAAGATACTAAGCTATGATTACAGCCTAAAAGGCGTCATAACATTATACATGCACACACAAACAGACAAACAAGCACATACTTAAACACACACACACACACAACCCAAACACAGAAGCATAACACACAAATATATAGACTTCGTGGTTTAGTCGGGGATGCCCTTTTCTCTACCCTGCAACCCCTCTCCCACAGAAGAGACGTTGCGAGCCTATCCTTGTTTTATCGTTATTTTCATGGCAGGTGCTCGTCTGAACTCCAATCCCTGGCCCCCCCCCTCGCCAATCTTTCACGAAAAACACTCGTCTAGCTGAATCCACTGTGAAAAATTTCCCCCACTCTATATCTGTGCCTAAATCAAAACGCGGATTTCATGAACAAAGCTTCTTTCTTAGAACTGCACGCCTGTGGAACTCTGTTTCGTCTGCCTGCTTCCCTCCGGACTACAACTTGGATGTCTTCAAGTCTAATGTTAACAAATTCCTAATGAACCGCCCCCCTAATTAAACACTTCATCAAATCTCCTTACTAACGTAATGTACTTGCAATAACCCTTATCCCTGAGTGGCTTCCGGGCCTTGATAAGTGGTGATCACTGTGTAAAAAAAAAAAAAGAAATATATATACAAACGCAAACACACACAAATGAAGTACCTCTCCTATATAACAATAGCTTTTGTGGACTTTCCACAGATCCCTTTAATATTGATTATTTTTTTGAAAGGATATCTTTATTCACTTTCTCCATTTCATTCTTTTCATTTGAGAAGCCATTGCTGTGCAAACGACTGCTTCATTTTTTAGCGATAATTCTCCTTAGTTTTGAAATGTAAATATGATTGACAGATTTTACTCGCTCCGTTTTTGCGGGGTTTGCTGTCGACATATTAAGGCTTCTGTCATTGACAAAGTATCCTTCAGTCTTCCTGGTTGAATACTGTTTGCCTTTATGCCTAATTAATATTCTGTTCCGAGCAACTTTTAGAATTTAAAAAAAAATGCATATGGCCGCCATAACCTATAACACAGAAACGAATACTGAAACACACAAAAACACACACACAAATGAACATACACACACAAACGCACACAGAAACATACACAAAAGAACACACAAACCAACACATGCTAACAAACATACAAGCATATACACAAACACACAAACTAAAACAAAAATATACACAAACACAAAACGAACAAACATACAAAAAAACAAACAAACATACACATGCTTACAAACATACAAACATATACACAAACACACACACACAAACTAAAACAAAAATATACAGAAACACAACAAACGAACACAAACGCACACAGAAACATACACAAAAGAACACACAAACCAACACATACTAACAAACATACAAGCATATACACAAACACACAAACTAAAACAAAAATATACACAAACACAAAAACGAACACACACACACACGAACGCACACACAAACATACACAAAAAGAACACACAAACCAACACATGCTCACAAACATACAAGCATATACACACACGCAAACAAAACCACAAACTAAAACAAAAATATACACAAACACAACAAACGAACACACACACGAACGCACACACAAACATACACAAAAAACACACAAACCAACACATGCTCACAAACATACAAGCATATACACAAACACACGCACACAAACTAAAACAAAAATATACACAAACACGCAAATGAACACACACACGAACGCACACACAAACATACACAAAAAATGCTTATAATTATAAAAATAATTTATCTATATTTATATTCTAAATATTTAGCTTTTCAAGCTCGGGCAAATTAAATAGACAGACGACCCCCATTGTTCACTCGTAGATATTATCATTTAGATGTGATATAAAAAGTTTTAAGAAGGAGCGAGCCGACTGATCGTATCTCGGAAAAAACCCTTTCTCGGACGTATACAAAAAGCGAACATACATACATACATACATACACAAACACATTTTCGAGTTTGGGGACAAAAATGGATGATCATATTCAATGCTGCTAAGACTAAGCTTGTTTCCTTCAATAACTATAAGAAACTTTCTCTACCACCAATAGCAATGGCCAAGAACACATTGCCTGAAAGTACTTCTTTTAAACTCCTCGGCCTTACGTTTACAGGGAATATGAGCTGGAATAGATACATTGAGAGCATTGCCAAGGCTGCTGCAAGGAAGATTGGCTCCCTCTACCGTGCTAGAAAACTACTTACGCCTGACAGTATCCTATACCTCTATAAGGCAACCATTCGCCCATGTATGGAGTACTGTTGTCACATCTGGGCTGGTGCATCTGCTGCTTGTCTCTCGCTCTTGGTTCAAAAGAGAGTCGCCAACCTGATAGGTCCTGAACTGTCATCTAGGCTTCAGCCTCTGTCCCATCTGATGAACTGCAAACACTTGTACCTCCCCGAAGTAACTACCCCCGACAAACCTGACAAGCTACTAAGTCTCATCCCTTTACAGTAGAGATCCCTAGGTGCAAGAAAGCCTTTTACTCCAATAGTTTCTTCCCCAGAACTGCGGGTCTTTGGAACTCCCTTCCGGGATTCTGCTTTCCCAACTGCAATGATATGCAGAAGTTCAAGTGTAATGTTAACAAAATATCTTTCTACTCATCTCCCTTCATAATGACCCCGCTAATTAAGTCCCTGATAGTAGCCCCCTGCTTCAAAGTGGCACTGTGCCTTGTTTGGGGTGGAAATTGAATAAAAAAATAAAAAATAAATATATATATAAGGTAAAATTAAAAGCCAAGAACAATGCGAGATTTTTTTTTATATAGAGTAAAATTAAATGAAAACAAAAGAAATAAATTTCTTTTTTTTGTTGTTTGTTTTTTCTTTTTCACACAAACTTTAACTCTAAACAACAGTCATTTTTTTTCTGTTGTATTCAATGGTGTTATAAATCTCAATATATTTCAGACCTATTAGTCCTTTTTCAAGAGAAGACAGCGGAAGAGTGTTCAAAATTGGAAAAGCAGCCGCAGAGTTTGCCACGTGATACCGCGAAATATAGAACAAAAAATTCCAATTTTAAACACTCTTCCGCTGTCTTCTCTTGAAAAAGGACTAATAGGTCTGAAATATATTGAGATTTATAACACCATTGAATACAACAGAAAAAAAATTACTGTTGTTTTGAGTTAAAATTTGTGTGAAAAAGAAAAAACAAACAAAAAAAAAAGAAATTTATTTCTTTTGTTTTCATTTAATTTTACTCTATATAAAAAAATCTCGCATTGTTCTTGGCTTTTAATTTTACCTTATAATTTTCTTCAACAATGCTTCAAGCAAACTACAATCTACTTATATATACATATATATAGATGTCTGTTTGCTTTTTGTGTATGTCTGCAGAAGGCTTTTTTCTCGAGACCGTCGCTCATTCTTACAACTTTTTATATCACGTCTAAATGATAATATCTATGACTTAACAACGGGGGTGGCGTGTGTATTTAATTTGCCCGACTTTTACTAGCCTGCCGCGTCTTCAAACCTCGCACCTGTATATTTCAGTTTACAAGCCTTAACTTATCAATTCCTCTCCCCTCGTAGTCGAGATGGTTAGGGGTTAGGTGTCTGGTTTTTTCCCCCTTTCGTTTCCACCTTCGTGCCAAGACTTCAGGGTTCAATCTTACTTTCCTACTAAAACTTTTTTTTCTTTTACATCTCCAAACACCCGGCCAACGTTTATTTTTTTAACACACACCTCCACACACCCTGGGTACCCCCCTTCTAGTCTATTATATGAAGCTCAAATATATATATATATATATATATATATATATATATATATTTATATATATATATATATATATATATATATATATAACTTTATTCAGTTGGCAAAATTTTAGAATAATTATAAAGAAGTGAACCATCGCGTAAATTCAATCAACTAAAATAAGATGGAAAACGGGGTGAGGAAAAGGGGGAAAAAAAATGGGGCAAGTTACATGTAACACATGTACAATTAAATAAAATAAATAAGTCGATTAAAAACAAGATCGTTAAAATACACCCGAAGCACTTTTCGTTCAGACTAACATTTTCAAGGGTCATACGTCTGAAAATTATTATTTTTTTGAATATTTGGTAGTGGTATGGAGTAAGAGCGGAGAGGAGGTTAAAAAAAACAACAAAAAAAACTAACTACCCAAATAATTATATATATATATATATTTCTATATGTTATTTAGCTCGCTATTTTTTGTGTTTATATTCGGTTTGTACACAGATTCGAAAAGTTGCCAATTAAAATAGAATCGGCTAAATTATAATCATATTTTGTTGTATAGAATCGACAATTATAATTATAAAAACCAGCAGATGAAAGCCGACAAAAAATTTTGGTTTAATTTTTGTGGGTTTTTATATAATTTTATTCGGTGGTAAAAAAAAACACCAAAAAACCACCAAAACACTAAGAACCACCAAAAACGCCAAAAAAGAACAATAAAAAAACACAGGAAAAAAACACCACCAGAAAAAGAATGAAAAACCGCCAGAAAAAACACCAAAAACCATCTTAATTGGCACGCCAAAATGCGACTATCATTAACAAATATAGTATCGACTATTATTATAAAAACCACCAATGAAAACCCACAAATTTTAAGTGGGTTTTTATCTGGTGGTTTTTGGTGGTTTTTTTATTTGGTGTTTGAAAAAAAAAAAACCGCCAGAAAACGCCAATAAAAACCGCCAGAAAACGCCAAATAAAAAAAAGCCAGAACACGCCAAATAAAAAACCGCCAGAAAACGCCAAATAAAAAAACCGCCAGAAAACGCCAAATAAAAAAACCGCCAGAAAACGCCAAATAAAAAACGCCAGAACGCCAAATAAAAAACCCGCCAGAAAACGCCAAATAATTAAAAAAACCGCCAGAAAACGCCAAATAATTAAAAAAAAACCGCCAGAAAAGACCAAATAATTAAAAAAAAACCGCCAGAAAACGCAAAAAAAAAACCGCCAGAAAACGCCAAAAAAAAACCGCCAGAAAACGCCAAAAAAAAAACCGCCAGAAAACGCCAAAAAAAACCGCCAGAAAACGCCAAAAAAAACCGCCAGAAAACGCCAAAAAAAAACCCGCCAGAAAACGCCAAAAAAAACCCGCCAGAAAACGCCAAATAAAAAAACCGCCAGAAAACGGCGAAAAAAACCGCCAGAAAACGGCAAAAAAAAACCGCCAGAAAACGGCAAAAAAAAACCGCCAGAAAACGGCAAAAAAAACCGCCAGAAAACGGCAAATAAAAAAAAAAACCGCCAGAAAACGGCAAATAAAAAAAAAAAACCGCCAGAAAACGGCAAATAAAAAAAAAAACCGCCAGAAAACGGCAAATAAAAAAAAAACCGCCAGAAAACGGCAAATAAAAAAAAACCGCCAGAAAACGGCAAATAAAAAAAAACCGCCAGAAAACGGCAAATAAAAAAAAACCGCCAGAAAACGGCAAAAAAAAACGGCAAAAAACCGCCAGAAAACGGCAAATAAAAAAACCGCCAGAAAACGTCAAATAAAAAAACCGCCAGAAAACGCCAAATAAAAAAACCGCCAGAAAACGCCAAATAAAAAAACGCCAGAAAACGCCAAATAAAAAGCCAGAAAACGCCAAATAAAAAAAAAACGCCAGAAAACGCCAAATAAAAAAAAAAACGCCAGAAAACGCCAAATAAAAAAAAACGCCAGAAAACGCCAAATAAAAAAAAACGCCAGAAAACGCCAAATAAAAAAAAACGCCAGAAAACGCCAAATAAAAAAAACGCCAGAAAACGCCAAATAAAAAAAACGCCAGAAAACGCCAAATAAAAAAAAACGCCAGAAAACGCCAAATAAAAAAAAACGCCAGAAAACGCCAAATAAAAAAAATATATTATTTTGGAAATTAAAATAGAATCGACTAAATTATAATATATATATTAGTAAATAATAATAAATAAAAAAAACCCAGAAGCCATACAACCAGAAAAGGCCAGATAATAAACGACAGATAATAATAAAAAAAAAACACCAGAAAAGGACTAAAAAAAACCACCGGAAAAAGGACTAAAAAAAAACCACCAGAAAAGGACTAAAAAAAAAACCACCGAAAAAGGACTAAAAAAAACCCACCGGAAAAGGACTAAAAAAAACCACCGGAAAAGGACTAAAAAAAAACCACCGGAAAAGGACTAAAAAAAAAAACACCGGAAAAGGACTAAAAAAAACCACCGGAAAAGGACTAAAAAAAACACCGGAAATGGACTAAAAAAACCACCGGAAAAGGTTTTAAAAAAACCACCGGAAAAGGACTAAAAAAACCACCGGAAAAGGACTAAAAAAACCACCGGAAAAGGACTAAAAAAACCACCGGAAAAGGACTAAAAAAACCACCGGAAAAGGACTACAAAAAGAAACACCGGAAAAGGACTAAAAAAAACACCGGAAAAGGACTAAAAAAAAACACCGGAAAAGGACTAAAAAAACATCAGAAGGACAATAAAAAAACCACCAGAAAAGGACAAAAAAAACAGAAAAGGACAAAGAAAAAACAGAAAAGGACAAAAAAAACAGAAAAGGACAAAAAAACCCAGAAAAGGACTAAAATACAATAAAAAAAAACACCAGAGTAACCACCAAAAAAGGCCAGAATAAAAAAAGTCAGAAAAAAACCCAGAAAAGGCCAGAATAAAAAAAAAGGCCAGAATAAAACCAAGCCAGAATAAAACAACCAGAAAAGGCCAGAAAATAAAAAAGAAGCATCGACGAATTCATATTAGCAATTAAAATAGTCGACTAAATTATAATTATATTGTTATATTAGAAATTAAAATAAAATCTAGTTTTATAACCATATTTAGTTATATTAGCAATTACAATGGAATCGACTAAATTATAACAATATTTAGTTGTATTAGCAATGAAAATAGAATCGACCAAATTAAAATAATATTTTGTTATATATTAGCAATTAAAATAGAATCGACTAAATTATAATAATAATAAATTATATAAGCAATTAAAATTGAATCGACTTAATTATAATAATATTTACTTACCTAAGCAATAAGAATCGACTAAATTATAATAATATTTAGTTGTATTGCCATTTAAAAAAAACGACTAAATTATAATAATATTTATTTATATTAGCAACTAAATTAGAATCGATTAAATTATAATAATATTTAATGATATTAGCAATTAAAAGTGAATCGATTAAATGATAATATTTACTTATATTAGCAATTAAAACAGAATCGACTAAATTATAATAATATTTAGTTGTATTGCCAATTATAATAGAATCGACTAAATTATAATATTTTTTATATTAGCAATTAAAATACAATCGACTAAATTATAATATTTACTTATATTGGCTATTAAAATAGAATCGACTAAATTATAATATTAATTAGTTGTATTTCCAATTTAAATAGAACTGAGGAATTTATACTCATATTTACTAATATTAGAAATTCAAATAGAATCGATTAAATTAAAATAATATTTCGTTATATTAGCAATAAAAATAGATTCGACTAAATTATCAGAATAGTTAATTATATTAGCAATTACAATAGAATCGACTAACTTATGACATTTACTTACATTAGCAATTAAAAAAGAATTGACTACATTATAATAATATTAACTTATATTAGCAATAAACGTACAATCGACTAAATTATAAAATTATTTTAATTGTATTTCCAATTAAAATAGAATCGACTAAATTATAATATTTAGTTATATTAGCAATTACAATTGAATCGAATATATGATAATAATATTTAGTTATATTATCTATTAAAATAGAATCGACTAAATTATAATAATATTTTGTTATATTAGCAATTACAATTGAATCGAATATATGATAATAATATTTAGTTATATTATCTATTAAAATAGAATCGATTAAATTATAATAATATTTTGTTATATTAGCAATTACAATTGAATCGAATATATGATAATAATATTTAGTTATATTATCTATTAAAATAGAATCGACTAAATTATAATAATATTTTGTTATATTAGCAATTACAATTGAATCGAATATATGATAATAATATTTAGTTATATTATCTATTAAAATAGAATCGACTAAATTATAATAATATTTTGTTATATTAGCAATTACAATTGAATCGAATATATGATAATAATATTTAGTTATATTATCTATTATTAGCAATTAAAAAAGAATCGACTAAACTATAATAATGTTTACTTATATGAGCAATTAAAATAAAATCGAGGAAATTATAACATTTTGTTATATTAGCAATAAAAATAGAATCGACTGAATTATAATAATATTTTATTATATTAAAAATTAACATAGAATCGACTACCTTATAATAATATTTAGTTATATTTGCAATTAAAATAGAATCGACTAAATTCTAATAATATTTAGTTATATTAGCAATTAAAATAGAATCGACTAAATTATAATAATATTTTTTGTATTAGCAATAAAAATTATATATACTTATATAACAAATTAAAATAGAATCGACTAAATTATTATAATATTAAGTTGTATTGCCAATAAAAATAGAATTTTGTTATATTAGAAATAAAAATAGAATCAATTAAATTAAAATAATAGTTTCATAATATTAGCAATTAATATTTAGTTGTATTAGTAATTAACATAGAATCGACTAAATTATAATATTTTCTTATATTAGCAATTAAAACGGAATCGACTAAATTATATTAAGATGTAGTTATATTAGCGATTAAAACAGAACCCACGTAATTATAATAATATTTAGTAATATTAGCAATTAAAATAGAATCCAGTAAATTATAAAATTATTTACTTATTAGCAATTTAAATAGAATCGACTAAATTATAATAATATTTACTTATATTGGCAATTAACAAAAAATCAACTAAATTATAATATTTTCTTATTATTTCTAAATTATAATATTTTCTTATTATTTCTAAATTATAATAAAATTTTGTTGTGTTATCAATTAAAATAGAATCGAGCAAATTATAATAATATTTAGTTATATTATCAATTAAAATAGATTCGACTGAATTGTAATATTTAGTTATCTTAGCATTTAAACCAGAATCGACGAAATTATAATAATATTTAGTTATATTGGCAATTAAAATAAAATCGACGAAATTATAATATTAATTAGTAATATTAGTAATGATAATAGAATTGACTAAATTATAATAATATTTACTGATATAAGAAATTAAAAAAGAATTGACTGAATTATAATGATATTAACTTATATTAGCAATAAACATACAATCGACTAAATTATAAAATTATTTTTGTTGTATTGCCAATTAAAATAGAATCGACTGAATTATAATAATATTTTGTTATATTAGTTATAAAAATAGAATCGATTAAATTTTTTTTTTTTACACAGTGATCACCACTTATCAAGGCCTGGAAGCCACTCGGGGATAAGGGTTATTGCAAGTACATTACGTTAGTGTGGAGATTTAAAATAATAGTTTCATTATATTAGCAAATAATATTAAGTTATATTAGCAATTACAATAGAATCGAATAAATTATAATAATATTTAGTTATATAAGCAATTGAAAAAGAATCGACTAAATTATAATAATATTTAGTTATATTGGCAATTAAAATAGAATCTACTAAATTATAATAATAGTTACTTATATTAAAAATTAAAATTGAATCGATTAAATTAAAATAATATTTATTATATTAGCAATTAAAATAGAATTGACTAAATTATAATAATATTTAGTTGTATTAAAAATTAAAATTGAATCGAATAAATTATAATAATATTTAGTTATATTGGCAATTAAAATAGAATCTACTAAATTATAATATTTACTTATATTAAAAATTAAAATTGAATCGATTAAATTAAAATAATATTTATTATATTAGCAATTAAAATAGAATTGACTAAATTATAATAATATTAACTCATATTAGTAATAAAAATACAATCGACTAAATTATAAAATTATTTTAGTTGTATTGCCAATTAAAATAGAATCGACTAAATTATAATACTATTTTGTTATATTAGCAATTACAATAGAATCCATTAAATAATAATAATATTTACTTATATTATCAATTAACTACATTGAAATATTTAGTTATATTAGCAACTAAGATAGAATCGACTAAATTATAAAAATATTATGTTATATTATTTTAATTGTATTGCCAATTACAATAGAATCGACTAAATTATTATATTTAGTTATAATAGCAATTAAAAAATAATCGACTAAATTATAATTATGTTTAGTTATATAAGAAATTAAAATAAAATCGAGTAAATTGTAATATTTTGTTATATTAGCAATTAAAATAGAATCGACTAAATTATAATAATATTTAGTTATATTATCTATTAAAATAGAATCGACTAAATTATAATAATATTTACTTAGATTAGAAATAAACATAGACACAACGTAATAATATTAATAATTGGCAATTAAAATAGAATCTACTAAATTATAATGATATTTACTTATATTAAAAATTAAAATTGAATCGATTAAATTAAAATAATATTTATTATGTTAGCAATTAAAATAGAATTGACTAAATTATAATAATATTAACTCATATTAGCAATAAAAATAAAATCGACTAAATTATAAAAAATATTTAGTTGTATTGCCAATTAAAATAGAATCGACTAAATTATAATAACATTTAGTTATATTGCCAATTAAAATAGAATCGACTAAATTATAATAATATTAAGTTATATTAGCAATTAAAATAGAATCGACTAAATTATAATAATATTTAGTTATATTGGCAATTAAAATAGAATCTACTAAATTATAATAATATTTACTTATATTAAAAATTAACATTGAATCGATTAAATTAAAATAATATTTATTATATTAGCAATTAAAATAGAATTGACTAAATTATAATAATATTAACTTATATTAGTAATAAAACAACAATCGACTAAATTATAAAATTATTTTTGTTGTATTGCCAATTAAAATAGAATCGATTAAAGTATAATAATATTTTGTTATATTAGTTATAAAAATAGAATCGATTAATTTTTTTTTTTTTTACACAGTGATCACCACTTATCAAGGCCTGGAAGCCACTCAGGGATAAGGGTTATTGCAAGTACATTACGTTAGTGTGGAGATTTAAAATAATAGTTTCATTATATTAGCAAATAATATTAAGTTATATTAGCAATTACAATAGAATCGAATAAATTATAATAATATTTAGTTATATAAGCAATTGAAAAAGAATCGACTAAATTATAATATTAATTAATAATATTAGTAATTATAATAGAATCGACTAAATTATAATAATATTTACTTATATTAGCAATAAAAATAAAATCGACTAAATTATAAAACATATTTAGTTGTATTGCCAATTAAAATAGAATCGACTAAATTATAATAATATTTAGTTATATTGGCAATTAAAATAGAATCTACTAAATTATAATAATATTTAGTTATATTAAAAATTAAAATTGAATCGATTAAATTAAAATAATATTTATTATATTAGCAATTAAAATAGAATTGACTAAATTATAATAATATTTAGTTATATAAGCAATTAAAAAAGAATCGACTAAATTATAATATTAATTAATAATATTAGTAATTAAAATAGAATCGACTGAATTATAATAATATTTACTTAGATTAGAAATAAACATAGACACGACGTAATAATATTAATAATCGGAAATTAAAATAGAATCTACTAAATTATAATGATATTTACTTATATTAAAAATTAAAATAGAATCGATTAAATTAAAATAATATTTATTATATTAGCAATTAAAATAGAATTGACTAAATTATAATAATATTAACTCATATTAGTAATAAAACTACAATCGACTAAATTATAAAATTATTTTTGTTGTATTGCCAATTAAAATAGAATCGACTAAATTCTAATAATATTTAGTTATATTAGTTATAAAAATAGAATCGATTAAAGTATAATAATATTTTGTTATATTAGCAATTAAAATAGAATCGACTAAATTATAATAATATTTAGTTGTGTTGCCAATTAAAATAGAATCGATTAAAGTATAATCATATTTTGTTATATTAGTTATAAAAATAGAATCGATTAAATTTTTTTTTTACACAGTGATCACCACTTATCAAGGCCTGGAAGCCACTCAGGGATAAGGGTTATTGCAAGTACATTACGTTAGTGTGGAGATTTAAAATAATAGTTTCATTATATTAGCAAATAATATTAAGTTATATTAGCAATTACAATAGAATCGAATAAATTATAATAATATTTAGTTATATAAGCAATTGAAAAAGAATCGACTAAATTATAATATTAATTAATAATATTAGTAATTAAAATAGAATCGACTAAATTATAATAATATTTACTTATGTTAGCAAATAAAATAAAATTGACCAAATGATAAAATTATTTTTGTTGTATTGCCAATTAAAATAGTATCGACTAAATTATAAAAAATATTTTCTTATATTACCTATAAAAATAGAATTGACTATATTATAATAATATTTAGTTATATTAGCAATAAAAATAAAATCGACTAATTATAAAAAATATTTAGTTGTATTGCCAATTAAAATAGAATCGACTAAATTATAATAATATTTAGCTGTATTGGCAATTAAAATAGAATCGACTAAATTATAATAATATTTAGTTATATTATCTATTAACATAGAATCGACTAAATTATAATAATATTTACTTTGATTAGAAATAAACATAGACACGACGTAATAATATTAATAATTGGAAATTAAAATAGAATCTACTAAATTATAATAATATTTACTTATATTAAAAATTAAAATAGAATCGATTAAATTAAAATAATATTTATTATATTAGCAATTAAAATAGAATTGACTAAATTATAATAATATTAACTCATATTAGTAATAAAACTACAATCGACTAAATTATAAAATTATTTTTGTTGTATTGCCAATTAAAATAGAATCGATTAAAGTATAATAATATTTTGTTATATTAGTTATAAAAATAGAATCGATTAAATTTTTTTTTTTACACAGTGATCACCACTTATCAAGGCCTGGAAGCCACTCAGGGATAAGGGTTATTGCAAGTACATTACGTTAGTGTGGAGATTTAAAATAATAGTTTCATTATATTAGCAAATAATATTAAGTTATATTAGCAATTACAATAGAATCGAATAAATTATAATAATATTTAGTTATATAAGCAATTGAAAAAGAATCGACTAAATTATAATATTAATTAATAATATTAGTAATTATAATAGAATCGACTAAATTATAATAATATTTACTTATGTTAGCAAATAAAATAAAATTGACCAAATTATAAAAATATTTAGTTGTATTGCCAATTAAAATAGTATCGACTAAATTATAAAAAATATTTTCTTATATTACCTATAAAAATAGAATAGACTATATTATAATAATATTTAGTTATATTAGCAATAAAAATAACATCGACTAAATTATAAAAAATATTTAGTTGTATTGGCAATTAAAATAGAATCTACTAAATTATAATAATATTTACTTATATTAAAAATTAAAATTGAATCGATTAAATTAAAATAATATTTATTATATTAGCAATTAAAATAGAATTGACTAAATTATAATAATATTAACTCATATTAGTAATAAAAATACAATCGACTAAATTATAAAATTATTTTTGTTGTATTGCCAATTAAAATAGAATCGACTAAATTATAATACTATTTTGTTATATTAGCAATTACAATAGAATCCATTAAATAATAATAATATTTACTTATATTATCAATTAACTACATTGAAATATTTAGTTATATTAGCAACTAAGATAGAATCGACTAAATTATAAAAATATTATGTTATATTATTTTAATTGTATTGCCAATTACAATAGAATCGACTAAATTATTATATTTAGTTATAATAGCAATTAAAAAATAATCAACTAAATTATAATTATGTTTAGTTATATAAGAAATTAAAATAAAATCGAGTAAATTGTAATATTTAGTTATATTATCTATTAAAATAGAATCGACTAAATTATAATAATATTTACTTAGATTAGCAATAAACATAGACACGACGTAATAATATTAATAATTGGCAATTAAAATAGAATCTACTAAATTATAATAATATTTACTTAGATTAAAAATTAAAATAGAATCGACTAAATTATAATAATATTAAGTTATATTAGCAATTAAAATAGAATCGAATTAATTATAATAATATTTAGTTATATTGGCAATTAAAATAGAATCTACTAAATTATAATAGTATTTACTTATATTAAAAATTAAAATTGAATCGAATAAATAAAAATAATGTTTATTATATTAGCAATTAAAATAGAATCGACTAAATTATAATAATATTTAGTTATATTAAAAATTAAAATTGAATCGATTAAATTAAAATAATATTTATTATGTTAGCAATTAAAATAGAATTGACTAAATTATAATAATATTAACTCATATTAGTAATAATAATACAATCGACTACATTATAAAATTATTTTAGTTGTATTGCAAATTAAAATAGAATCGACTAAATTATAATAATATTTAGTTGTATTGCCAATTAAAATAGAATCGATTGAAGTATAATAATATTTTGTTATATTAGTTATAAAAATAGAATCGATTAAATTTTTTTTTTTACACAGTGATCACCACTTATCAAGGCCTGGAAGCCACTCAGGGATAAGGGTTATTGCAAGTACATTACGTTAGTGTGGAGATTTAAAATAATAGTTTCATTATATTAGCAAATAATATTAAGTTATATTAGCAATTACAATAGAATCGAATAAATTATAATAATATTTAGTTATATAAGCAATTGAAAAAGAATCGACTAAATTATAATATTAATTAATAATATTAGTAATTATAATAGAATCGACTAAATTATAATAATATTTACTTATGTTAGCAAATAAAATAAAATTGACCAAATGATAAAAATATTTAGTTGTATTGCCAATTAAAATAGTATCGACTAAATTATAAAAAATATTTTCTTATGTTACCTATAAAAATAGAATCGATTATATTATAATAATATTTAGTTATATTAGCAATAAAAATAAAATCGACTAATTATAAAAAATATTTAGTTGTATTGGCAATTAAAATAGAATCGACTACATTATAATAATATTAAGTTATATTAGCAATTAAAATAGAATCGAATTAATTATAATAATATTTAGTTATATTAAAAATTAAAATTGAATCGATTAAATTAAAATAATATTTATTATATTAGCAATTAAAATAAAATTGACTAAATTATAATAATATTAACTCATATTAGAATTAAAATACAATCGACTAAATTATAAAATTATTTTAGTTGTATTGCCAATTAAAATAGAATCGACTAAATTATAATACTATTTTGTTATATTAGCAATTACAATAGAATCCATTAAATAATAATAATATTTACTTATATTATCAATTAACTACATTGAAATATTTTGTTATATTAGCAACTAAGATAGAATCGACTAAATTATAAAAATATTATGTTATATTATTTTAATTGTATTGCCAATTACAATAGAATCGACTAAATTATTATATTTAGTTATAATAGCAATTAAAAAATAATCGACTAAATTATAATTATGTTTAGTTATATAAGAAATTAAAATAAAATCGAGTAAATTGTAATATTTTGTTATATTAGCAATTAAAATAGAATCGACTAAATTATAATAATATTTAGTTGTATTAGCAATTAAAATAGAATCGAATAAATTATAATAATATTTAGTTATATTATCTATTAAAATAGAATCGACTAAATTATAATAATATTTACTTAGATTAGAAATAAACATAGACACGACGTAATAATATTAATAATTGGCAATTAAAATAGAATCTACTAAATTATAATGATATTTACTTATATTAAAAATTAAAATTGAATCGATTAAATTAAAATAATATTTATTATATTAGCAATTAAAATAGAATTGACTAAATTATAATAATATTAACTCATATTAGTAATAAAACTACAATCGACTAAATTATAAAATTATTTTTGTTGTATTGCCAATTAAAATAGAATCGATTAAAGTATAATAATATTTTGTTATATTAGTTATAAAAATAGAATCGATTAATTTTTTTTTTTTTACACAGTGATCACCACTTATCAAGGCCTGGAAGCCACTCGGGGATAAGGGTTATTGCAAGTACATTACGTTAGTGTGGAGATTTAAAATAATAGTTTCATTATACTAGCAAATAATATTAAGTTATATTAGCAATTACAATAGAATCGACTAAATTATAATAATATTTACTTATGTTAGCAAATAAAATAAAATTGACCAAATGATAAAAATATTTAGTTGTATTGCCAATTAAAATAGAATCGACTAAATTATAAAAAATATTTTCTTATATTACCTATAAAAATAGAATCGACTATATTATAATAATATTTAGTTATATTAGCAATAAAAATAAAATCGACTAAATTATAAAAAATATTTAGTTGTATTGCCAATTAAAATAGAATCGATTAAAGTATAATAATATTTTGTTATATTAGTTATAAAAATAGAATCGATTAATTTTTTTTTTTTACACAGTGATCACCACTTATCAAGGCCTGGAAGCCACTCAGGGATAAGGGTTATTGCAAGTACATTACGTTAGTGTGGAGATTTAAAATAATAGTTTCATTATATTAGCAAATAATATTAAGTTATATTAGCAATTACAATAGAATCGAATAAATTATAATACTATTTAGTTATATAAGCAATTGAAAAAGAATCGACTAAATTATAATATTAATTAATAATATTAGTAATTAAAATAGAATCGACTAAATTATAATAATATTTACTTATATTAAAAATTAAAATTGAATCGACTAAATTAAAATAATATTTATTATATTAGCAATTAAAATAGAATTGACTAAATTATAATAATATTAACTCATATTAGTAATAAAACTACAATCGACTAAATTATAAAATTATTTTTGTTGTATTGCCAATTAAAATAGAATCGATTAAAGTATAATAATATTTTGTTATATTAGTTATAAAAATAGAATCGATTAAATTTTTTTTTTACACAGTGATCACCACTTATCAAGGCCTGGAAGCCACCCAGGGATAAGGGTTATTGCAAGTACATTACGTTAGTGTAGAGATTTAAAATAATAGTTTCATTATATTAGCAAATAATATTAAGTTATATTAGCAATTACAATAGAATCGAATAAATTATAATAATATTTAGTTATATAAGCCATTGAAAAAGAATCGACTAAATTATAATATTAATTAATAATATTAGTAATTATAATAGAATCGACTAAATTATAATAATATTTACTTATGTTAGCAAATAAAATAAAATTGACCAAATGATAAAAATATTTAGTTGTATTGCCAATTAAAATAGTATCGACTAAATTATAAAAAATATTTTCTTATATTACCTATAAAAATAGAATAGACTATATTATAATAATATTTAGTTATATTAGCAATAAAAATAAAATCGACTAAATTATAAAAAATATTTAGTTGTATTGCCAATTAAAATAGAATCGACTAAATTATAATAATATTTAGTTGTATTGGCAATTAAAATAGAATCGATTAAAGTATAATAATATTTTGTTATATTAGTTATAAAAATAGAATCGATTAAACTTTTTTTTTTTACACAGTGATCACCACTTATCAAGGCCTGGAAGCCACTCAGGGATAAGGGTTATTTCAAGTACATTACGTTAGTGTGGAGATTTAAAATAATAGTTTCATTATATTAGCAAATAATATTAAGTTATATTAGCAATTGAAAAAGAATCGACTAAATTATAATAATATTTAGTTATATTGGCAATTAAAATAGAATCTACTAAATTATAATAATATTTGCTTATATTAGTAATTAAAATAGAATCGTCTAAATAAAAAAATATTTAGTTGTATTGCTAATTAAAATAGAATCGATATAGAATCGATTAAATTTTTTTTTTTTTTTACACAGTGATCACCACTTATCAAGGCCTGGAAGCCACTCAGGGATAAGGGTTATTGCAAGTACATTACGTTAGTGTGGAGATTTAAAATAATAGTTTCATTATATTAGCAAATAATAAAAAATATTTTCTTATATTACCTATAAAAATAGAATCGATTATATTATAATAATATTTAGTTATAATAGCAATAAAAATAAAATCGACTAAATTATAAAAAAATATTTAGTTGTATTGCCAATTAAAATAGTATCGACTAAATTATAATAAAATATATTCTTATGTTACCTATAAAAATAGAATAGACTATATTATAATAATATTTAGTTATATTAGCAATAAAAATAAAATCGACTAATTATAAAAAATATTTAGTTGTATTGCCAATTAAAATAGAATCGACTAAATTATAATAATATTTAGCTGTATTGGCAATTAAAATAGAATCGACTAAATTATAATAATATTTAGTTATATTATCTATTAACATAGAATCGACTAAATTATAATAATATTTACTTTGATTAGAAATAAACATAGACACGACGTAATAATATTAATAATTGGAAATTAAAATAGAATCTACTAAATTATAATAATATTTACTTATATTAAAAATTAAAATAGAATCGATTAAATTAAAATAATATTTATTATATTAGCAATTAAAATAGAATTGACTAAATTATAATAATATTAACTCATATTAGTAATAAAACTACAATCGACTAAATTATAAAATTATTTTTGTTGTATTGCCAATTAAAATAGAATCGATTAAAGTATAATAATATTTTGTTATATTAGTTATAAAAATAGAATCGATTAAATTTTTTTTTTTACACAGTGATCACCACTTATCAAGGCCTGGAAGCCACTCAGGGATAAGGGTTATTGCAAGTACATTACGTTAGTGTGGAGATTTAAAATAATAGTTTCATTATATTAGCAAATAATATTAAGTTATATTAGCAATTACAATAGAATCGAATAAATTATAATAATATTTAGTTATATAAGCAATTGAAAAAGAATCGACTAAATTATAATATTAATTAATAATATTAGTAATTATAATAGAATCGACTAAATTATAATAATATTTACTTATGTTAGCAAATAAAATAAAATTGACCAAATTATAAAAATATTTAGTTGTATTGCCAATTAAAATAGTATCGACTAAATTATAAAAAATATTTTCTTATATTACCTATAAAAATAGAATAGACTATATTATAATAATATTTAGTTATATTAGCAATAAAAATAACATCGACTAAATTATAAAAAATATTTAGTTGTATTGGCAATTAAAATAGAATCTACTAAATTATAATAATATTTACTTATATTAAAAATTAAAATTGAATCGATTAAATTAAAATAATATTTATTATATTAGCAATTAAAATAGAATTGACTAAATTATAATAATATTAACTCATATTAGTAATAAAAATACAATCGACTAAATTATAAAATTATTTTTGTTGTATTGCCAATTAAAATAGAATCGACTAAATTATAATACTATTTTGTTATATTAGCAATTACAATAGAATCCATTAAATAATAATAATATTTACTTATATTATCAATTAACTACATTGAAATATTTAGTTATATTAGCAACTAAGATAGAATCGACTAAATTATAAACATATTATGTTATATTATTTTAATTGTATTGCCAATTACAATAGAATCGACTAAATTATTATATTTAGTTATAATAGCAATTAAAAAATAATCAACTAAATTATAATTATGTTTAGTTATATAAGAAATTAAAATAAAATTGAGTAAATTGTAATATTTTGTTATATTAGCAATTAAAATAGAATCGACTAAATTATAATAATATTTAGTTATATTATCTATTAAAATAGAATCGACTAAATTATAATAATATTTACTTAGATTAGCAATAAACATAGACACGACGTAATAATATTAATAATTGGCAATTAAAATAGAATCTACTAAATTATAATAATATTTACTTATATTAAAAATTAAAATTGAATCGATTTAATTAAAATAATATTTATTATATTAGCAATTAAAATAGAATTGACTAAATTATAATAATATTAACTCATATTAGTAATAAAACTACAATCGACTAAATTATAAAAGTATTTTAGTTGTATTGCCAATTAAAATAGAATCGATTAAAGTATAATAATATTTTGTTATATTAGTTATAAAAATAGAATCGATTAATTTTTTTTTTTTTACACAGTGATCACCACTTATCAAGGCCTGGAAGCCACTCAGGGATAAGGGTTATTGCAAGTACATTACGTTAGTGTGGAGATTTAAAATAATAGTTTCATTATATTAGCAAATAATATTAAGTTATATTAGCAATTACAATAGAATCGAATAAATTATAATACTATTTAGTTATATAAGCAATTGAAAAAGAATCGACTAAATTATAATATTAATTAATAATATTAGTAATTATAATAGAATCAACTAAATTATAATAATATTTACTTATGTTAGCAAATAAAATAAAATTGACCAAATGATAAAAATATTTAGTTGTATTGCCAATTAAAATAGTATCGACTAAATTATAAAAAATATTTTCTTATATTACCTATAAAAATAGAATCGATTATATTATAATAATATTTAGTTATATTAGCAATAAAAATAAAATCGACTAAATTATAAAAAATATTTAGTTGTATTGCCAATTAAAATAGAATCGACTAAATTATAATAATATTTAGTTGTATTAGCAATTAAAATGGAATCTACTAAATTATAATAATATTTACTGATATTAAAAATTAAAATAGAATCGATTAAATTAAAATAATATTTATTATATTAGCAATTAAAATAGAATTGACTAAATTATAATAATATTAACTCATATTAGTAATAAAACTACAATCGACTAAATTATAAAATTATTTACTTATATTGGCAATTAAAATAGAATCGAATAAATTATAATATTTGCTTATATAACCAATTAAAATTGAACTGACTAAATAATGATAATATTAAGTTATATTAGCAATCAACATATAATCGACTAAATTATAAAAATATTTAGTTGTATTGCTAATTAAATAGAATCAACTAACTTATAATAATATTTAGTAATAGCAATTAAAAAAGAATCGACTAAATTATAATATTTATTAATAATATTAGTAATTATAATAGAATTGACTAAATTATAATAATATTTACTTATATTAGCAATTAAAATAAAATTGACCAAATAGAATCGACTATATTATAATAATATTTAGTTATATTAGCAATAATGATAGAATCGACGTAATTATAATAATATTTTGTGGTATTGCCAAATAAAAACGAATCGACTAAATTATTATAATATCAGTATAATTAATATAATTAATTTGCAATAAACATAGAATCGACTAAATTATAATAATACTGTGTTGTTTTGCCAATTAAAATAGCATCGACTAAATTATGAAAATATTTTGTTATATTAGCAATTAAAATAAAATCCCAGTACATTATAATAATATTTACTTCTATAAGCAATTGAAATAGAATCGACTAAATTATAATAATATTTACTTATATTGCTAATTAAAATAGAATCGACTAAATTAAAACAATATTTTAGTTAGACTAAATATATCGACTATTTTGTTGGCCTTTGGTGTGTTTTATCTGGCCTTTCTGGTCATTTGGCCTGTATCCCACCAGATAAAAAAAAGGCCAGATTAACACCAGAAAAGGCCAGATAAAAAACACCAGAAAAGGCCAGATAAAAAAACAGAAAAGGCCAGATAAAAAAACACCAGAAAAGGCCAGATAAAAAACACCAGAAAAGGCCAGATAAAAAACCACCAGAAAAGGCCAGATAAAAAAAACACCAGAAAAGGTCAGAAAAATCACCAGAAAAGGTCAGATAAAAATCACCAGAAAAGGTCAGATAAAAATCACCAGAAAAGGTCAGATAAAAATCACCAGAAAAGGTCAGATAAAAATCACCAGAAAAGGTCAGAAAAAACCAGGTCAGATAAAAAACACCAGAAAAGGTCAAAAAACACCAGGTCAAAAAACACCAGAAAAGGTCAGATAAAAAACACCATAAAAGGTCAGATAAAAAAAAACACCAGAAAAGGTCAGATAAAAAAAAAACACCAGAAAAGGTCAGATAAAAAACACCAGGTCAGATAAAAAACACCAGAAAAGGCCAGATTAAGACTACCAAAAAAGGCCAGAAAAATTGTATTTGCTTATATTAGCAATTGACATAACAGTTTAGTCGATTCTATTTTAATTGCTAATATAAGTAAATATTATTATTATTTAGGCGAGTCTGTTTTTATTGCTAATATAATATAATAATATAATTTAGTCTATTCTATTTTAATTGGCAATACAACTAAATAATTTTATAATTTCGTCGATTGCATTTTTATTCCTAATATAAGTTAGAATTGACTAAAGTATAAGTATATTAACTTATATTAGGAATAAAAATGCAATCGACGAAATAATAAAATTATTTAGTTGTATTGCCAATTAAAATAGAATAGACTAAATTCTAATAATATTTAGTTATATTGGCAATTAAAATAGAATCGACTAAATTATAATAATATTTGCTTATATTAGCAATTAAAATATAATCGTCTTAATAAAAAAATATTTAGTTGTATTGCCAATTAAAATAGAATCGACTAAATTATAATACTATTTTATTATATTAGCAATAAAAACAGCCTCGCCTAAATAATAATAATATTTACTTATATTAGCAATTAAAAACGAATCGACTAAATTATAATAATATTTAGTTGTATTAGCAATTAAAAGAGTATCGACTAAATTATAATAATAGCTAATTATATTAGCAATTAAAATAAAATCGACTAGATTATAAAAATATTTAGTTGTATTGCCAATTAAAATAGAATCGACTAAATTATAATAATACTAGTTGTACCCTGCCATGCGTTGCTGTGGCTTAATTTCGTGTAATGGAAAATTTTAATAAAAAGAGAAAATGCATGTTTCTTATATTCTTAGTACAGCAATCCACTCAAAAAGAAAAAAAAAAGGCGAAAATGAAAAAAAATATGGTACTCTTGCAGAATTGAATCCGGATCCTCGGGAGTTACCATCAATCATGGCTTGGGCTCGACCAACATTCAGTGGATTAAGCCGAAAGTTGCTGAACCATTGAAACGCTAAATAGTTTTCTTTTTTATTGTATTCAAAAATGTGAGTTTTCAATTAATATTTGGGTAAGGGGGTGTTACTCTACACAGATTCGAAAAAGTTGTTCAAAAACGAATAAATGAAAGCAAAGGTAAGGTAAATTACGTTTCTATCTAACTGGATAATTTTTTAGTGTTTTTATTTAATGTAAAATGTTTAATCGGCTCAAAAACGCAGTGTTTATCTATGTATTTGAAAAAGACGAATGGTCGCGAACTCTGTTAAATACGTTAAGTTTGGGAAAATCAGTTAAAAACTATACAAAACAATGTCAGACACCTACTGATTATATGTTATTGTGACATAGGCTGACATATTCGGTGGGTTTCTGATAGTATTTTGTTTAGTTTTTTAGTTTTAAACCATTTTCTCAAACTTAACATCATCAACAGTGTCCATCACCGTTTGTATTTTTCAAATTTCCAAGTTTAATTAAAGTTTTATTATATGTTTTTTTTATTCAATTGTAAGGTTAAAGTACAGAATAGATAAAAAACACCCACCCCTCCCCACGTTAAGAATGGCTTTTTAAATAATAACGTTATTATTTCAGCACGGATCACTCTCTACATGAGTACCTAATATTTTTTCAGCCATTCTTACTATAGAGAGGGGATGGTGTTTTGTAACTATTCTGTGCTTTTTTAATTAACAATTATTTATTAAAAAATTATTACCTTTTATAGGTACTCGTGGCCACAAAGTGGGTGATCATTTTACATTAAATTATTATAGAAAAGTGATCCCCCACTTTTTAAAACTAACATTTCTTCATAACTTGGAAACTAGTCGTTTGCCGTAATTTTAAACGTTATTTTCGTTTTCAGCCACCCCGAAAACCTGGTAATTTTAGTAAGAAGATACCAGAATCCAACATTCTTTCAGGTCCGCGATCATGAAAATTTGTCAATTTTTCGAGGTATTATTTTTGGTCTTTATTTTATGTCTAAATTAAAGAAAATTAGCCACTAATAACAAATAATAACATTAAAAGCCTTCGATTCTATAGGAAACATTGAAAATAGATGATAAATCCCACATTCTTTAAGGTCCGCGGTCATGAAAATTTGTCAATTTTACAAGGTAGTATTTGTGTCTTTATTTTATGTCTAAATTAAAGAAAATTAGCCACTAATAACAAATAATAACATTAAAAGCCTTCGATTCTATAGGAAACATTGAAAATAGATGATAAATCCCACATTCTTTCAGGTCCGCGGTCATGAAAATTTGTCAATTTTACAAGGTATTATTTGTGTCTTTATTTTATGTCTAAATTAAAGAAAATTAGCCACTAATAACAAATAATAACATTAAAAGCCTTCGATTCTATAGGAAACATTGAAAATAGATGATAAATCCCACATTCTTTCAGGTCCGCGGTCATGAAAATTTGTCAATTTTACAAGGTATTATTTGTGTCTTTATTTTATGTCTAAATTAAAGAAAATTAGCCACTAATAACAAATAATAACATTAAAAGCCTTCGATTCTATAGGAAACATTGAAAATAGATGATAAATCCCACATTCTTTCAGGTCCGCGGTCATGAAAATTTGTCAATTTTACAAGGTATTATTTGTGTCTTTATTTTATGTCTAAATTAAAGAAAATTAGCCACTAATAACAAATAATAACATTAAAAGCCTTCGATTCTATAGGAAACATTGAAAATAGATGATAAATCCCACATTCTTTCAGGTCCGCGGTCATGAAAATTTGTCAATTTTACAAGGTATTATTTGTGTCTTTATTTTATGTCTAAATTAAAGAAAATTAGCCACTAATAACAAATAATAACATTAAAAGCCTTCGATTCTATAGGAAACATTGAAAATAGATGATAAATCCCACATTCTTTCAGGTCCGCGGTCATGAAAATTTGTCAATTTTACAAGGTATTATTTGTGTCTTTATTTTATGTCTAAATTAAAGAAAATTAGCCACTAATAACAAATAATAACATTAAAAGCCTTCGATTCTATAGGAAACATTGAAAATAGATGATAAATCCCACATTCTTTCAGGTCCGCGGTCATGAAAATTTGTCAATTTTACAAGGTATTATTTGTGTCTTTATTTTATGTCTAAATTAAAGAAAATTAGCCACTAATAACAAATAATAACATTAAAAGCCTTCGATTCTATAGGAAACATTGAAAATAGATGATAAATCCCACATTCTTTCAGGTCCGCGGTCATGAAAATTTGTCAATTGTACAAGGTATTATTTGTTTCTTTATTTTATGTCTAAATTAAAGAAAATTAGCCACTAATAACAAATAATAACATTAAAAGCCTTCGATTCTATAGGAAACATTGAAAATAGATGATAAATCCCACATTCTTTCAGGTCCGCGGTCATGAAAATTTGTCAATTTTACAAGGTATTATTTGTGTCTTTATTTTATGTCTAAATTAAAGAAAATTAGCCACTAATAACAAATAATAACATTAAAAGCCTTCGATTCTATAGGAAACATTGAAAATAGATGATAAATCCCACATTCTTTCAGGTCCGCGGTCATGAAAATTTGTCAAGTTTACAAGGTATTATTTGTGTCTTTATTTTATGTCTAAATTAAAGAAAATTAGCCACTAATAACAAATAATAACATTAAAAGCCTTCGATTCTATAGGAAACATTGAAAATAGATGATAAATCCCACATTCTTTCAGGTCCGCGGTCATGAAAATTTGTCAATTTTACAAGGTATTATTTGTGTCTTTATTTTATGTCTAAATTAAAGAAAATTAGCCACTAATAACAAATAATAACATTAAAAGCCTTCGATTCTATAGGAAACATTGAAAATAGATGATAAATCCCACATTCTTTCAGGTCCGCGGTCATGAAAATTTGTCAATTTTACAAGGTATTATTTGTGTCTTTATTTTATGTCTAAATTAAAGAAAATTAGCCACTAATAACAAATAATAACATTAAAAGCCTTCGATTCTATAGGAAACATTGAAAATAGATGATAAATCCCACATTCTTTCAGGTCCGCGGTCATGAAAATTTGTCAATTTTACAAGGTATTATTTGTGTCTTTATTTTATGTCTAAATTAAAGAAAATTAGCCACTAATAACAAATAATAACATTAAAAGCCTTCGATTCTATAGGAAACATTGAAAATAGATGATAAATCCCACATTCTTTCAGGTCCGCGGTCATGAAAATTTGCCAATTTTTCAAGGTATTATTTGTGTCTTTATTTTATGTCTAAATTAAAGAAAATTAGCCACTAATAACAAATAATAACATTAAAAGCCTTCGATTCTATAGGAAACATTTAAAATAGATGATAAATCCCACATTCTTTCAGGTCCGCGGTCATGAAAATTTGTCAATTTTACAAGGTATTATTTGTGTCTTTATTTTATGTCTAAATTAAAGAAAATTAGCCACTAATAACAAATAATAACATTAAAAGCCTTCGATTCTATAGGAAACATTGAAAATAGATGATAAATCCCACATTCTTTCAGGTCCGCGGTCATGAAAATTTGTCAATTTTACAAGGTATTATTTGTGTCTTTATTTTATGTCTAAATTAAAGAAAATTAGCCACTAATAACAAATAATAACATTAAAAGCCTTCGATTCTATAGGAAACATTGAAAATAGATGATAAATCCCACATTCTTTCAGGTCCGCGGTCATGAAAATTTGCCAATTTTTCAAGGTATTATTTTTGTCTTTATTTTATGTCTAAATTAAAGAAAATTAGCCACTAATAACAAATAATAACATTAAAAGCCTTCGATTCTATAGGAAACATTGAAAATAGATGATAAATCCCACATTCTTTCAGGTCCGCGGTCATGAAAATTTGTCAATTTTACAAGGTATTTATTTGTGTCTTTATTTTATGTCTAAATTAAAGAAAATTAGCCACTAATAACAAATAATAACATTAAAAGCCTTCGATTCTATAGGAAACATTGAAAATAGATGATAAATCCCACATTCTTTCAGGTCCGCGGTCATGAAAATTTGTCAATTTTACAAGGTATTATTTGTGTCTTTATTTTATGTCTAAATTAAAGAAAATTAGCCACTAATAACAAAGAATAACATTAAAAGCCTTCGATTCTATAGGAAACATTGAAAATAGATGATAAATCCCACATTCTTTCAGGTCCGCGGTCATGAAAATTTGTCAATTTTACAAGGTATTATTTTTGTCTTTATTTTATGTCTAAATTAAAGAAAATTAGCCACTAATAACAAATAATAACATTAAAAGCCTTCGATTCTATAGGAAACATTGAAAATAGACGATAAATCCCACATTCTTTCAGGTCCGCGGTCATGAAAATTTGTCAATTTTACAAGGTATTATTTGTGTCTTTATTTTATGTCTAAATTAAAGAAAATTAGCCACTAATAACAAATAATAACATTAAAAGCCTTCGATTCTATAGGAAACATTGAAAATAGATGATAAATCCCACATTCTTTCAGGTCCGCGGTCATGAAAATTTGTCAATTTTACAAGGTATTATTTGTGTCTTTATTTTATGTCTAAATTAAAGAAAATTAGCCACTAATAACAAATAATAACATTAAAAGCCTTCGATTCTATAGGAAACATTGAAAATAGATGATAAATCCCACATTCTTTCAGGTCCGCGGTCATGAAAATTTGTCAATTTTACAAGGTATTATGTTTGTCTTTATTTTATGTCTAAATTAAAGAAAATTAGCCACTAATAACAAATAATAACATTAAAAGCCTTCGATTCTATAGGAAACATTGAAAATAGATGATAAATCCCACATTCTTTCAGGTCCGCGGTCATGAAAATTTGTCAATTTTACAAGGTATTATTTGTGTCTTTATTTTATGTCTAAATTAAAGAAAATTAGCCACTAATAACAAATAATAACATTAAAAGCCTTCGATTCTATAGGAAACATTGAAAATAGATGATAAATCCCACATTCTTTCAGGTCCGCGGTCATGAAAATTTGTCAATTTTTCAAGGTATTATTTGTGTCTTTATTTTATGTCTAAATTAAAGAAAATTAGCCACTAATAACAAATAATAACATTAAAAGCCTTCGATTCTATAGGAAACATTGAAAATAGATGATAAATCCCACATTCTTTCAGGTCCGCGGTCATGAAAATTTGTCAATTTTACAAGGTATTATTTGTGTCTTTATTTTATGTCTAAATTAAAGAAAATTAGCCACTAATAACAAATAATAACATTAAAAGCCTTCGATTCTATAGGAAACATTGAAAATAGATGATAAATCCCACATTCTTTCAGGTCCGCGGTCATGAAAATTTGTCAATTTTACAAGGTATTATTTGTGTCTTTATTTTATGTCTAAATTAAAGAAAATTAGCCACTAATAACAAATAATAACATTAAAAGCCTTCGATTCTATAGGAAACATTGAAAATAGATGATAAATCCCACATCCTTTCAGGTCCGCGGTCATGAAAATTTGTCAATTTTACAAGGTATTATTTGTGTCTTTATTTTATGTCTAAATTAAAGAAAATTAGCCACTAATAACAAATAATAACATTAAAAGCCTTCGATTCTATAGGAAACATTGAAAATAGATGATAAATCCCACATTCTTTCAGGTCCGCGGTCATGAAAATTTGTCAATTTCACAAGGTATTATTTGTGTCTTTATTTTATGTCTAAATTAAAGAAAATTAGCCACTAATAACAAATAATAACATTAAAAGCCTTCGATTCTATAGGAAACATTGAAAATAGATGATAAATCCCACATTCTTTCAGGTCCGCGGTCATGAAAATTTGTCAATTTTACAAGGTATTATTTGTGTCTTTATTTTATGTCTAAATTAAAGAAAATTAGCCACTAATAACAAATAATAACATTAAAAGCCTTCGATTCTATAGGAAACATTTAAAATAGATGATAAATCCCACATTCTTTCAGGTCCGCGGTCATGAAAATTTGTCAATTTTACAAGGTATTATTTGTGTCTTTATTTTATGTCTAAATTAAAGAAAATTAGCCACTAATAACAAATAATAACATTAAAAGCCTTCGATTCTATAGGAAACATTGAAAATAGATGATAAATCCCACATTCTTTCAGGTCCGCGGTCATGAAAATTTGTCAATTTTACACGGTATTATTTGTGTCTTTATTTTATGTCTAAATTAAAGAAAATTAGCCACTAATAACAAAGAATAACATTAAAAGCCTTCGATTCTATAGGAAACATTGAAAATAGATGATAAATCCCACATTCTTTCAGGTCCGCGGTCATGAAAATTTGCCAATTTTACAAGGTATTATGTGTGTCTTTATTTTATGTCTAAATTAAAGAAAATTAGCCACTAATAACAAATAATAACATTAAAAGCCTTCGATTCTATAGGAAACATTGAAAATAGATGATAAATCCCACATTCTTTCAGGTCCGCGGTCATGAAAATTTGTCAATTTTACAAGGTATTATTTGTGTCTTTATTTTATGTCTAAATTAAAGAAAATTAGCCACTAATAACAAATAATAACATTAAAAGCCTTCGATTCTATAGGAAACATTGAAAATAGATGATAAATCCCACATTCTTTCAGGTCCGCGGTCATGAAAATTTGTCAATTTTACAAGGTATTATTTTTGTCTTTATTTTATGTCTAAATTAAAGAAAATTAGCCACTAATAACAAATAATAACATTAAAAGCCTTCGATTCTATAGGAAACATTGAAAATAGATGATAAATCCCACATTCTTTCAGGTCCGCGGTCATGAAAATTTGTCAATTTTACAAGGTATTATTTGTGTCTTTATTTTATGTCTAAATTAAAGAAAATTAGCCACTAATAACAAATAATAACATTAGAAGCCTTCGATTCTATAGGAAACATTGAAAATAGATGATAAATCCCACATTCTTTCAGGTCCGCGGTCATGAAAATTTGTCAATTTTACAAGGTATTATTTGTGTCTTTATTTTATGTCTACATTAAAGAAAATTAGCCACTAATAACAAATAATAACATTAAAAGCCTTCGATTCTATAGGAAACATTGAAAATAGACGATAAAAGAAGATACCAGAATCCCACATTCTTTCAGGTCCGCAGTCATGAAAATTTGCCAATTTTTCAAGGTATTATTTTTGTCTTTATTTTATGTCTAAATTAAAGAAAATTAGCCCAAAATAACAAAGAATAACATTAAAAGCCTTCGATTCTATAGGAAACATTGAAAATAGACTATAAAAGAAGATACTAGAATCCCACATTCTTTCAGGTCCGCGGTCATGAAAATTTGCCAATTGTTTAAGGTATTATGTTTGTCTTTGTTTATGTCTAAATTAAAGAAAATTAGCCACTAATAACAAATAATAACATTAAAAGCCTTCGATTCTATAGGAAACATTGAAAATAGACGATAAAAGAAGATACCAGAATCCCACATTCTTTCAGGTCCGCGGTCATGAAAATTTGTCAATTTTACAAGGTATTATTTGTGTCTTTATTTTATGTCTAAATTAAAGAAAATTAGCCACTAATAACAAATAATAACATTAAAAGCCTTCGATTCTATAGGAAACATTGAAAATAGATGATAAATCCCACATTCTTTCAGGTCCGCGGTCATGAAAATTTTCCAATTTTACAAGGTATTATTTGTGTCTTTATTTTATGTCTAAATTAAAGAAAATTAGCCACTAATAACAAATAATAACATTAAAAGCCTTCGATTCTATAGGAAACATTGAAAATAGATGATAAATCCCACATTCTTTCAGGTCCGCGGTCATGAAAATTTGTCAATTTTACAAGGTATTATTTGTGTCTTTATTTTATGTCTAAATTAAAGAAAATTAGCCACTAATAACAAATAATAACATTAAAAGCCTTCGATTCTATAGGAAACATTGAAAATAGATGATAAATCCCACATTCTTTCAGGTCCGCGGTCATGAAAATTTGTCAATTTTACAAGGTATTTTTTGTGTCTTTATTTTATGTCTAAATTAAAGAAAATTAGCCACTAATAACAAATAATAACATTAAAAGCCTTCGATTCTATAGGAAACATTTAAAATAGATGATAAATCCCACATTTTTTCAGGTCCGCGGTCATGAAAATTTGTCAATTTTACAAGGTATTATTTGTGTCTTTATTTTATGTCTAAATTAAAGAAAATTAGCCACTAATAACAAATAATAACATTAAAAGCCTTCGATTCTATAGGAAACATTGAAAATAGATGATAAATCCCACATTCTTTCAGGTCCGCGGTCATGAAAATTTGTCAATTTTACAAGGTATTATTTGTGTCTTTATTTTATGTCTAAATTAAAGAAAATTAGCCACTAATAACAAATAATAACATTAAAAGCCTTCGATTCTATAGGAAACATTGAAAATAGATGATAAATCCCACATTCTTTCAGGTCCGCGGTCATGAAAATTTGTCAATTTTACAAGGTATTATTTGTGTCTTTATTTTATGTCTAAATTAAAGAAAATTAGCCACTAATAACAAATAATAACATTAAAAGCCTTCGATTCTATAGGAAACATTGAAAATAGATGATAAATCCCACATTCTTTCAGGTCCGCGGTCATGAAAATTTGTCAATTTTACAAGGTATTATTTGTGTCTTTATTTTATGTCTAAATTAAAGAAAATTAGCCACTAATAACAAATAATAACATTAAAAGCCTTCGATTCTATAGGAAACATTGAAAATAGATGATAAATCCCACATTCTTTCAGGTCCGCGGTCATGAAAATTTGTCAATTTTACAAGGTATTATTTGTGTCTTTATTTTATGTCTAAATTAAAGAAAATTAGCCACTAATAACAAATAATAACATTAAAAGCCTTCGATTCTATAGGAAACATTGAAAATAGATGATAAATCCCACATTCTTTCAGGTCCGCGGTCATGAAAATTTGCCAATTTTACAAGGTATTATTTGTGTCTTTATTTTATGTCTAAATTAAAGAAAATTAGCCACTAATAACAAATAATAACATTAAAAGCCTTCGATTCTATAGGAAACATTGAAAATAGATGATAAATCCCACATTCTTTCAGGTCCGCGGTCATAAAATTTGCCAATTTTACAATGTATTCATTTTGTCTTTATTTTATGTCTAAATTAAAGAAAATTAGCCACTAATAACAAATAATAACATTAAAAGCCTTCGATTCTATAGGAAACATTGAAAATAGATGATAAATCCCACATTCTTTCAGGTCCGCGGTCATGAAAATTTGCCAATTTTACAAGGTATTATTTGTGTCTTTATTTTATGTCTAAATTAAAGAAAATTAGCCACTAATAACAAATAATAACATTAAAAGCCTTCGATTCTATAGGAAACATTGAAAATAGATGATAAATCCCACATTCTTTCAGGTCCGCGGTCATGAAAATTTGCCAATTTTACAAGGTATTATTTGTGGTCTTTATTTTATGTCTAAATTAAAGAAAATTAGCCACTAATAACAAATAATAACATTAAAAGCCTTCGATTCTATAGGAAACATTGAAACTAGATGATAAATCCCACATTCTTTCAGGTCCGCGGTCATGAAAATTTGTCAATTTTACAAGGTATTATTTGTGTCTTTATTTTATGTCTAAATTAAAGAAAATTAGCCGCTAATAACAAATAATAACATTAAAAGCCTTCGATTCTATAGGAAACATTGAAAATAGATGATAAATCCCACATTCTTTCAGGTCCGCGGTCATGAAAATTTGTCAATTTTACAAGGTATTATTTGTGTCTTTATTTTATGTCTAAATTAAAGAAAATTAGCCACTAATAACAAATAATAACATTAAAAGCCTTCGATTCTATAGGAAACATTGAAAATAGACGATAAATCCCACATTCTTTCAGGTCCGCGGTCATGAAAATTTGTCAATTTTACAAGGTATTATTTTTGTTTTTATTTTATGTCTAAATTAAAGAAAATTAGCCACTAATAACAAATAATAACATTAAAAGCCTTCGATTCTATAGGAAACATTGAAAATAGATGATAAATCCCACATTCTTTCAGGTCCGCGGTCATGAAAATTTGCCAATTTTACAAGGTATTATTTGTGTCTTTATTTTATGTCTAAATTAAAGAAAATTAGCCACTAATAACAAATAATAACATTAAAAGCCTTCGATTCTATAGGAAACATTGAAAATAGATGATAAATCCCACATTCTTTCAGGTCCGCGGTCATGAAAATTTGTCAATTTTACAAGGTATTATTTGTGTCTTTATTTTATGTCTAAATTAAAGAAAATTAGCCACTAATAACAAATAATAACATTAAAAGCCTTCGATTCTATAGGAAACATTGAAAATAGATGATAAATCCCACATTCTTTCAGGTCCGCGGTCATGAAAATTTGTCAATTTTACAAGGTATTATTTGTGTCTTTATTTTATGTCTAAATTAAAGAAAATTAGCCACTAATAACAAATAATAATATTAAAAGCCTTCGATTCTATAGGAAACATTGAAAATAGATGATAAATCCCACATTCTTTCAGGTCCGCGGTCATGAAAATTTGCCAATTTTACAAGGTATTATTTGTGTCTTTATTTTATGTCTAAATTAAAGAAAATTAGCCACTAATAACAAATAATAACATTAAAAGCCTTCGATTCTATAGGAAACATTGAAAATAGATGATAAATCCCACATTCTTTCAGGTCCGCGGTCATGAAAATTTGCCAATTTTTCAAGGTATTATTTGTGTCTTTATTTTATGTCTAAATTAAAGAAAATTAGCCACTAATAACAAATAATAACATTAAAAGCCTTCGATTCTATAGGAAACATTGAAAATAGATGATAAATCCCACATTCTTTCAGGTCCGCGGTCATGAAAATTTGTCAATTTTACAAGGTATTATTTGTGTCTTTATTTTATGTCTAAATTAAAGAAAATTAGCCACTAATAACAAATAATAACATTAAAAGCCTTCGATTCTATAGGAAACATTTAAAATAGATGATAAATCCCACATTCTTTCAGGTCCGCGGTCATGAAAATTTGTCAATTTTACAAGGTATTATTTTTGTCTTTATTTTATGTCTAAATTAAAGAAAATTAGCCACTAATAACAAATAATAACATTAAAAGCCTTCGATTCTATAGGAAACATTGAAAATAGATGATAAATCCCACATTCTTTCAGGTCCGCGGTCATGAAAATTTGTCAATTTTACAAGGTATTATTTGTGTCTTTATTTTATGTCTAAATTAAAGAAAATTAGCCACTAATAACAAATAATAACATTAAAAGCCTTCGATTCTATAGGAAACATTGAAAATAGATGATAAATCCCACATTCTTTCAGGTCCGCGGTCATGAAAATTTGTCAATTTTACAAGGTATTATTTGTGTCTTTATTTTATGTCTAAATTAAAGAAAATTAGCCACTAATAACAAATAATAACATTAAAAGCCTTCGATTCTATAGGAAACATTGAAAATAGATGATAAATCCCACATTCTTTCAGGTCCGCGGTCATGAAAATTTGTCAATTTTACAAGGTATTATTTGTGTCTTTATTTTATGTCTAAATTAAAGAAAATTAGCCACTAATAACAAATAATAACATTAAAAGCCTTCGATTCTATAGGAAACATTGAAAATAGATGATAAATCCCACATTCTTTCAGGTCCGCGGTCATGAAAATTTGTCAATTTTACAAGGTATTATTTGTGTCTTTATTTTATGTCTAAATTAAAGAAAATTAGCCACTAATAACAAATAATAACATTAAAAGCCTTCGATTCTATAGGAAACATTGAAAATAGACGATAAATCCCACATTCTTTCAGGTCCGCGGTCATGAAAATTTGCAACTTTTACAAGGTATTATTTGTGTCTTTATTTTATGTCTAAATTAAAGAAAATTAGCCACTAATAACAAATAATAACATTAAAAGCCTTCGATTCTATAGGAAACATTGAAAATAGATGATAAATCCCACATTCTTTCAGGTCCGCGGTCATGAAAATTTGTCAATTTTACAAGGTATTATTTGTGTCTTTATTTTATGTCTAAATTAAAGAAAATTAGCCACTAATAACAAAGAATAACATTAAAAGCCTTCGATTCTATAGGAAACATTGAAAATAGATGATAAATCCCACATTCTTTCAGGTCCGCGGTCATGAAAATTTGTCAATTTTACAAGGTATTATTTGTGTCTTTATTTTATGTCTAAATTAAAGAAAATTAGCCACTAATAACAAATAATAACATTAAAAGCCTTCGATTCTATAGGAAACATTGAAAATAGATGATAAATCCCACATTCTTTCAGGTCCGCGGTCATGAAAATTTGTCAATTTTACAAGGTATTATTTGTGTCTTTATTTTATGTCTAAATTAAAGAAAATTAGCCACTAATAACAAATAATAACATTAAAAGCCTTCGATTCTATAGGAAACATTGAAAATAGATGATAAATCCCACATTCTTTCAGGTCCGCGGTCATGAAAATTTGTCAATTTTTCAAGGTATTATTTGTGTCTTTATTTTATGTCTAAATTAAAGAAAATTAGCCACTAATAACAAATAATAACATTAAAAGCCTTCGATTCTATAGGAAACATTGAAAATAGATGATAAATCCCACATTCTTTCAGGTCCGCGGTCATGAAAATTTGTCAATTTTACAAGGTATTATTTGTGTCTTTATTTTATGTCTAAATTAAAGAAAATTAGCCACTAATAACAAATAATAACATTAAAAGCCTTCGATTCTATAGGAAACATTGAAAATAGATGATAAATCCCACATTCTTTCAGGTCCGCGGTCATGAAAATTTGTCATTTTTACAAGGTATTATTTGTGTCTTTATTTTATGTCTAAATTAAAGAAAATTAGCCACTAATAACAAATAATAACATTAAAAGCCTTCGATTCTATAGGAAACATTGAAAATAGACGATAAAAGAAGATACCAGAATCCCACATTCTTTCAGGTCCGCGGTCATGAAAATTTGTCAATTTTACAAGGTATTATTTGTGTCTTTATTTTATGTCTAAATTAAAGAAAATTAGCCACTAATAACAAATAATAACATTAAAAGCCTTCGATTCTATAGGAAACATTGAAAATAGACGATAAAAGAAGATACCAGAATCCCACATTCTTTCAGGTCCGCGGTCATGAAAATTTGTCAATTTTACAAGGTATTATTTGTGTCTTTATTTTATGTCTAAATTAAAGAAAATTAGCCACTAATAACAAATAATAACATTAAAAGCCTTCGATTCTATAGGAAACATTGAAAATAGATGATAAATCCCACATTCTTTCAGGTCCGCGGTCATGAAAATTTGTCAATTTTACAAGGTATTATTTGTGTCTTTATTTTATGTCTAAATTAAAGAAAATTAGCCACTAATAACAAATAATAACATTAAAAGCCTTCGATTCTATAGGAAACATTGAAAATAGACGATAAAAGAAGATACCAGAATCCCACATTCTTTCAGGTCCGCGGTCATGAAAATTTGTCAATTTTACAAGGTATTATTTGTGTCTTTATTTTATGTCTAAATTAAAGAAAATTAGCCACTAATAACAAATAATAACATTAAAAGCCTTCGATTCTATAGGAAACATTGAAAATAGACGATAAAAGAAGATACCAGAATCCCACATTCTTTCAGGTCCGCGGTCATGAAAATTTGTCAATTTTACAAGGTATTATTTGTGTCTTTATTTTATGTCTAAATTAAAGAAAATTAGCCACTAATAACAAATAATAACATTAAAAGCCTTCGATTCTATAGGAAACATTTAAAATAGATGATAAATCCCACATTCTTTCAGGTCCGCGGTCATGAAAATTTGTCAATTTTACAAGGTATTATTTGTGTCTTTATTTTATGTCTAAATTAAAGAAAATTAGCCACTAATAACAAATAATAACATTAAAAGCCTTCGATTCTATAGGAAACATTGAAAATAGACGATAAATCCCACATTCTTTCAGGTCCGCGGTCATGAAAATTTGTCAATTTTACAAGGTATTTATTTGTGTCTTTATTTTATGTCTAAATTAAAGAAAATTAGCCACTAATAACAAATAATAACATTAAAAGCCTTCGATTCTATAGGAAACATTGAAAATAGATGATAAATCCCACATTCTTTCAGGTCCGCGGTCATGAAAATTTGTCAATTTTACAAGGTATTATTTGTGTCTTTATTTTATGTCTAAATTAAAGAAAATTAGCCACTAATAACAAATAATAACATTAAAAGCCTTCGATTCTATAGGAAACATTGAAAATAGATGATAAATCCCACATTCTTTCAGGTCCGCGGTCATGAAAATTTGTCAATTTTACAAGGTATTATTTGTGTCTTTATTTTATGTCTAAATTAAAGAAAATTAGCCACTAATAACAAATAATAACATTAAAAGCCTTCGATTCTATAGGAAACATTGAAAATAGATGATAAATCCCACATTCTTTCAGGTCCGCGGTCATGAAAATTTGTCAATTTTACAAGGTATTATTTGTGTCTTTATTTTATGTCTAAATTAAAGAAAATTAGCCACTAATAACAAATAATAACATTAAAAGCCTTCGATTCTATAGGAAACATTGAAAATAGATGATAAATCCCACATTCTTTCAGGTCCGCGGTCATGAAAATTTGTCAATTTTACTAGGTATTATTTGTGTCTTTATTTTATGTCTAAATTAAAGAAAATTAGCCACTAATAACAAATAATAACATTAAAAGCCTTCGATTCTATAGGAAACATTGAAAATAGATGATAAATCCCACATTCTTTCAGGTCCGCGGTCATGAAAATTTGTACATTTTACAAGGTATTATTTGTGTCTTTATTTTATGTCTAAATTAAAGAAAATTAGCCACTAATAACAAATAATAACATTAAAAGCCTTCGATTCTATAGGAAACATTGAAAATAGATGATAAATCCCACATTCTTTCAGGTCCGCGGTCATGAAAATTTGTCAATTTTACAAGGTATTATTTGTGTCTTTATTTTATGTCTAAATTAAAGAAAATTAGCCACTAATAACAAATAATAACATTAAAAGCCTTCGATTCTATAGGAAACATTGAAAATAGATGATAAATCCCACATTCTTTCAGGTCCGCGGTCATGAAAATTTGTCAATTTTACAAGGTATTATTTGTGTCTTTATTTTATGTCTAAATTAAAGAAAATTAGCCACTAATAACAAATAATAACATTAAAAGCCTTCGATTCTATAGGAAACATTGAAAATAGATGATAAATCCCACATTCTTTCAGGTCCGCGGTCATGAAAATTTGTCAATTTTACAAGGTATTATTTGTGTCTTTATTTTATGTCTAAATTAAAGAAAATTAGCCACTAATAACAAATAATAACATTAAAAGCCTTCGATTCTATAGGAAACATTGAAAATAGATGATAAATCCCACATTCTTTCAGGTCCGCGGTCATGAAAATTTGTCAATTTTACAAGGTATTATTTGTGTCTTTATTTTATGTCTAAATTAAAGAAAATTAGCCACTAATAACAAATAATAACATTAAAAGCCTTCGATTCTATAGGAAACATTTAAAATAGATGATAAATCCCACATTCTTTCAGGTCCGCGGTCATGAAAATTTGCCAATTTTACAAGGTATTTTTTGTGTCTTTATTTTATGTCTAAATTAAAGAAAATTAGCCACTAATAACAAATAATAACATTAAAAGCCTTCGATTCTATAGGAAACATTGAAAATAGACGATAAAAGAAGATACCAGAATCCCACATTCTTTCAGGTCCGCGGTCATGAAAATTTGTCAATTTTACAAGGTATTATTTGTGTCTTTATTTTATGTCTAAATTAAAGAAAATTAGCCACTAATAACAAATAATAACATTAAAAGCCTTCGATTCTATAGGAAACATTGAAAATAGACGATAAAAGAAGATACCAGAATCCCACATTCTTTCAGGTCCGCGGTCATGAAAATTTGTCAATTTTACAAGGTATTATTTGTGTCTTTATTTTATGTCTAAATTAAAGAAAATTAGCCCAAAATAACAAATAATAACATTAAAAGCCTTCGATTCTATAGGAAACATTGAAAATAGATGATAAATCCCACATTCTTTCAGGTCCGCGGTCATGAAAATTTGTCAATTTTACAAGGTATTATTTGTGTCTTTATTTTATGTCTAAATTAAAGAAAATTAGCCACTAATAACAAATAATAACATTAAAAGCCTTCGATTCTATAGGAAACATTGAAAATAGATGATAAATCCCAGATTCTTTCAGGTCCGCGGTCATGAAAATTTGTCAATTTTACAAGGTATTATTTGTGTCTTTATTTTATGTCTAAATTAAAGAAAATTAGCCACTAATAACAAATAATAACATTAAAAGCCTTCGATTCTATAGGAAACATTTAAAATAGATGATAAATCCCACATTCTTTCAGGTCCGCGGTCATGAAAATTTGTCAATTTTACAAGGTATTATTTTTGTCTTTATTTTATGTCTAAATTAAAGAAAATTAGCCACTAATAACAAATAATAACATTAAAAGCCTTCGATTCTATAGGAAACATTGAAAATAGATGATAAATCCCACATTCTTTCAGGTCCGCGGTCATGAAAATTTGTCAATTTTACAAGGTATTATTTGTGTCTTTATTTTATGTCTAAATTAAAGAAAATTAGCCACTAATAACAAATAATAACATTAAAAGCCTTCGATTCTATAGGAAACATTGAAAATAGATGATAAATCCCACATTCTTTCAGGTCCGCGGTCATGAAAATTTGTCAATTTTACAAGGTATTATTTGTGTCTTTATTTTATGTCTAAATTAAAGAAAATTAGCCACTAATAACAAATAATAACAATAAAAGCCTTCGATTCTATAGGAAACATTGAAAATAGATGATAAATCCCACATTCTTTCAGGTCCGCGGTCATGAAAATTTGTCAATTTTACAAGGTATTATTTTGTCTTTATTTTATGTCTAAATTAAAGAAAATTAGCCACTAATAACAAATAATAACATTAAAAGCCTTCGATTCTATAGGAAACATTGAAAATAGATGATAAATCCCACATTCTTTCAGGTCCGCGGTCATGAAAATTTGTCAATTTTACAAGGTATTATTTGTGTCTTTATTTTATGTCTAAATTAAAGAAAATTAGCCACTAATAACAAATAATAACATTAAAAGCCTTCGATTCTATAGGAAACATTTAAAATAGATGATAAATCCCACATTCTTTCAGGTCCGCGGTCATGAAAATTTGTCAATTTTACAAGGTATTATTTTTGTCTTTATTTTATGTCTAAATTAAAGAAAATTAGCCACTAATAACAAATAATAACATTAAAAGCCTTCGATTCTATAGGAAACATTGAAAATAGATGATAAATCCCACATTCTTTCAGGTCCGCGGTCATGAAAATTTGTCAATTTTACAAGGTATTATTTGTGTCTTTATTTTATGTCTAAATTAAAGAAAATTAGCCACTAATAACAAATAATAACATTAAAAGCCTTCGATTCTATAGGAAACATTGAAAATAGATGATAAATCCCACATTCTTTCAGGTCCGCGGTCATGAAAATTTGTCAATTTTACAAGGTATTATTTGTGTCTTTATTTTATGTCTAAATTAAAGAAAATTAGCCACTAATAACAAATAATAACATTAAAAGCCTTCGATTCTATAGGAAACATTGAAAATAGACGATAAATCCCACATTCTTTCAGGTCCGCGGTCATGAAAATTTGTCAATTTTACAAGGTATTATTTGTGTCTTTATTTTATGTCTAAATTAAAGAAAATTAGCCACTAATAACAAATAATAACATTAAAAGCCTTCGATTCTATAGGAAACATTGAAAATAGACGATAAATCCCACATTCTTTCAGGTCCGCGGTCATGAAAATTTGTCAATTTTACAAGGTATTATTTGTGTCTTTATTTTATGTCTAAATTAAAGAAAATTAGCCACTAATAACAAATAATAACATTAAAAGCCTTCGATTCTATAGGAAACATTGAAAATAGATGATAAATCCCACATTCTTTCAGGTCCGCGGTCATGAAAATTTGTCAATTTTACAAGGTATTATTTGTGTCTTTATTTTATGTCTAAATTAAAGAAAATTAGCCACTAATAACAAATAATAACATTAAAAGCCTTCGATTCTATAGGAAACATTGAAAATAGACGATAAATCCCACATTCTTTCAGGTCCGCGGTCATGAAAATTTGTCAATTATACAAGGTATTATTTGTGTCTTTATTTTATGTCTAAATTAAAGAAAATTAGCCACTAATAACAAATAATAACATTAAAAGCCTTCGATTCTATAGGAAACATTTAAAATAGATGATAAATCCCACATTCTTTCAGGTCCGCGGTCATGAAAATTTGTCAATTTTTCAAGGTATTATTTGTGTCTTTATTTTATGTCTAAATTAAAGAAAATTAGCCACTAATAACAAATAATAACATTAAAAGCCTTCGATTCTATAGGAAACATTGAAAATAGATGATAAAAGAAGATACCAGAATCCCACATTCTTTCAGGTCCGCGGTCATGAAAATTTGTCAATTTTACAAGGTATTATTTGTGTCTTTATTTTATGTCTAAATTAAAGAAAATTAGCCACTAATAACAAATAATAACATTAAAAGCCTTCGATTCTATAGGAAACATTGAAAATAGATGATAAATCCCACATTCTTTCAGGTCCGCGGTCATGAAAATTTGCCAATTTTACAAGGTATTATTTGTGTCTTTATTTTATGTCTAAATTAAAGAAAATTAGCCACTAATAACAAATAATAACATTAAAAGCCTTCGATTCTATAGGAAACATTGAAAATAGATGATAAATCCCACATTCTTTCAGGTCCGCGGTCATGAAAATTTGTCAATTTTACAAGGTATTATTTGTGTCTTTATTTTATGTCTAAATTAAAGAAAATTAGCCACTAATAACAAATAATAACATTAAAAGCCTTCGATTCTATAGGAAACATTGAAAATAGATGATAAATCCCACATTCTTTCAGGTCCGCGGTCATGAAAATTTGTCAATTTTACAAGGTATTATTTGTGTCTTTATTTTATGTCTAAATTAAAGAAAATTAGCCACTAATAACAAATAATAACATTAAAAGCCTTCGATTCTATAGGAAACATTGAAAATAGATGATAAATCCCACATTCTTTCAGGTCCGCGGTCATGAAAATTTGTCAATTTTACAAGGTATTATTTTTGTCTTTATTTTATGTCTAAATTAAAGAAAATTAGCCACTAATAACAAATAATAACATTAAAAGCCTTCGATTCTATAGGAAACATTGAAAATAGATGATAAATCCCACATTCTTTCAGGTCCGCGGTCATGAAAATTTGTCAATTTTACAAGGTATTATTTGTGTCTTTATTTTATGTCTAAATTAAAGAAAATTAGCCACTAATAACAAATAATAACATTAAAAGCCTTCGATTCTATAGGAAACATTGAAAATAGATGATAAATCCCACATTCTTTCAGGTCCGCGGTCATGAAAATTTGTCAATTTTACAAGGTATTATTTGTGTCTTTATTTTATGTCTAAATTAAAGAAAATTAGCCACTAATAACAAATAATAACATTAAAAGCCTTCGATTCTATAGGAAACATTGAAAATAGACGATAAAAGAAGAAAGATCCCACATTCTTTCAGGTCCGCGGTCATGAAAATTTGTCAATTTTACAAGGTATTATTTGTGTCTTTATTTTATGTCTAAATTAAAGAAAATTAGCCACTAATAACAAATAATAACATTAAAAGCCTTCGATTCTATAGGAAACATTGAAAATAGATGATAAATCCCACATTCTTTCAGGTCCGCGGTCATGAAAATTTGTCAATTTTACAAGGTATTATTTGTGTCTTTATTTTATGTCTAAATTAAAGAAAATTAGCCACTAATAACAAATAATAACATTAAAAGCCTTCGATTCTATAGGAAACATTGAAAATAGACGATAAATCCCACATTCTTTCAGGTCCGCGGTCATGAAAATTTGTCAATTTTACAAGGTATTATTTGTGTCTTTATTTTATGTCTAAATTAAAGAAAATTAGCCACTAATAACAAATAATAACATTAAAAGCCTTCGATTCTATAGGAAACATTGAAAATAGATGATAAATCCCACATTCTTTCAGGTCCGCGGTCATGAAAATTTGTCAATTTTACAAGGTATTATTTGTGTCTTTATTTTATGTCTAAATTAAAGAAAATTAGCCACTAATAACAAATAATAACATTAAAAGCCTTCGATTCTATAGGAAACATTGAAAATAGATGATAAATCCCACATTCTTTCAGGTCCGCGGTCATGAAAATTTGTCAATTTTACAAGGTATTATTTGTGTCTTTATTTTATGTCTAAATTAAAGAAAATTAGCCACTAATAACAAATAATAACATTAAAAGCCTTCGATTCTATAGGAAACATTGAAAATAGATGATAAATCCCACATTCTTTCAGGTCCGCGGTCATGAAAATTTGTCAATTTTACAAGGTATTATTTTTGTCTTTATTTTATGTCTAAATTAAAGAAAATTAGCCACTAATAACAAATAATAACATTAAAAGCCTTCGATTCTATAGGAAACATTGAAAATAGATGATAAATCCCACATTCTTTCAGGTCCGCGGTCATGAAAATTTGTCAATTTTACAAGGTATTATTTGTGTCTTTATTTTATGTCTAAATTAAAGAAAATTAGCCACTAATAACAAATAATAACATTAAAAGCCTTCGATTCTATAGGAAACATTTAAAATAGAAGATACCAGAATCCCACATTCTTTCAGGTCCGCGGTCATGAAAATTTGTCAATTTTACAAGGTATTATTTGTGTCTTTATTTTATGTCTAAATTAAAGAAAATTAGCCACTAATAACAAATAATAACATTAAAAGCCTTCGATTCTATAGGAAACATTGAAAATAGATGATAAATCCCACATTCTTTCAGGTCCGCGGTCATGAAAATTTGTCAATTTTACAAGGTATTATTTGTGTCTTTATTTTATGTCTAAATTAAAGAAAATTAGCCACTAATAACAAATAATAACATTAAAAGCCTTCGATTCTATAGGAAACATTGAAAATAGATGATAAATCCCACATTCTTTCAGGTCCGCGGTCATGAAAATTTGTCAATTTTACAAGGTATTATTTGTGTCTTTATTTTATGTCTAAATTAAAGAAAATTAGCCACTAATAACAAATAATAACATTAAAAGCCTTCGATTCTATAGGAAACATTGAAAATAGAAGATACCAGAATCCCACATTCTTTCAGGTCCGCGGTCATGAAAATTTGTCAATTTTACAAGGTATTATTTGTGTCTTTATTTTATGTCTAAATTAAAGAAAATTAGCCACTAATAACAAATAATAACATTAAAAGCCTTCGATTCTATAGGAAACATTGAAAATAGATGATAAATCCCACATTCTTTCAGGTCCGCGGTCATGAAAATTTGTCAATTTTACAAGGTATTATTTGTGTCTTTATTTTATGTCTAAATTAAAGAAAATTAGCCACTAATAACAAATAATAACATTAAAAGCCTTCGATTCTATAGGAAACATTGAAAATAGATGATAAATCCCACATTCTTTCAGGTCCGCGGTCATGAAAATTTGTCAATTTTACAAGGTATTATTTGTGTCTTTATTTTATGTCTAAATTAAAGAAAATTAGCCACTAATAACAAATAATAACATTAAAAGCCTTCGATTCTATAGGAAACATTGAAAATAGATGATAAATCCCACATTCTTTCAGGTCCGCGGTCATGAAAATTTGTCAATTTTACAAGGTATTATTTGTGTCTTTATTTTATGTCTAAATTAAAGAAAATTAGCCACTAATAACAAATAATAACATTAAAAGCCTTCGATTCTATAGGAAACATTGAAAATAGATGATAAATCCCACATTCTTTCAGGTCCGCGGTCATGAAAATTTGTCAATTTTACAAGGTATTATTTGTGTCTTTATTTTATGTCTAAATTAAAGAAATTAGCCACTAATAACAAATAATAACATTAAAAGCCTTCGATTCTATAGGAAACATTGAAAATAGATGATAAATCCCACATTCTTTCAGGTCCGCGGTCATGAAAATTTGTCAATTTTACAAGGTATTATTTGTGTCTTTATTTTATGTCTAAATTAAAGAAAATTAGCCACTAATAACAAATAATAACATTAAAAGCCTTCGATTCTATAGGAAACATTGAAAATAGATGATAAATCCCACATTCTTTCAGGTCCGCGGTCATGAAAATTTGTCAATTTTACAAGGTATTATTTGTGTCTTTATTTTATGTCTAAATTAAAGAAAATTAGCCACTAATAACAAATAATAACATTAAAAGCCTTCGATTCTATAGGAAACATTGAAAATAGATGATAAATCCCACATTCTTTCAGGTCCGCGGTCATGAAAATTTGTCAATTTTACAAGGTATTATTTGTGTCTTTATTTTATGTCTAAATTAAAGAAAATTAGCCACTAATAACAAATAATAACATTAAAAGCCTTCGATTCTATAGGAAACATTGAAAATAGATGATAAATCCCACATTCTTTCAGGTCCGCGGTCATGAAAATTTGTCAATTTTACAAGGTATTATTTGTGTCTTTATTTTATGTCTAAATTAAAGAAAATTAGCCACTAATAACAAATAATAACATTAAAAGCCTTCGATTCTATAGGAAACATTGAAAATAGATGATAAATCCCACATTCTTTCAGGTCCGCGGTCATGAAAATTTGTCAATTTTACAAGGTATTATTTGTGTCTTTATTTTATGTCTAAATTAAAGAAAATTAGCCACTAATAACAAATAATAACATTAAAAGCCTTCGATTCTATAGGAAACATTGAAAATAGATGATAAATCCCACATTCTTTCAGGTCCGCGGTCATGAAAATTTGTCAATTTTACAAGGTATTATTTGTGTCTTTATTTTATGTCTAAATTAAAGAAAATTAGCCACTAATAACAAATAATAACATTAAAAGCCTTCGATTCTATAGGAAACATTGAAAATAGATGATAAATCCCACATTCTTTCAGGTCCGCGGTCATGAAAATTTGTCAATTTTACAAGGTATTATTTGTGTCTTTATTTTATGTCTAAATTAAAGAAAATTAGCCACTAATAACAAATAATAACATTAAAAGCCTTCGATTCTATAGGAAACATTGAAAATAGATGATAAATCCCACATTCTTTCAGGTCCGCGGTCATGAAAATTTGTCAATTTTACAAGGTATTATTTGTGTCTTTATTTTATGTCTAAATTAAAGAAAATTAGCCACTAATAACAAATAATAACATTAAAAGCCTTCGATTCTATAGGAAACATTGAAAATAGATGATAAATCCCACATTCTTTCAGGTCCGCGGTCATGAAAATTTGTCAATTTTACAAGGTATTATTTGTGTCTTTATTTTATGTCTAAATTAAAGAAAATTAGCCACTAATAACAAATAATAACATTAAAAGCCTTCGATTCTATAGGAAACATTGAAAATAGATGATAAATCCCACATTCTTTCAGGTCCGCGGTCATGAAAATTTGTCAATTTTACAAGGTATTATTTGTGTCTTTATTTTATGTCTAAATTAAAGAAAATTAGCCACTAATAACAAATAATAACATTAAAAGCCTTCGATTCTATAGGAAACATTGAAAATAGATGATAAATCCCACATTCTTTCAGGTCCGCGGTCATGAAAATTTGTCAATTTTACAAGGTATTATTTGTGTCTTTATTTTATGTCTAAATTAAAGAAAATTAGCCACTAATAACAAATAATAACATTAAAAGCCTTCGATTCTATAGGAAACATTGAAAATAGATGATAAATCCCACATTCTTTCAGGTCCGCGGTCATGAAAATTTGTCAATTTTACAAGGTATTATTTGTGTCTTTATTTTATGTCTAAATTAAAGAAAATTAGCCACTAATAACAAATAATAACATTAAAAGCCTTCGATTCTATAGGAAACATTGAAAATAGATGATAAATCCCACATTCTTTCAGGTCCGCGGTCATGAAAATTTGTCAATTTTACAAGGTATTATTTGTGTCTTTATTTTATGTCTAAATTAAAGAAAATTAGCCACTAATAACAAATAATAACATTAAAAGCCTTCGATTCTATAGGAAACATTGAAAATAGATGATAAATCCCACATTCTTTCAGGTCCGCGGTCATGAAAATTTGTCAATTTTACAAGGTATTATTTGTGTCTTTATTTTATGTCTAAATTAAAGAAAATTAGCCACTAATAACAAATAATAACATTAAAAGCCTTCGATTCTATAGGAAACATTGAAAATAGATGATAAATCCCACATTCTTTCAGGTCCGCGGTCATGAAAATTTGCCAATTTTACAAGGTATTATTTGTGTCTTTATTTTATGTCTAAATTAAAGAAAATTAGCCACTAATAACAAATAATAACATTAAAAGCCTTCGATTCTATAGGAAACATTGAAAATAGATGATAAATCCCACATTCTTTCAGGTCCGCGGTCATGAAAATTTGTCAATTTTACAAGGTATTATTTGTGTCTTTATTTTATGTCTAAATTAAAGAAAATTAGCCACTAATAACAAATAATAACATTAAAAGCCTTCGATTCTATAGGAAACATTGAAAATAGATGATAAATCCCACATTCTTTCAGGTCCGCGGTCATGAAAATTTGTCAATTTTACAAGGTATTATTTGTGTCTTTATTTTATGTCTAAATTAAAGAAAATTAGCCACTAATAACAAATAATAACATTAAAAGCCTTCGATTCTATAGGAAACATTGAAAATAGATGATAAATCCCACATTCTTTCAGGTCCGCGGTCATGAAAATTTGCCAATTTTACAAGGTATTATTTGTGTCTTTATTTTATGTCTAAATTAAAGAAAATTAGCCACTAATAACAAATAATAACATTAAAAGCCTTCGATTCTATAGGAAACATTGAAAATAGATGATAAATCCCACATTCTTTCAGGTCCGCGGTCATGAAAATTTGTCAATTTTACAAGGTATTATTTGTGTCTTTATTTTATGTCTAAATTAAAGAAAATTAGCCACTAATAACAAATAATAACATTAAAAGCCTTCGATTCTATAGGAAACATTGAAAATAGATGATAAATCCCACATTCTTTCAGGTCCGCGGTCATGAAAATTTGTCAATTTTACAAGGTATTATTTGTGTCTTTATTTTATGTCTAAATTAAAGAAAATTAGCCACTAATAACAAATAATAACATTAAAAGCCTTCGATTCTATAGGAAACATTGAAAATAGATGATAAATCCCACATTCTTTCAGGTCCGCGGTCATGAAAATTTGTCAATTTTACAAGGTATTATTTGTGTCTTTATTTTATGTCTAAATTAAAGAAAATTAGCCACTAATAACAAATAATAACATTAAAAGCCTTCGATTCTATAGGAAACATTGAAAATAGATGATAAATCCCACATTCTTTCAGGTCCGCGGTCATGAAAATTTGTCAATTTTACAAGGTATTATTTGTGTCTTTATTTTATGTCTAAATTAAAGAAAATTAGCCACTAATAACAAATAATAACATTAAAAGCCTTCGATTCTATAGGAAACATTGAAAATAGATGATAAATCCCACATTCTTTCAGGTCCGCGGTCATGAAAATTTGTCAATTTTACAAGGTATTATTTGTGTCTTTATTTTATGTCTAAATTAAAGAAAATTAGCCACTAATAACAAATAATAACATTAAAAGCCTTCGATTCTATAGGAAACATTGAAAATAGATGATAAATCCCACATTCTTTCAGGTCCGCGGTCATGAAAATTTGTCAATTTTACAAGGTATTATTTGTGTCTTTATTTTATGTCTAAATTAAAGAAAATTAGCCACTAATAACAAATAATAACATTAAAAGCCTTCGATTCTATAGGAAACATTGAAAATAGATGATAAATCCCACATTCTTTCAGGTCCGCGGTCATGAAAATTTGCCAATTTTTCAAGGTATTATTTGTGTCTTTATTTTATGTCTAAATTAAAGAAAATTAGCCACTAATAACAAATAATAACATTAAAAGCCTTCGATTCTATAGGAAACATTGAAAATAGATGATAAATCCCACATTCTTTCAGGTCCGCGGTCATGAAAATTTGTCAATTTTACAAGGTATTATTTGTGTCTTTATTTTATGTCTAAATTAAAGAAAATTAGCCACTAATAACAAATAATAACATTAAAAGCCTTCGATTCTATAGGAAACATTGAAAATAGATGATAAATCCCACATTCTTTCAGGTCCGCGGTCATGAAAATTTGTCAATTTTACAAGGTATTATTTGTGTCTTTATTTTATGTCTAAATTAAAGAAAATTAGCCACTAATAACAAATAATAACATTAAAAGCCTTCGATTCTATAGGAAACATTGAAAATAGATGATAAATCCCACATTCTTTCAGGTCCGCGGTCATGAAAATTTGTCAATTTTACAAGGTATTATTTGTGTCTTTATTTTATGTCTAAATTAAAGAAAATTAGCCACTAATAACAAATAATAACATTAAAAGCCTTCGATTCTATAGGAAACATTGAAAATAGATGATAAATCCCACATTCTTTCAGGTCCGCGGTCATGAAAATTTGTCAATTTTACAAGGTATTATTTGTGTCTTTATTTTATGTCTAAATTAAAGAAAATTAGCCACTAATAACAAATAATAACATTAAAAGCCTTCGATTCTATAGGAAACATTGAAAATAGATGATAAATCCCACATTCTTTCAGGTCCGCGGTCATGAAAATTTGTCAATTTTACAAGGTATTATTTGTGTCTTTATTTTATGTCTAAATTAAAGAAAATTAGCCACTAATAACAAATAATAACATTAAAAGCCTTCGATTCTATAGGAAACATTGAAAATAGATGATAAATCCCACATTCTTTCAGGTCCGCGGTCATGAAAATTTGTCAATTTTACAAGGTATTATTTGTGTCTTTATTTTATGTCTAAATTAAAGAAAATTAGCCACTAATAACAAATAATAACATTAAAAGCCTTCGATTCTATAGGAAACATTGAAAATAGATGATAAATCCCACATTCTTTCAGGTCCGCGGTCATGAAAATTTGTCAATTTTACAAGGTATTATTTGTGTCTTTATTTTATGTCTAAATTAAAGAAAATTAGCCACTAATAACAAATAATAACATTAAAAGCCTTCGATTCTATAGGAAACATTGAAAATAGACGATAAAAGAAGATACCAGAATCCCACATTCTTTCAGGTCCGCGGTCATGAAAATTTGTCAATTTTTAAAAGGTATTATTTGTGTCTTTATTTTATGTCTAAATTAAAGAAAATTAGCCACTAATAACAAATAATAACATTAAAAGCCTTCGATTCTATAGGAAACATTGAAAATAGATGATAAATCCCACATTCTTTCAGGTCCGCGGTCATGAAAATTTGTCAATTTTACAAGGTATTATTTGTGTCTTTATTTTATGTCTAAATTAAAGAAAATTAGCCACTAATAACAAATAATAACATTAAAAGCCTTCGATTCTATAGGAAACATTGAAAATAGATGATAAATCCCACATTCTTTCAGGTCCGCGGTCATGAAAATTTGTCAATTATACAAGGTATTATTTGTGTCTTTATTTTATGTCTAAATTAAAGAAAATTAGCCACTAATAACAAATAATAACATTAAAAGCCTTCGATTCTATAGGAAACATTTAAAATAGATGATAAATACCACATTCTTTCAGGTCCGCGGTCATGAAAATTTGTCAATTTTACAAGGTATTATTTGTGTCTTTATTTTATGTCTAAATTAAAGAAAATTAGCCACTAATAACAAATAATAACATTAAAAGCCTTCGATTCTATAGGAAACATTGAAAATAGATGATAAATCCCACATTCTTTCAGGTCCGCGGTCATGAAAATTTGTCAATTTTACAAGGTATTATTTGTGTCTTTATTTTATGTCTAAATTAAAGAAAATTAGCCACTAATAACAAATAATAACATTAAAAGCCTTCGATTCTATAGGAAACATTGAAAATAGATGATAAATCCCACATTCTTTCAGGTCCGCGGTCATGAAAATTTGTCAATTTTACAAGGTATTATTTGTGTCTTTATTTTATGTCTAAATTAAAGAAAATTAGCCACTAATAACAAATAATAACATTAAAAGCCTTCGATTCTATAGGAAACATTGAAAATAGATGATAAATCCCACATTCTTTCAGGTCCGCGGTCATGAAAATTTGTCAATTTTACAAGGTATTATTTGTGTCTTTATTTTATGTCTAAATTAAAGAAAATTAGCCACTAATAACAAATAATAACATTAAAAGCCTTCGATTCTATAGGAAACATTGAAAATAGATGATAAATCCCACATTCTTTCAGGTCCGCGGTCATGAAAATTTGTCAATTTTACAAGGTATTATTTGTGTCTTTATTTTATGTCTAAATTAAAGAAAATTAGCCACTAATAACAAATAATAACATTAAAAGCCTTCGATTCTATAGGAAACATTGAAAATAGATGATAAATCCCACATTCTTTCAGGTCCGCGGTCATGAAAATTTGTCAATTTTACAAGGTATTATTTGTGTCTTTATTTTATGTCTAAATTAAAGAAAATTAGCCACTAATAACAAATAATAACATTAAAAGCCTTCGATTCTATAGGAAACATTGAAAATAGATGATAAATCCCACATTCTTTCAGGTCCGCGGTCATGAAAATTTGTCAATTTTACAAGGTATTATTTGTGTCTTTATTTTATGTCTAAATTAAAGAAAATTAGCCACTAATAACAAATAATAACATTAAAAGCCTTCGATTCTATAGGAAACATTGAAAATAGATGATAAATCCCACATTCTTTCAGGTCCGCGGTCATGAAAATTTGTCAATTTTACAAGGTATTATTTGTGTCTTTATTTTATGTCTAAATTAAAGAAATTAGCCACTAATAACAAATAATAACATTAAAAGCCTTCGATTCTATAGGAAACATTGAAAATAGATGATAAATCCCACATTCTTTCAGGTCCGCGGTCATGAAAATTTGTCAATTTTTCAAGGTATTATTTGTGTCTTTATTTTATGTCTAAATTAAAGAAAATTAGCCACTAATAACAAATAATAACATTAAAAGCCTTCGATTCTATAGGAAACATTGAAAATAGATGATAAATCCCACATTCTTTCAGGTCCGCGGTCATGAAAATTTGTCAATTTTACAAGGTATTATTTGTGTCTTTATTTTATGTCTAAATTAAAGAAAATTAGCCACTAATAACAAATAATAACATTAAAAGCCTTCGATTCTATAGGAAACATTGAAAATAGATGATAAATCCCACATTCTTTCAGGTCCGCGGTCATGAAAATTTGTCAATTTTACAAGGTATTATTTGTGTCTTTATTTTATGTCTAAATTAAAGAAAATTAGCCACTAATAACAAATAATAACATTAAACATGTCAATTTTACAAGGTATTATTTGTGTCTTTATTTTTATTCTGATTCACTAATAACAAATAATAACATTAAAGGCTTCGATTCTATAGGAAACTAAATTAAAGAAAATTAGCCA